>NC_081253.1:29618930-29923618 GCF_030490865.1 Poecile atricapillus | reverse complement strand
TGCTGAACACGAAGCAGCCAATACCCGTGTAATGTATGTGAGACTTCAAACTACCTTTTAGTACTTTATAGCAGTACAGCATCTTGTTTGCAAATGCTCTGCTTGAGAGCAACTGATGGAAGGGGGAAGGGACGCAAAGCTGACTGACCTAATTGCTGCATGGATCGAGAAGCTGGCAAAATCATTAGTTTCTTTTATATGTTTTTTTTTCCTATACTATAATCAAGATAAATATTGATTGCTGGGGCAGTATTGATTGCAGGGGTGGCTGCAGATGGCAGCTGCATGATTTGCACAGATATCTCCCATATACAGAGCCACTTATTTGCATGAGAATGAGGTTTCACCCTCCTCACATGCTTCTGGCTGTTCACTTGCCTTATAGGAGCATTTACCCAAACGAAATGTACCGTGATTAGCAGTAAAATATGAAATGAGGGACTGAAAGAGTTAATCTTTGTAACACCTTTTGTGCATGTGCCTGTGTGCTGTGGCTAAGTGGAGTTTGTTGTCCCAGCTGTGGGGACAGAGGCACAGGACACGGGGTCCTGCTGTAATTGTGCTGCAGTGCCACAATTGTGCTGAGTGCCTCAGCTGGGAATGGCATGCGGGAATGCCAGCCAGCCCAGCATGCCTGGGACCAGCCCTCCTTCCTTCCCACTGATCCCCACACTGAGCAAGCCCAGCTCCTTCCTCCAGGCATCCTGGATGCCTCCCTGCAAGCTCCCAGCTTGGGGTCATCAGTGACCCTGAAGAATGGCTTCAGCATCTCCTGAGCTGAACCTGCCCCCTGGGATCCTCGGAATGGGAATGGGCCAGGCTTGTGAGGAGGGAAGGAAGCCTCCTACCACAAGCACAGTGCCTACTGCAGAGCGTGATACGCCACTCCCAGCCAAGGAGAAGTCCTTGGGTGAGTGGGAGCAAGCCACAGGAAGCAGCAGGGGCGTTTAGGCACTTTTTACCACTGGTGCCAGCCCTCAAGTGGCTCATTTCAGGGCTAGGCACCTCCTGCCAGGGACCTGCTGCCTCTCTCCTCCACCTGCAGCCTCCAGCAGGGAGCAAAGGGAAGGCAGAGGAGAACTCTGGAGGCCTCCTCACCTCCTTGGAGGCTGCCATGCTGTAGGGGAAGCTCTCTCTGAGCGCCCCACACACTGCTGTGTGTCTTTCCTTCCAGCTAGCAACCTGCATCTTATTGTTTATTATTGTGGGTGGTGCTGCTCACTTCCACACTGCTGCTGGCTGACCTGCTGATAATGGAAATCAAAGGGAAATTTATGCATATTTAACCCCAATTCATCATTTTGATTTTGATTAACTCTGCAAGTCAGAGGTTTGCAGGCTTTAATCTTGTTTTAAGAAAATACCCCTGGTCCCCTCCACTGTCAGCATTTTCCAACTGGAAACTCAACCAAAGAATCTTTCTTATTTATCTCCTTCCACTTTGAACAAACAGCTGCCCAGTATTTATCCAAGCCATGGTTTGTCCAGTGTAGGGAGTGCTCTTATTTCCTCAGTGGCCCATAAGGAGGAGCTAATGGTGGAACCCAGGTTTCTGACACTAAGCCACTCCAGCAGAGAGCAGGCACTCCATTTGGTGAGCACTATTTATGTACAGTGAGTGTTTCATAGATGCTTTTTGGAAGATCTGAGCAATACACCACGGTTCAAAACGTTACGCCTCATTCTTCAATTCCCTTTAAGTATATCTCTTGGGGTGTTATGTTGAGTAGCCCTGTCTTACAAAATCAATTATTCCTTAGCCAGCTCAGAAATAAAACTCAAAGCAAGCAACACCAAATGTCTGATTTACCAATAGATTGCAACCCCGTGCTAAAGAGCGTAGCCACTGCCCTGCTTTAAATATTCATGAAGCCCACTGGTGCAAAATGCATTAAAGGTGGGAATAATGCCAGTAATACATGATCCTCTTAGTGACAAGAAGCTTTCACATATTAAAGCAGCAAGATGTTAAAGACTTTCAAGTGAACAGTCTTTGTTTTTAACTTGGAGAAAGAGATTCACTAATGGAATGCCAAATTGCATTCACTCTCACGATACTTGACTGCAGAATAGGATAATAACACATGTGTGCTTCTGCATGCCATGGAAAACCTGTTATTACAGAGGTTTCTTTCCTGCCTTTTCTCCGTACTTCCCAGAAAATGCTCAGACAAATCTTACCCCTTCAAGTAATCTTCTGTGTGCCAACCCCCCATTAGAATCCCAGGAGTCTAGCCATTAACAGATTGGTTTTACGCAAATAAAAAGATTTAAAAATAATGGTGACACAGTACAATAGCACAATTTAGATGAGTGACAACTGGCAATGAATAACCAAGGGAAAAAAAAAAAAAGACAAAAGGAGTTAAACTGGAGATAACGGTCTGCAAAATATAGGCTGTGACAACGCAGAAGAATGTCAATTGTCACTTTAAATCATCAGCAGCCCAACCACATCTGCTACCACACCTGTGCTCTCTTTTCTGATCTACTCTGGCACCCTAGAAACAGTAGGTGAACAGCCAGCCTTGCATCTCCAGCTCTCTGAAATCTGGCTCTGCTACCAGCCTGCATTCCTCGTACCTGGAGTGGATCAGGCACTGACCCTGCACCCTCAAACTGCTCCTGACTGAAAGGGACTCGCTGCTGGTGCTGGGATCAAAATCCTGTCATAACAGGTCCCAGGACCACCAGGAACTGCTGACCCCGTTTGGACTTTACAAACCTCATCAGTCAGGTAAGACAGCTAAAGGAGCCCTGCTCGCATCTGATACTTCATCCACATAAAAACAGTGAACAAATAATAAATTGGCATTTATTGGCAAGCAGTGTGGGGCAATATGTGCCCCTGGTGCCAAACATGAAAATTCAACTAACATATATTTGAAAGAGGGATCTACAACCTCCCCATATAGTCCACTTTTATTCTAGAAATAAGAATAATGAAAAGCTGAGAGCCAGAAGGCTCATTGTTTAGAAAGACACTTACCCAAGACAAATCAGGGGCCAAGGACAGGAAAACAGAGCTCTGTTATGGCATATGAAGTTGCTTACTTCAAAGCAGACCTTTCACAGGCTTTACATGGGGTTTGGGTTTTTGGATGGGAATCGGCTCTCCAGCCTCCTAACAGTTTGTCTGGGAGCATCTTCCCAGTGCCAGCCCTTCCCTGCCTCCTGCCCCCAGAAGCACCTTCCCCTGCAGAAAGAGCTCCTGTCAGTAAAGACCGAGCACCTCAGCTCCCACCATCATTATGCTGCTCTGTAAAAGCCAACTTGTTTCAACGGGGAGGAATTGTATTGTGCAAAAGCTGCAGTGGGAACACTGGGCTAAGTTGGATCAGGCAGTTTTACCAAGCTATTTCTGGAAAAAAATAAACACTGCTACTCAGTGCTTATGATTAATAATGTTATCTTGTAGCTAATTTTATTCCTTGCCCCTCTCTTCTCCTGCCTTCCAATTTGGAAGCGCACTTAATTATGAAAACATGAGCACTAGACTGTGAATTTTGATATATTAATTTCACCATGGTTTTGTTTCTACACTGCACCACCAAAGCTCTCAAGGACAACCAGTCAAGGAGACAATGAAAATCATAACACCTGGGGTAATTTTCTTAAGCAAAGTCAACATTAGGCAATTTCTAACTCACAAATTTCATTACATTACTGAAACCTATAACCATGATGCACCTTGCTCCTGTTTTTCAACACCACAATTTCCTCTGATGACTGAAGCCAGAGCAAGGGCTCAGTGGTTGGTTTGCTCAAGGCTTTTTTAAGGACCAGAACCAGAGATTAGCGATTACTAAGAGGCTGGCAAGACAAAACCAAAATGAGCACAAATGGATAACCATGACCATATTCCTGAGCTTCTTCACTCAACAGCAGAACTCCTAATTTCATGCCTGGCCATGGGTGCACGGATGCCTTGCCTGGGTGGGGTCAGCTGCCCAACAGTGGGCCGAGCTATCATTGTCACCATTCACTTACTGACTCCTCCATTCTGATTCTCCACACTGAAGCTCTGGCCTCATGGTTTTACTGACACCTCACTGCCCAGTTTGCACATCCATTCTTTAGCTACCACTAGCCCACAGCTCCAGAAACACCACCCAGGCAACAGCTCTGACATTTGCACGGTTATTCTGTTGTCCCCCTAAATCTGTTTTAGTTAGTTAGGGAGAAACATGAAGCGTGGCATTAGGGCAGAGTTAGAAATGTGAATAAGTGACCTTTCTGATCTATTGGCTGCTCCAAAATCACAATGAAATGATTAGCTCAGAGTTGGCTTAATATAAGTTTGCATATATCCTAGACAAAATGAAAAATAAAAGTCTGAGTTGACAGAATTATTTCCCTTCAACTTATGTAATTAAGGTTTAAAATAAAAAAAAACTGAATGATTTTTTAAACCCTTTGTAAAAAATAAAAATTAAAACCATTTCCATTGAGAAAATGTCCAAATGTACACTCTCATATTTTCAAGCAATTGAGGACAAGGTTTTCAACTCCAGCAAACTAGGAAAAAGCGAGACAGATTTCCCAGCCTTTCTAATGCCACACATGAATTAACATGATGATAATACTAATGATACTTTTTAACTGGGAAAGCTTTAGGTCAATTATTTTTCCCAATTCTATTTTTACTGAAGTATGAAGCTGTAAAACCCCAGATGGAATAACATAAGTTATAATGGCAACAAAATGGATAACTGTGTTTCTAAACTTGGTCTAAATTGTGCATGTT
This sequence comes from Poecile atricapillus, assembly GCF_030490865.1. Classification (NCBI taxonomy): domain Eukaryota; kingdom Metazoa; phylum Chordata; class Aves; order Passeriformes; family Paridae; genus Poecile; species Poecile atricapillus. The sequence continues at coordinate 29,918,871 of NC_081253.1, read as the reverse complement.
CCAAAATTATAAACCAGAGTGTTTTATACATTTTTTCAGAGTAATAACCACCTCAGTCACTTTGAGATGAATCTCTGGGTGCAGAAAATTGAGTACCTAACATTTGTAATGCTTTCCAAACCACAGTACCTTTAAATAATACAACATTCATTAAAATAGAAGAGTAGAGCAAATTACTGTACCAAACATCCTCTGCATCTTCATCGCACTCTGCCCCAAACTGGCAAATGTCACAGGTCGATGTCTCTTTTTGATTGGTTTCACCTGAGCCTTCATTGACTGTTTGATGGAAAGCAGAAGAATACACATTAGTAAAGACAGCACTGTAGCAAAGCACTTCTCTTTCTCTAGAGAAATCTATTCAGTGCATCAGCTTAACGCGCTGCTCACAAAGCCAACAGCCGGCCACCAGCGTTCCTGAGCGGGCCAGCACAGAGACCTCCACGCTGGCCTGTGACAAATCCCCTCAATTACAGAGTTAAAAGGAAAACCAGAGCAACCCCCTTCCTTTTCCCTCTCCCTTAAACAACGACCTCTTCAAGCTGCAGCCCAGGAAGGTCGTGTCCCCACTGAGCCTTACTGCTTTGTTCCCTGGGAAAATAACGGAGGGGCATTGATAGCATCACATGCTGCCTCGTGTCCTTTACCCGTGAAGGCCTTCAGATGGCCCCAAGGGGATGCTTTCCTCGAAAATGTTTTGAAATTACCTGCCATGTGGTGCAATCTAGCCCACTCCAAAGGCAGAACATTTTTCTCTGTGGAAGCACAGCTATGAGCCCCAAGGACTAGTTATCTCTGGCAGGGAAGATTTAGTGCTGTCCAGAGGAGAGGACAATCTCCAGCAGAGGTTAAATTTGAAACCAGGAGAAAGTCAATGCTCATGTCTGCAATTGTGTAAGATTTGTACCTGGCCCGTAAGTCAAAAACAAGAAGGCACTAAAGGGAAAATAAAAATATGGGTGTAAGAAGACTGTGAAAAAACACTGATGGCTGAGACCACTAAGGTGGGCACCAAGAAGAAGGGTTGTTAAAAGATCCAAAAGAAACATTATCCATGTTTCTAGTGAAGTGTATAAACACCCTTTGATATCTTCTGAAAGACACCTCCCCCTAGCAAGACACCGTACCTAGTGCTACCGCTCTGCCAGTTGCAGACTTACTAAACCAACGCAGACTTTGAGCAGGCAGCAGCTCTGACTGATGCTGTTATCTGCACCAACAGCCTCTGCAGTGCCATCTCTCCTGCATTTGGAGGCTTCTGCACACCTGGGGGCAGCCCACCGAAGCTGGTGGACATATTGGAGTGTGTTGGTGGCCCCAGTGACACCCACTGGACAAATCATCTGCCTGATGTACATCCAGGTTGTTAGCAGAGGCTTTTGTGCCAGAGTGCTCTGACTTGGAATAAACTGCTTTTGTTATTTACTCAAAAAAGGACGAGAATCCCAGGCTTTCACAAAGCTGTTTGAGGAGAAAGGGCTCTTGCCCCTAGAAGAGCAAGTGTGACCCCCATTCCTGTTTTTCAGCAGACTTGCTTCCCTATCCTGGGCAAGTCAGGTAACCTCTGCCATGCTTCCCACTATGTGATAGCAGGAATAATATAATTTCCTCCCAACAGTGAATGCTGAAACAAGTATATTAAAATATTGTGATATGCTTAGATAGTACGGTGATAGAAATCACAGAAATACCAAAGGTAGATGACTTATCTAAAATGCTTTTTTCCTGAGCCTGAATATAGTCAAAGGAAGTGTTGGTACTTTTAGGTATGGACTACGCTGCATCAATTTCTTATCAGTCATGCTTGAATTTAGGCTATATTAAAGAGAAAAAACTTTACCTATGAAAAGCACTTTATTATCTGATTATCCCAAAAGGAAAAGAAAAAAGGGAGTCTTGCTCTATTTGTGTAAATTTGCTCACCTTTATATCCATAAAATTAATGTACAAAAAACCAAAGGAGAAGCCAGGAAAAACACACTCTGGATTTTTGTTCTACTGCATTGTCAGGCTTTACAAGGGAGGGTCTTAGCTGTGGTTTTTCTGTTTCCTTAAATTTCTGTTTCCTGAGAAACTCTGTAGGCTCACATGTTATAAAAGCCAATGTAGGAGGGTGGACAAGGAGTGCACATCCTCACACCATTAGCATCTCCACGTGCTGCCTGTGTGATTCTGGCCCCACGGCATCACCAGGCTCGTGATCCTCCCCACCTCCCTGCAGCTGCATCCAGGCCCGCAATGTTTCATTTACATTTTAAATATAGAAATCTCTTTTACTGAGGAGATAACTTTGACAGCCAATCGTGGCAGGGGATTTCCAGTGGTTAAGATATTAGGCAGGACATGTAATGAGTGGCTACGGGACCCACGGGCAGATGACTTCTTACGACAGCCAAGCATTCCTCACCTATCCGAAACATGACAATTGCTCCAGTTCAGGAGGGTGAGAATATATACTTTATGGAATGGAGCTTTAATTTCTTTATTTTGTTATTCTGCAAATCACTTCCCTTGCATTTCCTTTTAATTTAAAACATATGCCCTGCTTTCTTCCTCCCTGTAATATTTCTATTCATAACTGCCCAGCACGTGTTGCTTAGCCGGGGACCTCACACGGTTCTACATCACAGAATAAGTGAAATAGCTACTTAAACCATTAAAAAAGGCATTTGAAACACTGAGCACATTGAAGAGAAGTAACTGATTTGGAGAAGATCATCCACTCTACAGCACATTGCAGCTCTGAATTTCTACTTGAAAATAAAAGGTCACTCCTTTATATTTTTCTGAGAAGCCCTGTGACCAGCTTTCCATAGTCAATGTGCACGTTGTCATCAAATGTGCAAATGTGCAGCAGTCCTTGCTAAAAAAGACAGCTGTTTATCTCCTGTTTATGCTCTTTCTGTTGTCAGTAACACAGATAACATTATTCTTTACATTTCTTTAAGGTGTGTTTTCTCTCCCTACACAAACATGCCCACTGGCATATGCACCCACACCCAGAACTGACACACACAGGGCTTGTTTTCTCCATGCTGTGCAGATAAGTGCTTTGATAAATCAGACATCTTACAACGAGTTATTTTCCCAATATTCCCTGCTGCTTTCTAGCTTGAGGACTAGTGGATGCTTATTTTCTAAGGTGACTCTTTTTCCTTTTTACCCCTCACTGCACTTGCTGATTTGCACTTCTTTTCTAACCCAACTGGAAAAAATTGTTAGCAAAAAATAATCTAGTTTCTGGATTCCTCTTCTAAAACAGAGAATGAATCTTCTTTTCATGCATGTTAGGTATTTTCATATTAGCAACTACTGAGGCTTTAGCACCAAGGCCCTGCAGGAACATAGTAGGGCTCCAGGCAGGCTAATCACTGAAGCCCACCACTTATTCTCACACAACTGAGAAATGTTAAGATGCAAATTCCTATTTGTATTAGCAAGATTATCAACTTTGAGAGTCCAAATAAATGTGCTAACAAGGGTTAGAAGGTCACTAACATTATCTGAAAGTCACTTCAGAGACTACATCAATCTCCTAAGCAATATAAATTCTCAGCTGTGAAGGCACTACACACAATTTAGAGAGTCAATGGACTGTGATAACCACAACAGCTCCTGTTTTAATCATTTGGTCCTTCTCTGGCATTCTCACAGTGCTCAGATCAGATAGCTGTGATTCCAAGAATGTCTGTATTGTTTGCAGGTCCCACAAGAAAGAAGCCATTTCTGAGGCATTTTACTCTGTCTCCCTAGGTGAAAAAAAAACCAGATTGAAAGTATCGTTGGTAGATTGGTCTGACCCTGTGCTTATTTCCTGTAACATCAGGAGTGAACTAAAAACCCCAAAGCTGCCCATGCCCACTGTAGACATCTCTAGTTTCTCTTTACACTTAATCTCTTTGAATCAAGTCTTCTGTAGGTGCTACAACCCCCCAAAAAATCATGCTAGGACTTTACCCACACAGCTTCCCAGACTCATGCTCTATTAGGAGATGGATTGGTGGTTTAGAGGTTTTAAAACATAGACATCAAAATATCTGTGCTTGAGCTTCTGATTAACCCTTGCTCAGTGTCTTCCCAAGGTGCCTGACGAGTGGCAAAGCTGGGATGGCAATAGATTCCTTGCAATTTCCAGAAAAGCAGCTCCAGTGGGATGGTTAGGAGTATGCACAGCATCTTGATCTGGGACACCAAGTGGCACAGGGGACAGGCACGTACCTTGCCCCACAGACCACAATGTGAGGAGTAAACAGGTGTGGGAAGAGTAGCTGGTGAGAGACAATCAGGTGGCAACACTGGCTAGACACAGATCTCTGAATCTTTCTTTGCTAGCACGCCTCTGACGTTAAAAGGGCAAACTCAAGAAAGCCTCAGCTCAGTGTTCACATGGCTTTTTAGACTACTTAACAATCCTTACTCAATATATTTCAACTACGCTGGAGAACACAACAAAGAAACAATATAAAACATCACCACATGTTTGAATATACAAAATATGACTATAATGAATTATGAATTATGACTACTCTTATGTAGTCTTCCTTTGATCGATGTGATCAGACACGTGCTCATCACAACCCTTGATTCTGACTTGACTCCTCATGGTGGGATATCTTTGCTATTGTTGAAAGAGAAACTTCAAAAAAAGGCTTGCTCTAGCTCATCCTAACAGGATACATGCTTGTTTTCAGCTATAAAATCTAGGTAATAGCAAAAATCACACGCAGATGAGAGTTGATGGCCATTTTTGTATTGCAGAACGAAATACAATGTGCAAATTAAAATGTAGTGGAGGAGGATGCTCTTCAGACCAGCTGAGGTGATTTTGCCACATACTTCAGTTCTATCAGGAGTGCTCTGAGCAGGTGAGAAGGTGAATGGATAAAGTGAGAAAGCTCTAAGCAAGCAGGACAGAGAAGCCAGCAGAATTTACTAAATGTGTGAGAACAAGCACTACCTGCACTAGCAGACGACTAACAACACCTCACAAACTGCACCAATAAAAGCCCAGATGCTGCAAGCGACTTCACTCCAATCAATAAGCTTTTTTTCCTTAAAGCATTAGCTCAGTCTAAACCTGCAAAGTGAGAAAAATGAAGGGTGCGAGGCAGGGGGTCAACTCGCCAATGACTCTGCCCTCAAAGTCTGGCAGAGGTTCAGAACGGCATTACCGTCAAAATGAAAGGAAAATGGCCTACAGTATTGGTAATAAATTCAAACTCTGACGTGACTTGCTCTGCTTTACTCCTGCCAGCTGGCTCCATCTCAATAAATACAAATTTGCCCTCTCTCACACCCATAAACACCCTGGGGAAATTACTTATTGCAGGGGAAAACAAGTGTCTGTGCCCAGCTCAGGACCCAACTTCTAAAGGAGACCTGGAGCATCCTCCTTCACACCAACGTGCCTTGGATGGTTTCTGCACAGCACCCCAGGTGAAACCCCCCTTGAAACTCCCTCTCTGCTATATGGGCAGGTGATTTAAACAGCACTGGGGCCGTGCCATACCTGAGCAGGCTGCCTGGGAAATCAGACCCCCTTTCTCAGGGTTTAGACTGCCCCAGGTCCCATCCTTGGATACACCTCTGTGTTGCCATTCTCAGCCAAGCGCTGGAAAAGGTTAATGGGATGACTCTGGCATGATGTAAATACCTAGCAGGCTTTTTGAGGAGGAACTGGATGCACCCAGCCAGCTCAGATTGCTGATAAAATGTGCTCTTATCTTATTGCTAAAGACCATGTAGATAGAGCCTGGCACTGCTTTGATGCCAGTCAGACTCAATTTGCAGTGTTTTTCAGTTCTCGTATTCATACTGTGATTCTCAGCTTATATTTATTTTCTTAAAAATCATAACCAGGGGATTATCTCAATGTGTAAGGATTTCAGCTTCCATGTATACATTTGTTTTGAAAGGTATGCCTAAGCTTTAGAGCAGTGGAGAAAATACTTGTGAGTGTAACAAATACCAGGAACACTCTCATAATTTTTAAAAACTACTTTTGTAGGGTTGATTCATGATTTTGCAGTCCAATGCTGCATTGATGTCAGGCAGGAAAGCAGCACCTCTGGAGCAGCTGACCCTTGTGCACAGCCCCTCGCTGAGTTCACGCACACCTTGTGGGTGAAGGCTGTGCTTCTGCCCTGGATACAGTCACAGTGCAAGGAAACTGTCTGGGAATGCCCTTTTTGGGCAATAACCGGGACAAAAATTGCTTCAAACTACTACTAAACACTCTGCTCTCCATCAGTCACCAGGCCCGTGGGCTTGAGGGTCTCCCCTGGTGAGATGGGCAGCATTCCCACCCTCTGAACATCACTTATCGGGGCTAAAAGTGGATGGGATGGGGCTGGTTTCACAGGAACTGCACTGCTCCTCTGCAGCTCTCTCCTTTCAGCAACTGGAGGTCTCCTGCAGCAGGCCATGACCCTCCACAGCCCTCTGCAGGGACTTGTCTGCATTTCTGCAAGCATGGCCAGGAGAGAACAGATTCAATTCTTAGTCAAAGTGTGTATTTATTCTAAACAAACACCACTTGCTTGTTGCTGTCTCATGCATATTCCTGCAGCTCCCACAGTGCATTTGATAAAAAATTAAATGCGAGTCAAGGCCAGTTTCCCCTAGCAAATATCTCTAATGGTGTTACAAAAGGAATGGCTCATTGAATAAAACCCTATTGTAAGCCTTCTGAACGCTGACATGAAACAGCTGTGGTTATTGCACCTCTGTGTGGTCCCCCTACAAAATTTGACGTTTGCCTGGTGCTGTGGGCTGCCAGCACTGCAGATTTATGAAGGTGGACGATGACCAGCACTGACAATATTTGCCAGCGTGAGGAAGAGTAGGCTCATTTAATTTTGCCAAGAGCTTCCCCTCAAAAACAGCTTTGAGTAAAAAGCCAAAATAGCACATGGGGACTATTCATCTCTGCCTTGCATTAATTTAAAGAGAAACTCCACTTCCTCGGAGGAGAATTTTCAAGAAATAGATATATCTTTTTGTAAAAACATGCCTGCAATGCTGCCAAAGCTTTGGTGGCATCAGTCCCTGCTTTTATATATTTCAATATGCACAACAGAATGAACAAAATAACCAAGTGGACATGGCCAGAGCTGGGAGGATGCAATGCACGGGTCACCAATCAAGGCCATTATTTAACAGCCTGGAAGGAAATTACTGTAGCCCTAATTGCAAGGACCGGAAGATTTTTCAGGATCAAGGAGAAATAAAAAAAGGTGATGTCTGATTCCTCCCTCAGGTTGACTTGCCTGGCCACACAGATCATTAAACCTCAGCACTGTGTCAGGGTAGGTAGGAAGCTGCAGTCCAGGGAAGTGCCCAATGTCTTAACGCTTCTCTTATTTGTCAGAAAATGGCCATCACAGGTTACCCTGAAGCAGAGTTGGGTGTGAGCTGCTGCTGCTGCCTGGTCCTGTGCACCACAAAGAAGTCGAGCAGGCCAGGATGGAACTCCATAGCTGGAGTGTATGGACTCTATACATGCTGGAGCATGGCACTTACAAATCCTGTCATGAAATACTGCATGAGATGAAGGTTCAGTTAGAAGAATACGAGGCAGCGCTGCCTTCCTCTATAGGAGAAGGAGAAGACGTTACAGGTGGACATAAACCACAGAAATTACCCATCTGTGCTTTCCCTGACCTCTGCCAAGAACTCACATCCTACCTGAGGTTCTGAGCACTTTCAGTCATTGTAGGCAGAGAGGAACCCACATCACTAAATTTACAGACATTCCGTGAAAAAATAAAATAAAATCCAAAGTCATGGTTTCACAAAGCCCAAAATAAGCAACCCCCAAATGGGTGATGTGACTTTTCCAGGGCTTTCCACACTGAAAGGGTGCTTTTGCCAGCTTCCTACCTGGTGGAAAGATTAACAGAAGTCTTAAATGTGAACCTTTACAGCTACTCATCTTTCAAGAAACAGAATGAAAGGAACAAAGATAAAACCTAAAAGAGCTGTCTGGCATCCACTTGGTGACTACTTCAGTTTTAAGATCTTTGTCACTTTGCTATTGATTTAAGTCTGTGTATCCTTTTGAATATTAGTATGGCTAGCAAGATAGCAACATCATACATAAAAATGTTCTTTATTCCAGAACAGATGAAACTCCCAGTGGTAAAAGAAGATTTAGGTATCTCTGAAGATTTCTTATCACTGTGCAACATAACTCTCTAATGGTTCAGTGCCTTGGAGGGTCATCTGAGATCACTTATCACATAAATCAAATAGGTGGCAGGCTATAAGAATGGAAGCCTATAGCAATTTCATGTCTTTGCTTGCAGACATCAAATCTATCTTTTAGGCAGACTATAGAGGAGATAATATGCCACTCCATTTAAGCCAGTGAGGAAACCCAAATCTGGGTATTAACCAATTTTTGGGAAGCTGCTCCTGGTCTCGACTGCACCACAATTATCTTGGGAAATGACTGGTTTTAAATCCTAAAACGTGGATGGCAGACACTGGTCCTGGTTTTAATTTACACTAAAGCTGCTGTAACATCACTCTGGCAATGGAAGGGAGTGCCAGATCAAGTGAAAGTCCAATTCAGTTTGTGTCCCATTTACATAATCAGTGGTGTGTAAAGTGGATCCACTGTACAAATGACTTGGGTCTACCTATCACTGGATTCAACAAGAGGAACACAGTTTTCTTCTCCCTTTCTACTCTTCTTCCATGTCATACTCCTTTCTCTTGATTTCTGTGCTGTTAGTGCAGGTTACCCACACGTAGCAGAGCTGGAGCTGCCCCGGGGCTCAGAAGCATCACGTGGGTGTGTGCCAAGCTCATTTTTAGTAGTGGGGTCTCAGAAGGGGGCAGTTCAGAGGGGTGCCAAAACTGACAGTCACAGCCCATGTCCAGCCAGGCTGTAGCCTCATGACTGAGAGACATGAGAGAAGCCTTAGCTGCCTTTTCCTCCACCAGCTCAGTGGATCCCCAATCCCCCTTCACAGCTCCTACCCCAGAATTTAGTGTTTCTGCAGCAGCAGCACTCCCTCATCTGCAACGGCCACCACTGATCTGATCCTCTGAACTGTACAACCAGGGCTCATCCCGAGCTCTGTTCCCTGTGAGAACTCCCTTTAAAAACTAAAACAAAGCAAAAATGCATTTCAGAGCTAGCTGTCAAGACCTCCTTCCTGATACACGTGAAGGTATTTCTGCTTTCCCAAAGCTGTAAGTAGGTATTCCTTGGGTCTCTGCGGCAGCTCGGGGTGCACAGGAGTGCTGGCACCTAAAGAACTTGCCAGAAGCTGAGATGAGGGCAGCTGCAAAGCCTCCAAGTCTTGCTGGAGGAGATACAATATTTATGCAACATAGATCCTATCTTTTACATAACCCTACTCTTCAACAAACATGAAAACATATGGCGTCAGTTAATTGCATGAAAATATTTGGTAGGAAGACAATCTTTCAGGACAAATGGGGAAAAAAAAACCCCAATCAAGACATGTTGTTCCCATTTATTCCCATTATTAGTGGGCAGGTTGAGGCAGTGCATGAGTACTGGCTTAAAGCACTCCTTGGTTTATGGTTTATGGTTTATGGTTTATTCAGTGGAATAGCTGTGCCCATGAGAAACCCTGGCAGCACTGCTGATGACCTAGGCAGACAGGCAAGGCAGCTCATGAAGGAGTAGCACAGCCACTCCTTCAAGGGTGGCCAGGATTTAGGAGCAGGAGCCTCCATGAACCAGGTCTGTGAATAAACAGGGGATCTAATTTTGTGCTGTCACCCAGAATTTACATGACTGGGAGAAAAAGCTTCCCAGACCTCCACTAACAGGACAAACAGGCTGAGTGTGACACTTCAAACTCAGCCTTGAGTTTAAAAGCGTGGATTTGAATCCATTTACACCAGAACAATGTTGCCCTTCTGAGTATAATTTTACAGACGTGTTTATGATATAGGGGGAGCCATATGGCACAAAAGGTTTAAACATTTAATCTCACTTAGCTTCAATACACTGCATATCCAGAAAATTGGAAGCCCAGCAGGAAAATGCCAGATTTCATTCTCACTTAGTCGTGATTAACCTTTATGAGCTCGCTCGGAGTTTTGTCACCTGTGAAGTCACTTGGGGCCGGCAGGCTCCAAAAGCCCCGGCTTGCTGCTTTGGCCAGGGGACCACAGCTGCTGAGCTGGAGCTCTCCAAGAGCTCTGCTGTCCAAAATGGGGTATTCCCCTGCCCCAAATGGCAGTGCAGCCTGCCCCTACATTCCCTGACTATGGGAAGTGTAAAAGGGACTATAGGGGATGAATGACCTGCAGGGACTCTTCCCTTTTCCCTCCTGCAGCTGGGCCTCCTTGGCTGAGCTGGGTCCAGTTGAGAGCAGCCTTACCCCAGCAGACAGACACAAGGCAAGCAGCTGATACATACCACACTTTGCAAATATGCTCTTTCTCATTAATACTGATTCCCACACACAAACACTTTAGCTATATTCACTGATTGCATTACCATTGCAGAAGTGTAATTAACAAATTAAAAGGGAGGATTGTGATTCAGTTTAATTTGGGGGAAATCTTTAAATAAATAAAAAAAAAAAGGAGTCTGATGAGTCTGATGTTTGAGGATCGTTACCCTCTGCTATTTGCTTTAATTCTTTGGACATGCTCTAAGAGAAATGCTTTCCTTGAAACAAACACATCCTGAGCGTGCTGCAGTAGTGGTTACGTGGGCACTTAAGGAAGAAACAAAGCCAAAAAACCCAAACAAATGAAAGAAATCCTGACAGATGCTAGATCCAGATACTAGATTGGTATCTAGTGATGAAGGTGTATCATCGTGGAGAGAGGAAGGGGGGAAATGCCAGCTGGAAGGTGGTCAGACCGATCTGAGACTGACAGCTTATTCACCAAAACTTATGCAAAGCAACACAAAACGTGCACACTGCCTGCCCACAAATATTTGTGCAAGGAGCAAAAGCAGAAAACCCCCCATACTTGCTGCCCTTCCAGATCCTTGCATGATAAAATAAGCCAGTTCCACTGAGTAAATCAATGTTTGTGAGAGCAGTCAAAATTCCCGAGCCAAAGTTAGACTGAATTTCTCCCCAAACACCAAGTGAGCACTCCTGGAAGAATGGCTGTGAAATGATACATACTGCCCCTCACATTTCTGCCAAAAACACCTTTCAGGTGATCTAATATTATGAGAAACCATAATCATTAAGGATTGATCATGCTAATATAATTTTCCGGATGGCTTATTAACCTACTAAGACATGTTTTTCTCTACTTCCCTTCATTAGCGACAGCGATAATTAGGTAAGGACAGAGTAGCAAAATTGATCATGTGCTACTGCCGAAGGGGACAGAGAATGTATCGTGGACATTCAGCATCATGTTCTCCAAACTCCAGATGCATTAATTTTAGTTAGTACCACAGCTATTTTCTGCCTTTGATACAAGGAATCTGCTAATGTAGATATTGTATAACTGGAGCTTATTTTTCTCGTATTCCAAAATGGAATTTTCTTTTCCCCTTAAAGTTCACGGCACAAAATGAGATGAGACAGGAAAACATCCCCCTCTCAAGTTGTCCTCTCCCCATGAAAGCAGCACTTTGAAAGCAGAGCAGCTTCAGAGCCCTGGCTGGGAAGCAGAGGAGGGAGTTTTAGTGTCACCTCCCGGGCAGTAACCCCAGAGCTGCAGCTGACCTGCAGCATCAACCTTCCCCCACCATCCCACTGATGTGGCAAGCGCCTGGAAACCCAGGAGTGACAGAGGCATCACAGCCATGGGGAATTTTTACACATTTTTTAAAAAAATGTGAGCAACTGGCTTTCCCTGAGCTCTCCCCCGTGTGAGCAAGAGGAAGGTTTTTGTGGATAAATGCATTATAGGGAGCTGAAAAGAGTTGACATTACAAACTTGGCACTCTGATGGCATCCTGCACGAACAGGGGAGGGGAGGATCTGCCAAAGCAAGAGCCAGACATAATATAAAAAGCATCAGCCCAGCATATTGACCTTATTTAAGCCCAAATGGCATAACACTAGAATACTTAATGCAAAAATGTCATAAATATTCTTTATTCTACATGCACATTAATGTTTTCTTTAAATATGCAATTCACTTGATATCTGCAAACCCCCCTTCTTCAGATGCAAAATCCAAAATAATGATTATATCAGTCATTGCTTAATACATTCAACTGTGGCCCTGATTTTCATGCATGAATGGTCATTTACATATCATTACCCATCATGCCATCCACTCAGATTTTTCTTTCTAAACAGAGTAATACATTTAAAGTTGTTATTTTAAAACAAAAAATGCTTAAAAAGGGACTTTCATTTCTCGTTATCTGTACTCTTAGCAGCTAATAGAGCGGATTATTAAAATGGAAAATTCTCAGTGTGTGTGACAACTGTCACAGTGAGAAGATCTTAGAGAAGAGGCAATTATCAAGGGATTTTTCTCAAATTTGGAAACACCGATAAATATGAGCAGAAAAGTCGAAGCAAACCGACCAGAAGCAAAACAATAATTATAGTACATTCTTCTCCTTTCCTAACTCAAGTCCTTGTTAGGGGCAATGCTAGTTCCACGTTAGCAAAATCACTGCAGACATGAGGTGCAGTTAGAAGCTTTGCATGAATAAATTACAATTCTTCAATTAATACTGCCCATACTCACAACAGAGGAAGGATTCTTCCCCCCCCCTCCTGCTACTTTTAAAGTAATTTTCTGCTATGTTTAATTAGGAAATTTCTCTACAGAAGGGAATGTGATAGAAGATTAATTCTCTATTTTCTCACCCACTGTGTCAGTAGACTCAAGTGGACACTATAAACCCCAGTTAAATACGACGAGGACGATCAAGCACGGAGCTCCTTTGGAGAGGTCGCGTCTGCAGACTGTGGATCTCATTGCAGAACAACAGAAATGAGCGAGGGAACGGTGTCTCTGGGCGGTGCAGCGCCACAGAGGAGCCATCCCAAGGGCTGCATGGTGTGAGGGTTCACCATGCCGGCGGAGAGGCTTTGCTGTCACGGCTAATGACGCCGAGCGCCGCCGGGTGACAAACGGCATTGCCACAGCTGCCTTGGGTCTGCTGCTCCCCCTCACCACTAATAACTGCTCCTCCAGCAGCCCCACCCTATTTTACATCTTTATGCCAAGAATGAAACAGCAGTTAAACAATAAATAATGAAATATTCGCTGGTGGGCAATAGAGGAAAGTTTGTTTTCTTTTTGTTTTCTTTTTTCAAGGGGAGAGACCAAGGGTGCAAACTGTGTTTGTTTTTAATGAACAATGAAGGGAACGAGCTATTTACCCGCAGGACATAAAACCCCATGAATGGTCTATTGCTGCCAATGCTGATTAAACACCGGGTTAAGGCTTTTTTAAATTGAAATCCAAGGCAGAGAAAGAACGATTACTTAGAGGAAACTCAGACCTACAAGATGCAGAAACATGCAAGATATTTGATAGCCTGTGATGGAGAGGGTAAGCAATTTTCTCAGAAGTTTTACTAGCGGAGTGGCTGAACACCAAAACAGAGAAAGCATGAATGATTTAGAGGAGGAAACACAGACATGATGCCGAGTAGAGACCGAGAGCTTTGCACATTGATTAACCAGGACCAGATTGTTATAATACAATAGAAGTTGCCAGTGCAAACCTCCTGGGGATAGGAAAGGTCAAAACAGGACAACTGGCAGAGAAAACGTGTAATGCAGAAGAAATTTAGAAGCTTCAATTCCAGTTTTATTCTGAGCTTAAAAAAAAATAAATCAGTATTTTGGGTGGTCGAATGCCTATTTATTCCCCTACATTTTGACACATTTATAAGACATTCTTATCCCACTCTGCTTGATACTGCTCTGGTTTCATGTAGAGAAATGCTCCAGCAGAGCATTTAAGAAGGGACAGCCACCTTTGCAGAGTCCAAGGGAGAGATGCAAGGATGACAAGATTTAGAAAACACAGTTCCGTGGTGAGCTTAGGGGGATGGAAATTTTTTTACTTTGGAAAAGAGAAGATGGAAAGGAGACTACTCGTCTGATACAAAAAGGAATGTGAAAAAGGCTGCTATAAAAAGATGGGTAGTCAATTGCTCTCCACATCCATTATTCCTGAGACAAGAAATAATTGACATAATTTACAGCAGAGGAGATTTAAGTTAGATATTAGGAGATTTTGTCCCCCCAACTTCTAATAATTACTGTGGGCTGGAACAGGCTCCACTGAAATGAAGCTGGTGTGCTCAGAGGCTTCTGAGACTGCTCCACGCTAGGTCTGAGCAAGGGACAGTCTAACTATAGTTGTTCCCACCAGACTGAGAGGGATGGATGAGATGATCAGTTGAAGTGACTTCCAGAACTATGTGCCTGTGACTACACCTTTCCTCCACTCCAAGGAATGGCTGGGCTCCACACTGTGCACAACTCAAATCTTGTACAAATTCCCACTGAAATCATGGCACTTTTTTTTGGTAAAGTAATTAAAACATTTTCAACACACACATCTGGGTGTGTGATGAATGCACGTGTATGGTGCCAGTATGTATTTTTGCATATTCTCTGAAAGTTTCTGACTTCGGCAAATATGGAGGATTTGGTCACACCTAAGACCTTGTGGTCAAGATTTCAGCTAAACTGATCCTGAAGAGGTAGGGGAGCCAACCACACCTTCCTCCTCTCTTGGGAGGGAAGTTTATTCCCTCAGACACAGTGGTTTGAATATATCTGTTCCACTTGACCAAGATTTTGTTCCATTATAATAAAATACCTTTTAGAAAAAAGGCGTAGACCTCTTTAAAAGGAAGACACTTTAAAAAAATTGTTAAATGGACCGCAAAATCTATGTTAATACAGAAATACAGGTAATGCATTTCCCAGAACAGTCAGCAATGAGTTTCCAGGGTTAGCACTCAGCTCGTCACCCCCATGCCAGAATGACGCTACCTGTGGTGACTGTACCCTGATGCGGAGGGCAGGAGGTGATGGAAGCAGTGAAGCTCCTAATGCCAGCTCCAAATCTGGGGACAGGAAAGCTGGGAACCTCAGGGAGCCCTACTTTCAAGCAGAGCAGCCCGACTGGATGTGTGTCAGGAGCCCCGGCAGCCCGCGCGAGAGCCACGCAGCGCGGAGGGCTCGCAGCCACCTTTGTTCTGTGTCCCCTGGGGCTGCACCTTCTGCACAGCACCAAGTCTGTCCCCTCTGCTCCTGTTTCCAAGCTCTGAGCAGCCCTTCTGCAGCCAAGGCAGCCTCTGGTAGTTCCTCACATGCCCTCCCCACGCTGGGGGCCACACGGGGACACTTCTGTTCCCCTCCCTTTTCCTTCGAGAGCAGCCAGGCCCAGGGCAGGATTCCAGTTTATCTGCACAGTGATAACACAGCCTTCCAGAAAGGGAATACAAAGCAATGGATTGGGCACAGGCACATCCATCTGTCATCTCCAAAAAGCACACGGGTGCCATGTGAATGCCTGGTCACTCCTGTAATTACCTGCTAAAGCTGAATGGGCAATTTTCAGCCCGAACTACATGAAATGCGTGAATGTTTTAATGATGCACGGAACAATTAAGAATATTACATGCACGGTTCCTGATCACCTTGAGATTTTCTCTCTGCTTAGCACTGGGGAAACTCAACCTCTCTAACCCTGCTAGAGCAAGAGGGCACAGCTAGAATCAGGGAACAGTGAATGGAATAAATTGCAGCAAGGCAGGCACTTTTTAAAATGCAACTTTTCCTTCCACATATTCCTAGATAATGATGGAAAAAAATGTCCACTGTGAATTCTGATGAAAGAAAAAAAAAAAGAAAAGAAAAAGGAAGGCCAGAATAATAAATGTGTCCCATGTGACAGCCAGGAAAAATGAAGGGTCTGATTCAGGTCCTGTTCTAATCAACGGGACCCTTTCTGTTACCTCTGCCAAGAATCCCACTAAACCCTTTATGTCTGGCTGAGTAGATGGAGCACAGAGGTAAGAAGCAAGGAAGCCTAGCCCCTGAAATGATAGCTAAGCATCAGGTAAGACACCTGAACTCACCCTGCAGTGAGTGAATCTGTGTGTATGAATCCATACAGAAGACATAAAGATGGTTGGATCCTATTTCAGCAGGTATCAAACGCCTTGTGTCTTCCCCCCCAAACATGGGATGAGGGGATCTGGACCAAAAAATTAATCAGAGAGAAGGCAGCCAGATTCTCCATGCCTGGCCAAACAATGTAAACATAGCTAAGCAGTGCAATCCGATGTGTACATACAGAGAGGCAGAAAAAAGGATCTGGCCCAGTGTGGTATGGAGAAGTCTTCAGTTATCGCTATTTGCTATAGAAGATGAAATGCTGCTCTTGCTCAAGACACTGTGAGAATTTGGCTTCGGGAAAACCCCTGGGGATAAATTCTACTTGGTAAGTGCCAGCCTAAAATGCAGGAACTGCTGCGGCCCCAGACACACAGCATGATGAGGAAGGAGGATGTGCCTCCTAACTCATGGATGGGAGGTCAGCTTTCAGCTCCCCTCAGCTGGGTGCCCATCAGACTTCAGGGGAGCAGAGCTGCCTCCTAAATGTTGGGGTCAAACCCTGTGTATTCACCAAAATCTTTTAGGAAAAGCTAATTAGCATTTGGGAGATATGGGTACATTTCTTTTCAAATCCTGTTCAGAGCAAAAGAAGCGTAAACATCACCTAACCCAAGCACTGCTTTCAAGTACCTTATTTTCACACCGAGTTGCTATAAACTATCCCCGTAGAATTTTGTTGTAATTACATGCAGTAAAAGGAACAACCAGGTAATTACCTCAGACTCTGCAATAACATTTCTACATTAAAATGTAAGTGCAAGGTGCATAGCATGTATCCATGTCTCAACCAAAGGAAAAACAGAAAACTACTCATTTGAGGGGAAACCCACACATTAAAAAGCCCTCTGGCAGCTACCAGCGGTCCAGCGCTGCCCCAGTTCAGGCTGCTTATAACCCTACTGATGGCAGTGTATGGTTTTGAAAACAACCATGTGTATCTTCAGGGGGTGTTTCATCCTCCTCAGGAGCCTGGCACCCTGAAGCATACACAGACAAGCTTAAAAGAGTCCGTTTATACGCGGAGGGAGGTAGTGGAGAAATCGGCTTTCTGACCCTGGTCCCTGAGCACACACGGGCTGGATTAACGGGGGCTGCCAGCCTCTTGCACCGCTCTCAGGCAGCAGTCGAAATCACTGTGGGCAAGGTGGCGTTGGATTAGCCACATTTCACCTCCACAGGCTTGTCTTCCACGCTGAAGAACTTTCTGTCTTTCATGAGCTTTCGCGCTTCATTTAAGCCCTAAATAAAGCACAAATAGCCTACGGGAGTAAACTTTACTCTCTACCTGTCAGAATAATTTCCTACCTGAATTAACTTGTGAATACACCTTAAAAAAAAAAAACAGACACATTCTTCTCTGTAGCTTGATTATTTGCCTGCTTTATTTTCCAAATGCCCTTTTTTAAGCTGCTTTCCCATTTTGGGCGCAAGTGGAATCACGTTAATGCACTGACACAGGGTGAAGAGCAAATGCAGGCTCAGACTTTATGTGGTGTGTGTGATCTGGTTTATACACTTCCCCCAGGCATGACTCTTCCCTTAACAGTGCTCACATGGGCTCGGTGCCTGCCTAAAGTCCTAGCACCTGAATGTTTTGAAGACATACTGCTATGAGCTCTCACCATGGGAATTAAGAATTTTCTCATCCTTTTGCATCAGGAGCAAAAAGCTCCCCCAAGTCTGACCTGGCTGAGTGGGAGGAATAACTTTAGGGATACCCCATCACAAATCTAAGGAAAATGCTTCAAAGAGCAAAAATGAAAGCAAAGAAGGAAAAGAAGAATCATTGGTTAAATATCACTATGCAAAATGCCAGCAGCCCCAATGAGCTGCAGCCCTCCAGACAGAGGTGATTCATGAAAGACCCGCTATCTGATAAGGCCTTCTTTGAGCTTAACAAAACCTGGTGTCTGCATCGCATCTCTTATTCTGGGATTTCAAGCAGGCAGCTCTGGAGCAGGCTTCCCCTGCCCATTCCATGGCAGGTGCCATTGTGGCTCCTGCAGCACTGCGGGAAGGCGGCGGCAAACGCCTGTCACCCGCCACCGGCTCCGGGCAGCACCGCCTTTCTGATCACACTGGTCAAACAAACCAGAAACAATTACCAGCTTTGATTTCTGCTTCCAGGTTTCTTTTGAATCTGAACACCCATGGAGGACAGCACAGGCTTTTGCATCACTGCCCGGAATCTGGACAGGCCAGAAAATCCCAGCTGTCCAAACCAGAGCTGGCGGCCCTTTCTTTCCTGAGATAACCGTGGCTGTAGGAAGTTCACTAAAGGTCTTGCTGATTGGTAGAGCAGAACTCATCCTCTGCCCTCCAGCGTTTGGTGGCAGCATCAGTATCACACCATGGACAGCTGCAGAAGTCAGGGTGGGTAGCAGGAGTCCATCTGAGAGGATCCCAGCTGCACCACACAACCAGCATCCACCAGATGCTCTGCCTAGCTCCCAATTACCACTTTATTAACGAAAACACACATCTACTTTTCCAGTCGTACCATCACAGGTAGTTTAATCAAAGAGCTAATGAAGCCAGTGGGAAAAACACAGCCATGCATTGTGCTGGCTGGAAGAAAGATGCTTTAGAGGAACAGAAACCTCCAGTGACCTGACAGTTGGAGGATGAGCTGGCTGCAAAGCAGGCGACCCAGCTCTGCCAACACAGTGGACCATTTCCAGGAGCTAAGCCTGCAAAGAGCTCCAAGTGCCCGCCAGCTTATCCAAAGCTCTGCAGCAGAGCACAAAACACAGTTCTGTCTCATCTCAAAGAACCTGGTATTTATCACTCTTAAATCAGGCACAGCGTTCTTCATCACATCCTTGTCTGGATCTGGGTTCACTTTCTTCACTGTTTCCCATCTCAGAGCCCTCACTGACAAAAGCACCACATCTGCTCCTGTATGGTTTTGGTCTGCACATAAGGAACGGTTCTTCTCAAAGACCCTGACTCAACTTGCAAATTCTCACTTCTTTCTTAGTTCATATATCTAAAATGGGATTATTTTATGGGGATCATCTCCCTAATATCTGAGCAGCTTCATGGTCTTACACCGAGCCTCTCTGCTTCATTAACGCTGCTGTTTTCCTAACAGTATTTCTGTGCTAAAATGAAATTCACACACTTTGCATCCCATGAACATTAAAGACTTTTCAGGGAATAAATATAATTGCTCAGCGCATCAAGTATGATTGATCCCTCTGCATTTCCTGGTAATTACCCTCAAGAACAGTGTGCATTAGACACTCTCTGCTATCAGAAGTAGTGTCTAGGGACCTGTGGTCAGGTTTACTAAAATACTCCCTGCAGTATGTGACCTATAAGACATATATGCATATCCTACTTGAGTGGATTCCATTTTGCTCTTGGACTTGCATCCGGCCAAAGGAAAAACATCCATTAAGCTATTCTACCAAACCACCATTATTTGAAACAAAGGAGAAAAACGCAATCACTGAATCACACAATGCTCTGAGTTGGAAGGAACCCACAAGGATCACTGAGGCCAACTCTTAAGTGAATGGCCCATACAGGGATCAAACCCACAACCCTGGTGTTATTAGCATTACGCTCTGACCATCTGGGCTAATCTCACCGGCATATACAGCATTATGTTTTTCTACCAGTTTCTACATTGTTTTTCTTACTTATTTTAATTCCTGCCCTTTACAAAACACACTTGCAAACAGAAGTCCATACTTAGACTGGACTCTGGACATTAACATTTACAGATCATCTATTTTCCCTCTGGAAGCATAAGATTTTGTGCTAGTTTTGGCTGAGGTACAGTTAATTTTCTTCACAGTGACTCATAGAGAGCTGTATTTTGGCTGGCTGGGGTTAAACCACTACTGCCCTTTCAATGGCTACTTTCTATTTACAATATAAATAGATTAACAGAAGTTATGGAGTATCAGAAGCTTCATCTCAGCCTGTGATCACACTTGCCTGTGGGACAGATACCTGTCTTTTTCTTCTTCTATCTGTAAGCATGGATTGTCACTGCCTCCCTGACAGGTCAGAATAGGCTCTTCTTGCTCTGACCCAATCCCTTTTTAAACACTGATGCTGAAATATGCTCCTACTTACCAAGCAGTACTAGTGCTTTAAATTTGGCTTTGAATCATGTTATTTTTCATCCTTCTAAAACAGTGGCAAACCTAAGCATCTGAGTAAATGCTATCCCAAATAATTTGTGGTCTTTCACCACTGCCAAGGTAGAACGGTGCACCTGCTTTATGCTTGCTTCTCCAGTATTTGGTTCAGAACCCTTTCAAAGCCAATGAGGACATTAAGCAGTTGAAAAACATTATAGTCAGCTTCAAAAATCCTTGCCAGGGCCATAAACACCTTGTCTCTGTGAGCTACTCTTCTCTCTTGCTACCAGCATCCAAATGGATGGATCTAAATACTTCAACTAGCTGAGCTCTAAATCACATCAAAGGTATCATTAACAAATGGAAAAAATGATATGGGTCATTCTTGGAGACATTCAATTTCCTGGAGCCAATCTGCATTCCTTCTTCACACTCTTTTGGCTTGAGATCCCTGAGACTTAATCAGAGCTCAATGATTTATGCCCAGGGAGTCTTTGGTAACATTGTTCCCTTTTTTATTTATCTTCTGCAATTGGTCTAGTGCCAGTAGACATTCCCCAGCACCTCTATAATGTTTCAGTGCATTCCCCAGGACCTAGATAATGTTTCAGTGCATTCCCCAGCACCTATATAAGGTTTCAGTGGATTCCCCAGCACCTATATAATGTTTCAGAGCACTGCTCCCTAGTGTGCACTTTGCTGAAGGCCAAACCTCCTTGATATTCCTCCTTTCCATGCTGCTCTGGCTGAGCAGCTGCCAGCCACCCTGTTTTATCCACACTGTCCAGCTGGCCCATAAACCAGTCCTGAGATCTGGGACAGGCCTCATGACACCAGGGCTTTTTCCTTAATTGCTTCCACAAATTTTGAATGTCACTATTGCCTCTTACTTTGGAGTTATATGGGAAGGAGTGAAACACAACCTCTGCTGTCTACTCAGATCATGATATTGTTGCAGATCTATTTTTTCAAACCTCTTAAGTACACTTGAATTCACAGCAATTTTGTACTCTGCTCCACAGAAAAGGCTGAGGGGTGCAGATAATGTTCTCAGACTATTGCTAACACATTTTTCTTATATCTAGATACTCTAGCACCCATCCTCATGCTTTAATTTGGTTTGGGATTTCAGGTGTTGAAATTATCGTTCCTAGGACTACGCAGCCATCTGTAACCTTCAAATCTACATCTCTCTGTTGCTACATGAAGAATCTGCTAAAAAAATTCAGAAGAGAAATAAAGATGTCACCTTTTGATCACATGACAGCAAATTCCACCATTAGCATACAAGAGGTAAGTGCCACACCAAAGATCTCGCCCTTTGATGAGGTGTCTGTCCCTTGAACCCAAGGACCTTTGTTCTGGTGAGGTGACTACAGTAACCAAATTACAGCTACCACATTGTCATTTACCTGTCACCTGCTCTCAAATGTATTGAATTCCCCAGAAAGACTAACCAATATCATCCTGGAAACACCTATTTAACCTGCAGGAGCAGCCACATGAGACCTGAGCTAGAGAAAAGAGGTGGCTTTGCACAGGAGAACAGTGGTTGCTGGATGCTGAAGGCAACAGAAATGGACAGGATGGTTTTGATGGCCATTTACAGTGTCTGATTGGTCTTAGCTGCCCTTTTTAGACCTTAGCTTTCTTTTGCAATGTGTCTATATCTGCATGGAATATTTCCTAGAGAAAAAACCATTGTTCACATTTCACATGAAGAGACCTAAGCATGGAGGCTGTGCTGAGGCTGCTCACTGCGTGGGCACTGCAGAGCTGTGTGCTCCCACTACCCATCCACAGCCTGGCAGACTTGGCCTCATTCTGGGGCCACAGAACTGGATTTTCTCACTTTGCACATGCTGAGGGTAGGAGCTGGGATTATGCACCATGTGCTGTCCTTGTACAGGACCAGAACGTGGCCTCTCTCAGCACAGACTTTGGGAATAGAGTCTGAACTCAACTTGGCAGAAGCCCAGGCTAATGTTCACACTGCCAGTCACTGTTCCTCTGGAAGCTTCCCAGTATGGAGCAGAAGGCTTTGAACACTTTGAGGAAGACAGGGCTCGTGGCGATGAAACAGGGCAGACATTGCACAGACAGGTAAGAAGAAATTACTATGGCAACACCACGTGTCTTTGTTAGAGGTGGAAGAGCTGTTTGCAGTAGAGCAGTGTGTTCCATAAGGCCCACTGTGAACTTGTCTTCACAGCTGGAGAATACCTGAGAAAAATAGCTGGGTGTGCAGGTAACTAGAAAATCGGCCTGTACTGCCAGAGCACATGGAAAGCACAGAATAAAATGACAAAGAATACCAGGGCCCCAACACCAGGCTTTGGAGGAGCAATGCTAACTACATCAACATTTGTGCTTTGCCCAACTAAATAAGACCATTCATCTTCACCTGTTAAAACAGCTCACTAAGTTCAACTATAAAGTTCATATTTCTTTGAATTTTGCATTTCTAGGGGAATCCAGAATACCACCAGCAATTTAATAAATTTATAATAAGCACATCCAGGCCTACTGTAGCAACAATTCCTGGGTAGCAGTTCTGCATGCTCTGAATACAAGTGGATATTAAGAGAGCCAAGAGCAAGGGTTAATCATGGTATTTGAAAAACAAAACCACCTCTGCCTATGATTCATTTCACAGACTTCAGCGTTTCATGAAGCAGGGCACGTAAATAATCCTTGTGGGCTCAATTTGAACCATTTGTAGAAATGAAGAAGGGTGGGTACAGTATTTCCTTGGGTAGGGAAGGAAAGTCATCACATTAAGGAAGGGGGTTGGCTCTGTGTGAATAAAACCCGGCTGCTACTGAATATATTGAAACATGATCTGAAATCAGATTTGCAGTCGTGCTGCCAGGAGACTGAAGAGGTCAGCTGTTTGTTTTATAAACTGCCAATGTTTTCCCCACTCCCCGCCTGCTCCAGTCTCACCGGAAAGCAGCATGACGGATGGGAGAAGGTCTCCCTGCTCCCAAAAACCCTGCAACAGAGGCTGTGGGCAGGCTGTCACCTCTGCCTGTCACTTCTGCCAGGACAAGGAACTACAAGATATGCTTGGTGCCAAGGGTCCCTGATTAGCCCCACATTCAGCACAAAGCCATCGTTATCCTTGCTCCTTGGGCCATAATTGTTACACCCAAGGCCCTCTGATGACATTTATAAGCTGTGTCTCAGATAATATAACACAGCTTGTCGAGTGGCAGCGCTCCACAGGACAGGAGACAGCCCTGGCTGGAAAATGTCTGCCCCCTTCTGCATGCAGCAGCTCTGCTGGGCTCCACGTAAGCCCTACAGAAAGATGCTCTGCTCGGACAGATCAAGCACCAGGCAGGTTATCAGCCTATGAACTGGGGCCACAGGCTCTCAGCAGAAAAGGGAAAAAAAACTTCCCCAGTCTGAGCACATGAAAGGCTGAAAACTTTCAGGCTTTTTGGATGAAAGGTGGCTTTAAGCATCTCTTCTCTGAAGAGACTGGCAGAATAAAGACACTGTTGGAGCACTCGAGCTTTCTACTCCGAAACTCGCTGAAGTCCACAGGGAGCATTGTGTTGCCTTTGGTCAGCATTGGATCAAGCCACAGATGCCAGCAAAAGCCATCCCAAGAGCAGAATTGCCTGTGCTGGTGCAGTCTGCCTGCATCCCACAAGAAAAAAAAAACCAAGGAGAAGTACAGAGAATTATCTGAAGGGAAAATAATCCTGAATTTACACTTGGGCAAAGCACAAAGCTTTGTTTTTATTACCCCTCTCCTTAGGCAGATTTTTTCTTTCCTCTTTAATGTTCACCCTTGAATTCTCTGCTTGCTTTCTGGGGACATGAGCAGGTTTCAAGTCTCACAGTACATACTACCAAGAGAACAATAAACAGGTGATTTTCACCTTCAGGTGCCTGAAACTTCTTTTAATGTTTCATTACACACACATACAGCGGGCTGGCAGTGCACACAGTGCAACTTGAAAAGAACTGCGGGTCGAAGTATCTCACAGCAGAATATTACTGTGGATTTAGCACTAATTCCAGCTTTATTCCTTTCCTAATTCCTGTATCACATAGCCTTATCTACAGAGATAAAGTCCCTTGAAGTTCAATTGCTTTGATGCATGGATGGAAGACCTTTGTCAAAAAAAATTTGTAAGATTTGCTTAGAAAACAATCACCACTATATTTAGACCACAGTCCACTCCAAACTCCCTTGACAGGTTTCAGTGCAAACAGGCAAAACCTCCCCTTGGCTGGCCAGAAAAGTCACATTTCAGAGAAGCCTGCAGCATGCCAGGACATTGGCCTCTTGCAGTGTTTGGAGCGTGGCCGTGCTCTCTTGAGACAAAGACCATCACTAGCAGCAGAGCACTTACACACCATCCAGCTAATTCCCCGAGTGCCTCAGAGTATCAGTGTCCCTGAAGGGCACACTATTGATCCTCAGGTAGATGATGATGTTGCTGCCTTGGCTTTGGCAGACACGTGCTCCCTGCCTGGCATCCTTGCAGCAAAGGGCTGTGGTTAATGCACGTTCTGCCCGTGCTTCCAGGAGCTCTTCAGCTCAAATCATAGTGGTGCGAGGCATAGATCTTTTGATGTCAAATCCTGTATGATTTTACAGCTGGCAACAAAGAAAATTTACATTTGCAGCTGACAGCAACTTTCAGCCAGAAGGATTTCAAAGCGCTTTAAGAACTATCATTCGAAACAAATAATGCTGAATTAAGATATTTCTGGGTTGAAATATAGAAAATATTGAACAGGACTGCTCAGCAGCTTGGGGTAAAAGGTGAAGAATATGCCATCCAATTGAATGAGTGCAATGCAATTTTAGTTAGGCAGGATGCAATTACAAAAGCTGGAGTCTGGCCAAGCCACCAAGGTTAACTACTCTGCTTTTTCTAAAAGTATCATGGGATTTTTCTAATGACCACAAGTTAATGATGTTGTGTCTGAAAGTCAGCACCTTTCCCCTTACAGTGGCCTTTACAATCATTTAATAGCAACAGCCTACACCAGCTCCAGTGAGAAAACACCAAATCACCATTCCTACCATCTCAGAAATTTGCTTATCTTAGAAAATTTGGTTTGGAAGGGACCCAGTGAGCCACTAGGTCCAGCTCTCTAGAATCCCAGGAAAGATCACACATAAAATCCTACCACTGACAGTGAGTCTAGGAAGTTTGATCCACCTTCAAGATTTACTTCAGTGCTAGGAACACCATAAACTGAGCACCAATCACAAAAGGAGTACACACGTAAGTAAAAGAGGACTATTATAAAATCATGCATGGTGAGCCAAATATGGCCACTAACACAACAGAAACTTTATGTTTGCACCCATTTTCCTATATTCAGATAGTGATGTTGGTGTGCAGATCTTTGGCTAAAAAAGGTGGCAAATAAATAATCTACAATATTTAGTTTGCCACGCAATGGCTTTAGATTTATCTTGGTCAATCCATTTCTTTTAAATGAACTTTTAGACCATTCACTCAGTCAGGAGGTATTCTGTGTTTTCAACTGCTGGCTAGACAAATCATTAAAAACAAAATGCAGAATTTAATTGTGGTATCAAATGGAATGGAAAGACTAGAAATAAAAAAGTCCTTTATAATGTTCCATTCAAATCTTGAATATTGCTCACACAAACCAAACCATCAGGTATCCCTTGTTGGTGAGCATATACAACATTCTCTTCTACCAGATATAAAACCTGCATGTGTCAGTAAGCCCTAGGGTATGATCTACCAAAATCAGCAGAGGTTTTTAGGCTGGTTTCTCTGTGCTCTGACCCTCACGCAGCAGATTACAGCAGCTCACCAGCTGCAGAACAGCATTTGCACAGCTTGTTGGCTCACGCCCCTTTGTTGAGTGTTGATCTGATTAGGTAAATGAGATATTATGACTGACCTTCTACAAAGTTTTGGGCTATGCTTTTCTTGTGCAGGATATTAGATAAAGAAATCATAACAGCCTGTGATTGCCTGGATAGAAATAATGGTATTTGAAATCAAACAAAAGCAAAACAAATCCAGCTCAGAGAAGTCGGGGGAATTTCTCAGAGAGCAACTCTGCCAGCCATGAAGATCTCTACTGCCATCAGTGAACAGAGCACCTATCCTAGAGAATGTTAATTCATTACATTTAAGCAAACCACACAATAGCTTCACTGTTATTTTTAACACTTAGCACATTGTATCATCATTTGTCAACAGTTACTTTTTCTTGGTGCCAAAAACTAACTTGCAGAGAACTTAATGGGACTGAGATTCACATCAAATTTGCCAGAAATTTCAGGTCCTGACACATTTTAAAGTTGCTGGTAGACAGTTTTTTCAAGTTCTCACTTCTTTAATTGTTTACAGGTGAAACAGCAAATCTGATCTTTGCTCTTGTGCTAGCTGGAAGTGAGCATACATTTGTGAGTATCTGGCAAGAATTTTTCATCTGGGATTTCATTTCCTGTAGATGAAAAAAGCTATCTTCTGATCCTAATACTCTGATCTTTATTAGATTAAAAGGATTCATTCTGATTTCTTTCCCTGTGATATTGCATAATATCACCGTGCCCTGTCTCTTTTGTGAGATGTCTTCAGAGGTCACTGCTTGGCCCTTCTCCGAGTCCTTCACCTCAAAAGTAACACTGTAGGCACAGGGCTGATTTTGCTCAGTCTTGAAATAAGTGAAGATGTTTAAGTATGCAGGCAATGAAGCCAAGCTATATTCAAAGGTCTCTTCTGTCATCCGAACTGAGAATCTAAAACCTGGTGTTAATATTAATCAAAACCGGTTTATGAATGTAAGCTCCCGCTGAAAACAGAGGGATGTGCATATTCTCTTAGCTTGGATCAAACCTCTGATGGCTGAAATATTTTTCAGCTAGAGACACCAAACAGAAACAAAAAGACATGGAAGAAAACGTAGCTGTTACACTGCCTTTTCTCTCAGCAAGGAGGGTTTTATAGCAGTGCATTTGGAGAAGGAAAAAAAACCCAAACCCCACAACGTTTATGTACCTTGGTATGAGTGCAATAACTCAGTAATAACCCAGCACGTAAAAAAGGAGCACACAAAAGGCTCCAGGTGAAACTCTCCGCTGTGCAGATTGCTTGTCTGCCTTGCTGGGTCACCCTCCAGCTCTCTGCAAGCCTGGGAGAGGGAACGGATCACACTCAGGCTCTGCCCATTAAAAGCAGCACTGACAGCTGTCCTCAGACATTCAGCTCTCTGTGCTCAAACCCAGCACCCAAGGGCAGCACAGACACGGCTGATGGGCTGGGTGGATGGATGGATGGATGGATGGATGGATGGATGGACGGATGAAAAATGAAACCGTAAGGAACTAAATTTCACTGAAAATTTAACGTTTCTCCAGTAGAAAAATGCCCTTAACCCAACTGAGGCATTCAGTGCAGAAGTTTCTGTTTTCAGTGAAAACGTTCAGATTTTTCTGTGCAAGAACTCAAGCTTATATTCTTATTTTAGTGACTCTAACTGTACATTACACAGTGGTGCAGGCTCACTGCAAACACCTGACTTTTACAGGGGCTTTTCTCAGGGGCAGCATACCCTGACATCCATCCCTAGCTGCTACAACACATTTCTTCTGTGCTAAGAGCAGGTGAGCAGGCATAAACTGCAATTCACTGGGCATTTTTCTTACAGTAGAGATACCTGGGATCTGTGCTACATATTATCCGAGTGCGGCAATGCCAGTGGGGCTTGTGCTTCTGTATCTCTACAGACTGTGAAGGTGAAGCAGTATTTACTGCCTTATAAAGAAAATAATTACACAACTGTGAAGAAGAGCAAGGCAGAAAAATAAAAATCTTTGTATTTTAAAATTACAACTATCTGAGAATGGCTGGGAACTCATTAAGAATATCAAATATAAAACCAGTTTTTTTGTGACCAAGGCACTGAAATAATTTTTTTTTAATATGAAAACAATACCAAAAGTCAAAGTGTAAGTGTAACTTTAGATCTGGAAAATATTTTTCCTCTCTCACCTTTTTTTCCTAAGCAATAGACTCTCACATTTGTGGAAGCCTTGCATAGCAGAGTTTTCTAGGAATCACAGATTGTTCTGCTTCTGATTGTATCATAAACATTTTTTTCTTGTTTTTTCTATTTTTTTTTTCTTTATTTTGGCATGAAAGCAGATGATTTGAACACTGAAGTGGTTTTGGCAGCACGAGTTTTAAACCTCTGAGCAAACAAACCGTTTTTGTCGCTGCGCGTCCTTTCAGACACGTGGCTGGGATTGATGTGGCCCATGCCCTCGCATCCTGAGCAGCTGCTCCAAGAGGCTGAAGTGTGTGCACCTTACATTGGTGTGTCTAAAGTGAGATTAACATGCCAAAATGTCAACTGAGCTTCCCCACACATGAAGGAAGAGCATGCAGAAAAGGAGCTGTCAGTTGGCTCAACAGTTGTTCAGACACCAACTTAAGGTAAAACTAAGATTACAGAGAATTTAATAAATCCCAGGGATGTCTCACTTCCCCAGAGGGAAGAAACCAAACCCAAGCCCATCACTGAGCTCTTGTTGTCTTTCATCACACAGTGGGGATCTTCTTTCACCTGCCATTTCTTGCCTCTAGAAGTTGTCTGCCTTATTTGGGATTTGATTCCTTTCCATGCTGTCTTACAGCCTGTCTTACCTTGCAAGCACACACAAAACTCTCTGCCAGTAAAAACATTCTCAGAACAGTGTTTTGACCAGCCTTCCTCTCTTCAGGAGTGCAGTATTGCTTTAGTATTACATCTCCTCCAGCAGTACAACGCTTTTCCCTCGCTCCCCCACTGTGTATTTAAATCCCTGGCATCCTTCTGGTGTCCATCCCATCTCTCTGGCTCTTACAAACACTACAAACCCATACATCTATTGCTTTCTTGCTTTTATAGAAGGCCTATAAAGGATACAAATCTACATGACACCTTCATGAATATATTTTTTTGTATCATACTTGAAAAGGGAAACAAAATCAGCATAAAAGGTAGAGAGAAGTTACTGCATTAAGGTGTGACCACAAACAATTTTTAGAGCTTTGCTTGCATCCTGCAGCCTTTTTGCAGTAAGTCTCTACTTACCTTTCTGCTTGAAGAAATTCAACTCTCAGGGTCTTCTTTTTCAGCCAGAAGGATTTTAACACAGTATGGATATTATCATAGCAAATAATAACACAGTCATATAATATAGCCATCTGTAGACAAGCCCAGATCTTTTCCAGGTGCTCCTACAGAGCACTTCTTCTTTAACTCTGGATTTGGTTTACATAATAATGCAAGCTCTGATCCACAGACACCTCCATTTTAATGGGAGTTTAACAGTCTGGTGCATTATTTGATTTCCAAATGCAGTCAGCGCCAGCCCATCATTAGAATCAAGGCAATAATGTGGCCCCAGGGAACACTTCTCCCTAGGCCCTTGCAATCACCATTGGCCCTTAAATTCATGCCAAAGTGTTAGTTCATTCAACATTTTGCTCTTTTTTGTTACAGCTTAAAGAGAAGAACGGAGGGTAATTTCATACACAAATGTACAAGAGATTTGGTGCTCATTTGGTGTGAAGAAGGTAATTTAAAAGCTCTTCTATTTAGAAAATCTAAATATAAGAAACTTTGGCCTTCATTTATTGAGATTCTGAATCAGGTCTGGAGACCAATAATAGTTCAGCTCACAAACCATAAAGAGATGCAAGCCCCACTAATTTCATGGTCCTTTAATCTGCTTTCATCAACTGTGTGGATTTTGTAAAAGCACTCAAAAATTAGATGTTACCATTTAGTGAAAGAATTGACTGATTTCTAAAGGGTTAGCTTGCAGCTACTGAAAACAGTAGTGACATGGCAAATAATCCAGTGCTATGAGCTTCCCTGCACCACATCAGTTCTGCTCTAGCAACATACATGTAATTGTATGGAACTACTCCATGCTCTTAATAAAGAGAGAGAAAAAAAAAGCTTGGCCTGGATGTTGATCTGATTCAGATGAGGTTCTAAATAAGCTGTTACTTGTAGTCCCCAAGACAAATAGTTTGGATGTGCTCAAACATCATATTCATTAGCATGGATTGTATTTACACAAATGGGAAAAAAAGCGAGCGAGGCCATTGATTTCACTGTAACGAGCAACGCAAAGCATGTTTGAAATGTTGAAAGCTGTTAATCAACAGTGTGAGCAATAGTGCTTTTACCAGTTTTTTAGTAAGTTTTTTCAGCACGTATTTTCTGCATTTCTGTGATCATTGTTATAAATAATTGCATTAAGAGTGCTGTTTCATCAAATTGTCTTACAACTACAATGACCTTTCATGAAGATTCCTAGGACAACAGTTACTGCGAGTATAGAGAGAGCTGAGTGCTGAGAAAAACACCCTAAAGAGCTTAGTGCAAATGAAAACACATTGTGTACAGCACAGTGTCCTGGCACTGTGCTGTGCAGTTACACAGAGCATTAATGGAGAACAAGCCTGATGCCACCCAGCTCATCAACTATCATCAGTTTCTTGACTAGAAAAACCAACATCATCTCCATCCTTTGAGTCAGCAAAATGTTGAGAAAGCTCCGGTGAGCAACAGCCCCAGTGCACATCAAAGCACAGATGATGTTCATGTTATCCATCAGGAAGTACCTGTGACAAAATCAGGACCTCCCCCATGTGTGACCCCGTGCCTGATCTGCATTCCTTGCCTCCTTGGAGAGGAGTGATGCAGAAGACAACTTGCCACGAGCTGAAGTGGTAGATGGGCACTAATAAACTTGCTACACACTGTTTGAGCATAAAAACCTTTCCAGGAAATCCACAGGAAAGTCACTTCCAGCATCAACTTCCAGTGATGTCCGAGCATCCAGACTTATGGAGTGAAGTTTAGATGACCAGAAGTTTCAGCAATAACCAGAACTGCTTCAGTCATGAGAAACACTGCAGATATAGCAACACCACAGGGGTAATGAGGCAGTGATGGACAGACCATAAGATCTGAGGCCACTTGTGAGAAAGGTGACAAAATGTTAGAATTTCTGAGCTGACATGTTCTCACCACCAAAGAAGTGCCATTCCTATTACTGCAGTGCTGCGCTAAGCCCTAGGTAGCCATGCTGAACAAATTCCAATTTCTCAGCCTAATTTCTGTGGATAAGGGGAAATAGAACACAAGACTTTGGCCTGTTTGACCCAAGGCAGAGGCTGAGAAGAAGCGCAGTGGCTATCACAGGATACTGCTGGTTTGGAGAGAGAGGGCACGTGTCAGGAAATGGAAAGAACTGGGATCAATGAACCATTTGGTCTCTGCCACTTCTGTATGCAGCTACTCAGCTGGCTCTCACTGGAGGAGATCTGGACTGTGAACTTGGACAGCTTCTCTTTCCTGATGGAAGATCCGCACACAGGAATTATCGTGAGATCCAACTTTTCTGTTGGAATTTATATGTTGAACTTTTCACCTTCTGGAAAAAGTGACGGCATTTTTGTAAGGTTTTAAAACCTGCAGTATCATCTTTCAAAATGGGGGAAAAATAAAGCACAAGAAAGAAAGAAATGCACATGGAAATATCATTCCTTACTGAAATCAATGGATACTGTTTTTGATAACATTACACTGTATTTATCATGTCCCCTTCCCTCCTCCCAAATTCAGCCAGTGAAATTCTGACATGAACTCAGCTGAAACCCTGCTCTGATTACTGTATGATCTCTGTAAACCCAGGCTGTGTTAATGTTTTCAAAGGAAATGGAAGGTGTTTAATAATTTTAACTCAAAGGCTTCTGCGAAAATTTAGTAGTGTGTTCATTTTGATTACTTTGGTGTTCAGCGCAGACAGGCTCCGGTGATTTTATCACAGTCCTGGTATGGCTGAAACTCACTGGAAAGAAAAATCACCCATTTCACTGCTCCTTGGAGAATCAATTGGTAAAGCCCTTTATCAACAGAAAGCAGGGGAGGTGAGCTAAAGCGCTGCTTGTATTTGTTCAAAGTACAAAACGTTCAAGTCAGATCTAAGGAAAAATTATATGACAACTGGGTTAGAACTACACAAGGCCAACCTTTTCTGTACTGTCTAGAGATCCCTTGCTCATAACCTCGGGCTACTATCAGCACTGTGATGCTTGCAACAAAGTACTATGTGCACATCAGTACTTGATGAACTGAATGAATAAATGTTAAATCCCAAAGCATGATGTTCCTTGTGATCTCTGTTAAAAGCCTGCAACCCTTTAAAACAAGAGCCTTAACTTCATAATCTCTGTGGCATCTAAATCATCATGAGAAACGAGTTCATTTTCCATACACCGTGTTCTGCCAAGCGAAGTTATTTTCCCAAACACTTATGTAACTGTTCAAGGGGAAAGGCGAGGCTGGAGCTAACCCTGAGTGTGCTCCGTGCTCAGCTCGGTCTGATGAGGTGCCCTCCGCTAACTGGAGCGAGTTCCTCTTCAGGTTCCACCCTCCTCTGGCTCTTCATCTCCCCTGTACTCTCTTGTCAAAGTGCTGGCAGAGACCCTGAGCAATAAGCATCTCATCCACTGCTCGGGCAGTGCTGGAACAACTGCCTTGTACTG
This sequence comes from Poecile atricapillus, assembly GCF_030490865.1. Lineage (NCBI taxonomy): Eukaryota > Metazoa > Chordata > Aves > Passeriformes > Paridae > Poecile > Poecile atricapillus. Next base: position 29,886,134 of record NC_081253.1, on the reverse strand, counting down.
GCAGCCTGCTGTTCATTCCCAGAGATCCATTCATGTCAAAGTGCTTTATCAAGGTTCAGACTCAAAGCACGGGAACGGCACATCTGTGCTCAGGGTCTGATCTGCAATTAAAAGATTTCTGTTGAGCTGGATATTTGGACTGAATCCTGGACCTGCCTTTCCATCCTCTTCTCCATTTTAATCACAGGCTTTCTTTAGGCCTCTTTTGTGTTTTCACTCTTTGTAGTTACCTTGGATGACTGTAAACTGGGAGAACAGGATAAAACACCTTAATACCCAGCACTGTTAAGAGGAGTGAGAAAGCAAAGCAGCATGGCTGCAGAGCAAGGGTTCAGCAAACAAGGACGAGCATTCAAATTGATGAGAGAGGACCCAGGAACCATGAATCCAGCTTAAAAAATACCTTTCATCAAAAATAATCAATCTGAAGCACACCTTTTCCCCCTTTGGTTTCTAGACTGCATCGCCAGCTTGCTTTCTACCACAGAGTGAAAGAGAAACTCCTTAAAAGCAATCAGAGAAATATCAGATCTTCAATAAATCCCATGTAGAGGATCCTAAGCTTGTGTATAAATTCAAAAGACCACAGAGCCCATGATGAAACCACAAAACTTGGCATCAAATGCCACCCCTAGCTATGCACAGGGAAAGGAGCCATCTTCCCAAAGCATTTATTTACAGCTCTCTTGACAATATTTAGCTATACCTGGAGCCATTAAGCCAATATCATCATTCCCAAAGCTTTTAAGGACCTCCAGAGCAGGCCCCTAGGGACAGCCAGTCTGTGAGCCACAGAAGGGAAAACCAGCAGCGTGGAGATGGAGGTTTTCTTAGGCCCCAGGGACAAGGTGTGTGGCAGCCCCCAAGGGGTTTGGTTTCCCTGCTGCACACCCAGAAGGCAGCCTGTACTCAAACTAGAGCAGTCAGACTGAAAGCGAGCTCTGATCCTGGCATAAATCAAGAGGAGACAGCACGAGGCCTATGGGGAGCAAAGCAAAGATGGAATCAGGAAACCACAATTCATCATTTATCTTCCCAGTATCCTGCTAACAACAGAAACTTCCAAACTAATGACTATTTGAATGCAGCCTTACATGCCATGTATCATCCCTGAACAGAGTATTGAAACACCAAATAGAGAATTCTAAGATTAACAGGATGTTTACAAATAATTATTAGGAGGTGATTGCCTAATTTTGGTCCATGGTTTGGTGTATTTACATTCTTATACTCAAACATATCTGTACTTTGTAATATTTACATATCTCTAGTTTGAGGCTTCACATAGTACTGCTATAAAAATGCTGATTTACTACTTATGCAGACACAGTACACATTTTACTGTGCTGCAAATGCAATTTGCCAAGCTGTTTCATTCCTGCCTTTGTAGTTGTATGATTAAATATTTTGATTTTTCTCTATTTATTTTGCTTAATAAACTTTCATGCATTTTGTTCAACAAATGCTACAAGGTTTGGCTCTTGCTAAAAAAATATATATATAATTTCAAAAAGAAAAAAAAATAATTAGGTTTTCCCTATCAATCTTTAGGTTTAATGCTTGACTGAAATATTACCCCCCATACAATGAGAATTACTGTGCTGAGCATTCAGTTTTGACCAAGGAAGAGTATTAATAAATGCTCTCTACCTCACTGTAAGAAATACTTAGAAACGAAGTTCCAGGTACAAAGAATGGCACCAGTCTGGGGTGGTTATGGATGTTTTCTTACACACACCCAGTGACTTCTCTTTTCTCTGTTCTTGCATAAATCTTCCTCCATTAGCTGATTTGATCAGATTTATAAGAGATTAACTGGCTCTCTCAAAGCTCCTTCTATGGTCTCAGTAAAACTATTACGCTTATTTCTATCTCAATTGCTTATTTGTAAAATGAAAATAACTGTACTCTTCTCAGAGAGGAACTTAGCTTCATCACAAGAAGACACACACTGACTGCTAACACCGTAATATTCTCCTTTAAGCTATAATAATGCTGACATTTCACCAGTGTTTTGTTCTTCCCCTCTTAGAACTGTTAGAGCTAAAACCCAATGCTTCGTACCACATACTGAAGTGCCAAGGGAGAGTATGATATAAATATACAGATATGAAACAGCATCTAGGAATGATGAGTTTGATCTTTCAAAAGGCGAATCACTAATCTCTGGCTCTACTAAGACATGGGCTGATAAAGGTCATGCTGAGTAAAGGACTAAGCTGACGGATCAGTCCAAAAGTTTCAAAACTGATACTGCTACTCTTGTCCCGTTGGGGGAAAAAAGCAATCCTTTGTGTGACCTGCAGCAGAGTGCTGCAGACACATTGGAGAGACCCTTTCACTGTGCTTAACGCAAGGGCAATTTTAAACTCACCCAAGGATGTGCAGGCTGAAGCGTGGCACAGTGGTACCTTAAATGCCACAAAATTATCCCATTTATTCTTTCAAAAGGCACTTTCAGTTTGAAACTGGTAAAAGCTCTTTCACCTCTGCACATCTTTATGAGGATGATTAATGTGATTCAGTAGAAGTTGCCAGGTGACTGTGAAAGGACCTTTGGTCAACAGTAACTTGAATTAGCTGCTGACATGAAAAAGGAATAGCAGAGTAACACAGCTTTATTCAATTTGGGGCTTGCTAGTTCAGGACTTGATGTAAATCTGATCCACAATTGCCAGCAAATAAGAGCCTCAGCAGAGCCCTACCAAAATCCCTGATTTACACCTTTCATCCCCAACAGTGTGAGCATTTCACAGTCACTCCCATTGGGGTGATAACTGGTGTTTGGCACTCTGCAAAGCTCTGCAAAGAGCAGATCTCCATTTCATTGGCTGACTTAGATTCGATTTCTTTTGCTAAGGTGAACTGGGTGTTTTCTTATAAACCCCAGCCCCTGGTGCTTGTCTCTACAATAAGAGCAGTAAAAATCTGTGGCCTCTCACAGCCACAGAAGCTGTTACAAAAGTGCTGGACTTCACCTGCTGCTTACACTTAGTCACCACTGAACAGGCTTGTCCATTGCTTTCAAGACCTTCGAGGAGAGGTAATGTCTTAAGACTAAATAAGCAAGGAGTCTGAGAAAACAGACTTTTTCCACTGAAAAGTTTATTCCTCTACATCCCCAGATGAACAAATGCTGCAAGGCGTAGCTGAAAAAGTGGAAAGTTCTCTCCTTTCAGAAGCCACTTTGAGCTTATTCTGGGTTGAATTTGCAGCTGTGCTCTCAGATAAAGATCAGGTCGTACTTCACTGATCAGGTTCAGCAGACTGCACAGACAAGGAGCATGAGAAGGTAGAGGAGGAAGAGGAGAAGAGAAAATGAGGGTGTATTTTTGGGAAAGCTGTGAAATGAGGCAACTTCACTCTTGCGTTTTCTCTGCCACCCAAGTGAGCTCATTAATGCCTGCAGAATTTGAGGGAGATTGATTAATTGCATAAGGGCCCAGAATGGACATGGTTATTGTCATTAATTCTAAATAAATACAGTATCATGCAAATTGCATCTAAGGGGAACAAAAAAAGCTTTTGTCCCTCTCAGCAGTGAGGAAAATACTAAGTAAACAGTGTTAATTATGAAAACAAAGGGATGGAGTCAGGGACAAAGCTTTTAGGTCACTGACTCCATTCATGGGGGGGGGGAAAAAGAGGGTAAGGTACAATCTAACCTAATTATAGCTTTGTAAAAATTATTTTCGAGGCATTAACTGAGATTTGGCCTACTTAGATTGAAAACTTCTAGGGGCAAAGACTTGCTCTTCTTAGTATTTGCCTGTCTTGCAAAATGCAGACTGTGTCCCTGACCAGAGCTCCTGCACCCCAGTATATTAATCCTCAAGCTGTGAAGGTGAGCCAGCCTTGGCTGGACATGTGCCAGGAGCTGTGCTTGCTGCTGAAAGACTTCTGGTGCTCTCACTTGAAATCAGCACCTGGCAAAATGGGGTTTGAGATTTGTGAGCTAGAGTGGAAAGAAGAGAGAAAGGCTGCTCAATCTAACATTCAAGTCTTCCCTTGAAAGCCCAGCTTCTCTGGTGTCAGAAGAGCCAACCATCCTCTCCATGCAGAGATCAGCATGAGCCAGAAGCCAGGCCAGGAGAAGCTTTTCCTGAGAACTCAGGGATATATCTACAGTCCTCCCCAAAACCAGTCATTCAGAATCTGGGTCAGTGTAAGAAGGAATTGGAAGAGTTACAAAGTTCAGTGCTAGAGGACTTCTCGAGGACCGATCCCAAATATCTTTCAGGCTGAAAGTGCTGTTCACTGAGAATGAACATGTTCTTTTTGATTTTCTATTTCTTCCAGGTCAGTGCTGGCATACCCTGCTATCTGCAGAGAACCACTTATTGTCATGGTTCTGCTGTGATAGGGATGATATCTGCTGGTTTTGTTCAGGCCTTGGGTGCTGGAACCAAGAAAACACAGAAGGGATTCCGTGGAGTGGGTGGGGAAATGTTTCAGGAGATGTCTTGCCCAACTCTGTGACTGCAGAGAAAAAAAAAACCTTGAAAATATAAATGCACTATTAAAGATCCTGAAACTGAAAGGCAATAACATTATTTTAAAACAAGCTGATTTAGAGTCATTCCTGATTTTAAAATGTGCCCTGAGGGATGGCACAGTCTAGAAATCCTGTGTTCCTGAATGGCCCACACCTTGCAGCAGCCCGGCGATTACTTTCCAATTGCAGGTGAAGAAGTTCCACAGTGTAATTTATAAGTCACCTCCAATCTGTGGAAAGCTCTGATATATTACAGGTAAAAGCGCTTTGCTTCTTACATGGCAATCAGCAGATGTCAGGAGTACAAGTGCTTCGTTCTGCTGGAATTCAGCCTCATGCATAGGTTTGAAAAACACAGGCAAAAGAGCTGGCCAGAAGCATTATTTTTTAATTAAGAGGGGAAAAAAAAATCTTTACAAAGCACCTTAAACTGACAAGGTGAGGTGTGTGGAATGACCTAAGACAGACAGGCACTGATTGAAAGCCATTGAGGTAATTCCCAGAGTAATTAGATCTTTGGACAACGAAGTGATGAAACAGGACAAATGACCTTTTCTCATTCGCACACCACCAGCTTATTTTTCTGATTTGTTCCACTCTCCAGGAACAGTATTTCTTTTAAATACTATCAGAAAAAAAAAAAAAAAATAAAAATATGGCTACGGCACTGAGCTAGGATGCAGAGTATCTGGATTCAGTGCCTGGCTCTGCTGCAGATTTCCAATATGACCTTGGGCACATCCATTAATCTCTTGCATCTCAGTTCTTTAGCAGTAAAATGGAAGGAGAGCTACTACTTTTTCCTTGCCTGCTTGCTTGTCTTCTCTGCGGAGCCCGTAAGCGTTTTCAGAGCAGTTTCCTGGCATAACCACCTCTATAAATTTAGCAGCGGCAATGAAAGTCAAATGCTGTGCTAAAAGTCAGGCAGAGAGAGGCCAAAGGCAGGATCTGGAAGCACTCCCTGGTCTCTGTAGTAGCTGTACCTGTGTCTTGGCTGTATCTGGGACGTTCCCAGGCTGCTCCCTGCCCAGTGCAGCCGGCGTGGGCAGGAGACGAGCCCCTGCTGCCCACTGACCTGCCCACCACAGGTAACCCAGCAGCCATGCATTTGTGAGGCGGCTCCCATGACCTCAAAACCACACTTGAAATACAGAACTTACTTTTAGAGCACAGGAGGAAGATAGATTTAAGCCTAAGCCACGTGGAAACTTTAATGTAAGACACCGCATCAGAGAATTACATGTTGGCCTTACAAAGTTATTGTGAAAATCTACCTTTTTTTGGCACCTAATCACCTCTTTGCTGCATGTGTGAGAGAGCAAAGACATAAATATGCACCCAGGCAATGCCATACAAGTTCTGTCTGCATATCATATGCAGATACCTACGTGTGTATGAATACACATCATTACACACCCACACATGATCACATTTCATCCCAGAGAGGAATGTCAGAGTTGGTTTACCATTGCGATAAACATCCAGCTTGACACATTTTTCACAAGACCTCTGTGAATTCTGCCTAATTACATTTTTGAGGATGTATTTTGCCAATGTGCCAGAAAACGCCAGAAGCACAGCTTTGAGTTGACTGCATTCTTACTCCCACCAGTGTCCTTGCTATGACAGTTTTGATACAAACAGTGTGTATTAGATCATTAGTACAGAGACAACCCTCTCTCCCTGCCATGCTTTTGAAGCTCAGGCTGATGAATGGGAGCTTGCTACTCCTGTGTGGAGCTTGGCCACTATATCACAAAGCTGCACCCAGGGAAAGACGCCTAGATTGCCTGTGACCACGCTGCTGGGGTGTTCCCTCTCTGCAGGAACAAATAAAAACACACAACGTGCTTACAGTCAATCAAGATATCATTTTCTATAAGCACACATTAGGCCACTTTTTGACTAATAAGTCAGCCAATTATCCAAAGCCCATTAAGAAGTACGAGCACTCAAACCTTCACCTGCTCAGGTGGGATTTCTCAGCGTCCCGTTTGTCATGTGTTTGCAGTCCCTCTTAAAAAGGTGAAAAACGTCTAACTTACATAAATGTGCAAAGAATAATGGGTCTAAGATTTCTTGAATGAACCAGGAACAAGGGTGGGCTTGGTTTTTTTTTGGTTTTTTGTTTGTTTGTTTGTTTGTTTGTTTTGTGTGTGTGTTTGTTTATTTTTGATTTTAAACACAGACTACTTCAAAAGACGAAACTTGTAAAATCTCTCCCTAACCTGGGAGACCATGAAATGACCTGGAAGAGGTGACAGTAATTACAACCAGAAGTTGTCCAGTGATCCAGCTTTATGCTCTGCATCACCCTTTTGCTAATCAAGTGGCTGTATTGATCCCCTCTCCTTGGATGCTTTCCCTGTTACCCCAGGGCCCATGCAGTGCTCTACATATGGGCTGCAGCTCGAGCTCTCACAGCTCCGGTACAGCCAGAAATCTGATCTGGAACAGAGTGGGGCAGCCCTGCACCACAAATACAAAAATGCTTTAGCCCTTCTATAGTTAAATCTGCCCTCCAGAGATCACATGCCACTTTCTATCACTGCTAGAGAAGCACAATAACTTTTTGATTTTCTCTTTCCGTCAGTCTCTGCATGACTCCCACAACTTTTGGATCAGATTTTAAAAGAATACTAATTCCCTACAAGCCTCACGAGAATAAGCGGCTTCATTCAGATGAGATGCCCAGCCGGAGCTCCCACTGATGGAAAGGCTGTGCTAGAAATCATGCTGGATTAAGGACCTTTGGAGGAGAGAGCTGCTGTGAACCCAAACCACAGGAACTGGCTTTATACATTCTTCTGACCATGAAAGCATTCAGAAATCTGATTTTTGGCTATTTTTGCAAAAAAGCAAAAAAGGAAGGTCTCCTTACATTCCATATTTATGGACTCTGCTATTTTTCAGTTTTGTTCAAGATCAAATTCTGGCATAAACCGGCTTGTCTCTGTTGACTTTGCAATTACACACAACGCTTGCTCTGGGCTCTGCATTGACCCTGCTGATCCTCCTTGTCATTTCTTCCTGATGTGCTCCTGTGCAATCTCTCCTCTGAATACCACACTGATGATCAGCTACCTCTTAGAATCAGTGACTGGCCTAAAAAGTCTTATTCCAACTTTAATTAAAAAGACAGTTATTACAGTCACATTTGAAATTCAGCTCTTTAAAAAAAAACAACAAACCAAAACAAACAAAATAACCAATCAACCAAAAAAATCCCCAACCACATCCAGTTTCTTTCCCTCTATTCTAATAAAATTGGAAAGTTCTGCTGGAAAATTCTAAAGATAGTGTTGTATACTTAAATTTCAAGACACACTAAGTTTAGAACAAGATAATGTGGCATTTTAATTATGCTTTTTCTATTTATACATTTCCTATGTGGCACAAGCCCCCTTAATGAAAGCATGTTTTAGAGTAGCTTCAACACCCAGCATTATTACAAGTTTTTGAATGCGCCAGAAGCTTATCAGCTAAAATATGTTAATTTCTCTAATAGGGTAATGAAGTCTAAATGCTTTCAGGAAGACATTGCTATGATAATGGGTCTACTTAAAACACAACATTAGGAGAACCTTGATTACAGGTTGCTCAGTAGTTTCTGACTTCCTTAGGAACCGGAGTTTGTTCCATTGCTAATTTGCTGCAAGCGCTGCTGGGAAGGAAGCTCATTTCCATTTACTTAGTCAATCACCTTTGACAACAAAACCAGAGATAGATTTTCAGAAAAATTGCTAATACTACTGCATTATCAAGGCCTTGACACTGACTTAGAGCTGAAAAGGCTTCGATGATGAAGCGAATCCAGGGGAGCAAGTGGATGGTGTGGTGGGGGCACACAGAGCAGAAGCTGATGGACAGTGAAAATGAAGTGACAGGTTTGATGAGATAAAAAAAAGGCAGGGGAAGGTGGCAAGCCCACTAAGAAACCGCCTGGCCGAGGTCTGTGCACCTCTCTGGAACAAGCCTCTGCATTTCTACTTGTGCAATGCTTGGTTACTTGGGAAGTCCCCCATCAGAGCCCCAAGACATTTGTGTTCTCTGATAAGGGAGCTCCTCTTGGCTTTACAGACCTGGTGACTTCCCAAGACTTGAGCCTTATCAGCACGTGTTTCCTCCACCCCCAGCACACACAGGCAGCCCTCAGTGCTAGCTCTCACATGCCCCTGTGTTTCAGACCCGTGGGAAGCAGGATAACATCGCACAACTTGTGACCAGGAAGGTGCAGAAGCAGAGCTGTGGTATCAACCAAAAGCACCATCCATCAAAGCCCTGGACATCTCAACCTTGCACTTGTCCTTGCCTCACTTCAGAGCAGCAGGATGCAACATTCCCACGTCCCTTCCCACACCCATGTATCTACTGTACCACTGAGGACTGCTCTCCTGGGCTTGCCAGGCTGCCAGTTGCCTGGCCTGACTACAAACACGCACTTCTTTATTTCTCCATGTATCCTCCCAGCTGCACGATCAGGCCACTACAGGATCAGCAGAGCCAGCAATGATTCAGCCTCTTGCTGGATGGGAGAACAGGTACGTGGAAGCATCTTGTCAAGCAGCAATCCACGTACAAGTCAGCATGCTTATACTGAAAATAAGATGAAAAAACAACTAAAAAAAGAGATACTTTTGTACTTAACAATCACACAAAGTTCTGACCCCAGCCATCACATCTGATTTCCATTATAGGAAAATCATGAAAGTCCAACCGTGTTTCACAGATACACTCCTTGAAAGGAAAAGGGCTTGATATTTGTCTCCATGTGCTCAGCTGGGACTGTGCTCTCCCTCGTTGTGGAAACAAATGGTGCTTTAAATCTAGCAGTATTGAGCTCAGCGTGATCTAAGTGAACTAAATAGTCTAGCTTGATATTTGCATTTTCTCTTTTATCAAAACAAATAGTAATCCACTCATTAAATCCAGTATTTCTGTAATTAATTTGCAGTCATTACAAATCACCTTTAAATGGATTAGCTATAATTACTATAAAATAATTTCCTGAAATCATGTTATATTTGTGGGATTTTCTTTTTTTAAATTTTATTTTTAGAGATATGAACTTAGGTGAACGTAATGAGAGACAAGAAACACTTCAGAGGTGAATATCAGAACTGCCTCTACCCTTTTCTTGCCGAGCTCACCTGCGTGTTGCTCCTTCTGTCCCAGTGATCTCGTTTTGTACTTGAACTCTACACACCCCAATTAGCCAAAACAGGGGCTTGTTGCTGCTCCTCCATCACCCCAGTGGCCCCTGCTGCAGCTGGGGAGTTCCTCAGGAGCCTGGTGCCCACCACAACTCTCCTTTTCCAGTGCCAGTCTGTCCCTGGCATTAATCACCTCCTTCTGACGCAGAGGGATCAAAGCCATGCCCGTGTTTTAAAAGCAGACAGGCATTTACACTTGGCACAGTGTGACATGACTTTAAGGAGCCAGTTCCTCTGAAAGCTCACATTTTTATGGCAAAACAACATGTCTGAAGCCAGGCATCCACAAACTACTTACCATGCTCTGGGGTAATTTCTGCACTAATAACAGACCCCTGGGCTGTCTCTGCTGTACACAGTACCATGGTTTTGGTGTTCCACGCCACTCTTGGGAGGGGTTATTTCCCAGCCAAGGGTGCTTCAACTCTTCACCTCTTGGGTTATGCTCTTCCTCTGCTGACCCACGCCACCACTGCTCCAGAGACTTCAGTCAACACTGGCTGAAGATGTGGAGCACACCTCATACAAAAGGGTCGTTCTCGTGCACTGTACATGATTTTACAGCTGCAGAAGCCACCCAGGCTTTCCCTGCTCATATCCTGAGATGAAATCAAATGTCGTGTAAGGAAGAAATCAAACATAAAAGGGGCAATGACCTATGGGCATAGCTGACCCTAGACAAATGGAATAAATTTGCTGGAAATACAGGGTTCTCATTCAAGGCCTTTCACTCTTAAAATAAAATTACATGGCACATTGGCAGGAGTTCTGGCACTGCTCTAACACCAGTCACAATTTCACATTTAATACATGCCGTAAAAATAGCACATTTGATTCACATGAGCATGCCACAGTCACATAACTGTAGCACTGCGCTGCAAGCCACATTTTCTACCCCTTATATGAGTGTGCTGCCTTCCTTTCTCACACTCCAGCTCTCACAGCTCCTTGTGAGCAGAAGTCCAGCAAGATTTAATCAGGCTGAGCAACCTCAAAACCCATTTTTCAAATAGGTGGAGTCAAACCAGCTACTAATGCACAACACAAAGTCCTCTTGAAAAAAAAGAGGGAATACAACCCTGTAAATATATAATATAAATATATATAAATATATTAAAAAAAACCCCACCAAAACTCACAAATGAGGCTCATATTACAAAACCTGACTTTATCTAAGGCTCTAGTATTTCTGTTTGACTAACCCCTTAAACAAAATGCAACTCTAGGGCTTTCAACAGCATCTCCTCTTCTACTGCTGCTGTTAATACACACACCTCTGGCCTGACCTGTCTCCTGCTCCCCATTCTCCACAACAGGCACTGACTCCTTTTAAAAAGCGAGTTCTGCCATAAGGAAGAGAGCAGTGGGACTGACACCCGTGATCCCTGCTGACCACTCCAACCACCCAGCATCACACACAGGCTTACCCTCCCCAGCTCCTCTGCTGAGCCCCTGCACTGCAACAGTGGGCAGAGGACGGAGTTAGGGACACTAGGGACACCAGGGACACTGTTTCCTGCTGGGTGATGTCCTGAAAGGGGCTGGGAAAAGCGCCAGGCCAGCAAAAGGCAGGGCAGGACCTCGGCAGCCCACGGCGAGCTGAGCCGAGATTGCTGCGCTTGACAAAACAGCCGGATCAATATGTAAAGGAGAAAGAGGGTAGAGAAGCAGCAATTAGAATGAAATGCAACTTTCCTCAGTTTCTCTCCGAGTTCCATGGCCAATCATGGCATAAAGGATGCAGATCTCGTACATTTAGCATCTTTATTAAAGACAGTGTGTGGCCCAAGTCATTTTGCTCACAGTTTATATACTTTTTGAAAATACGGTCTCTGACTTGATGCTCAGACATTAGGCAGACATTAAGTATGTTAATATTGCAGTTGTAATTATATGGTTTTTCTTCTAATTTTGGAAGGAGAATTATTTGGAATAATTACATAGAGGGTAAGTTAAGTTCTGGGAAATGGTTGAGTCACCAAGAGTCACATCTGCACTCAGGCAGAAAGGCTTGTTGAAATCCTAAACATTTTTATCTGTTGTAATTATAAGAGCTGCAGAAAGCAAAAAGTTGGTTTATGCCTTTTAGGAGAAACACACGATGTCTATTTGAGCGGTGCTAGAGGGATTTCCTCTAATGGAAACAGTGTAGCTGCTGTGGCCAGTTTCTGCCTTTACACTTGCTGAAGATTTTCCACTTCACAATTAGAACAGTATTTTATGTTCATCCAGTACCTTCATACTTAAAGAGCACACAGCCAAACTACAAACAGCAACATCTCTCAAATCTTATAGGCTTCCCATACAGAACTCCCACCTAGAGCCAGAGATGAAATGGAAGAGGACATGCAATCCACTGTACACAGACAACTCCGGTTTGTAGTACAGTCACTGCATAATAGGACACTAAAATACTCCCAAAAGGACTGAAGAAGGAAATTACATACAACTGAAACTGCCATTTAAATGTCAGGCTTGCAGAATTCCAACTCTGAAGCTGCTTTTTTTGGAGCAACCAAGGACCCGTGAAAAAATAAAATAAAAAAAAAAAAGAAAATAAAATAAAAGCAAATGGAACTTTTCAGTGTTCAAAAATGGGGTTTTAAAACCTGAAGGTCTAACATTTTACCAAATTCATCATCAGTCAAAGTAGGTTCAAGTGGACCTGCTGCACCTTATTATCCTCTTTCCTTGCCCAGCCGTAATGCAGATTTATTTCAGCAGCCCAGGGTCTCTCAGTAGTGTTTGTGTGCTACCCACAGGTCTGGAGTCCTCTATTCATTCACGTTATTTAAATAATAATACATATGTATAATCCTCCTTCCTTCTGTAACTGTTCTACTTGAAGAACCAATTAATTCCATTTGTAACTTCCTGGTGTATTATTTCTTCTCTACAAGCTGGAATCCCTTTAGGAACCCTGTCTGCCCTTGACTACTGATTATTTCCTTGGCTTTTCAATCATCAGAGTCTCTTCCTGTGGATTTTAGAGCATTATTGTGATTGTCAATTTTAATAATGCAGGTTTCCATAGTCTCTGCCTGCTGCAGGCCTTCAAAAAAAGAGAAAGAAAAAAAGGACAATCCTGCCTTCCACGGTTTTAAAAATAAATGAACCAATTATTTTGATTTTTTTTTAAAATATAAGTAACTGGGTCTTGCTTATTATACGTCCATAAATTATGTTATGCATATGCAAACACTGAAACTGACACAGCTTTTCTCTCCTGTTCTGGTCTAAGAAATAGCCACAAAATGCCTTCAAATTTAGAGATACTGAGCTTCCAGAAGAACAAAGCAGGAAAAGGATCATCCATTTAAATGCCTTTAAGCAGAAGGCACTAAACTCAGACCCCTGAATCCTGATCCCTTGAGGAATGGCACAAACCATTGTATCTGCTGAGGTTACATCAGCTTTTTTTCAAGACATTAAAAATGAAAAACGTTCAACATATTTTCAGGAATTTATTTGTTTTGTAAGCACCTGACTGAATGATCCTCAAGTGCTTGAATAAATACTTAGAGGAAGAAAATTCAGAAACAAAGGCATTTCCTGAGGCATCAGACTTCAGGAAGCCAAGTTTCGGATCACCTGTAGTTCTGCACTGTTACCTGGTATGGGGAAGCATTAAATGCCAACACACTGCCGTGGCTGGGTGGATGGTTTAATTTAGCTGTCAGGCTTCAGGCAGAGCTACACCACCACCAGATTCACTCCTCCAGCTGCAGCCTTGGAAATGATAAACCTCCAGCCAATGTCACTGGCCATCTCTATTTGCCTGCGCCCAGACTGCTCAGGCATGCAGCGCAGAAAGGGTATTAAAACCTTTCTTCCAACTCGACTGCCAAAATGAACAGCACAGTGACACCTCCAGCTTCAGCAGGGCTTCTGCTGATGCCTGTAACAGGTGAAGTAACACCATAAACAGAAATGACACTTCATCTCAATAGTCTGCTCTGCACTGCTGCCACCACCTGAAGTGGTGCTGTGGAGCTGAGAGCAGGACAGGAGGAGGCAGTGGGAAGTTTCTTGGATGTTACCTTGGCCAAGCTCCACAGGACTTGTCTCCTGTCCCACTGCCTGAGTGATGGCAAGGCGCCCACACAGTGCTGTTAGAACTCTTCACTGTGGCAGCGCAAAATCAGGCGTAGATCTGAGCTTCCAGTTACATCTGTCTGTAAATAAACAGCGCATCTGCTCTGTGAGCTGCGCAGGCACTGAGAGGCTGATGTTTGTGAGGTTATTCGGGACCAGCTGAGATGCAGCTCTGCCCCAGTTTTGTCCAAATAATGATTTCCAAATTAAACTCGCCATAAGGCTGCTGATGAGAGCAAGCCAAAGCTCACAGCCGTACTGTATCTATGAGCTTTCAAATGCTGCCTTAGCATCTTCCTTTTAGTTACTGATCAACATAAGCACAAGCTCATCTGTTTTGAAAGAAGTGTTATGAAAAAAATACAACAAACTGGTTATGTCAGGCTGTGGGAACGCACCACAAGTCAATCACCTGACAATTAGTAACAGCATTCATTAGAGATATAACCAGTAATGTCCTATTAGCACAGAATCCAGTCTACAAAAAGCACAGGGAGGAAATGGACAAGCTGAAATGCTGGGAGAGAAAATGTTCCCAAGAGTAGCAGCACTCCTTTAAAAAACACCTCTGTTTTACAGAGGAGTTAAAGCTAAGAGGAGCAGACAGAGGCAAACAAGGTAAGGGGCAGCACAGGGAAAGGTCCTCAACGTCCTGAAGGGTCTTGAGTTCAGCTTTCAGAATCCAAGGAAAACAGAACATCCAGTGAAATCGGTTTTATTCCAGCAAAGACATCACTGTTAAGATCATTATCATATCGCCAGACCCCAGCATTTAGGTTTATTCACAGCTGGTTCTTGCACACAAACACATTTTTTATATGAGACCATTCATGTTCACATTTACACTCCCATCTCGTTGCACAAGGCAAGCGTTTGTTGGTGGTTTTCAGCGAGCCATTTCCCACTAGGGTAGCTCAAGGATGAAACTTCTTTCACCTTCTTTGGAAACAGCTGCTCCTGGCTATCTCCAGTGACATGATTTGGAAATACATTGACCCCAGCCTGATTCATGATGAATATGCACACAGAAACATAAAAATTGTGGGCATGCACTTATGCAGAATAATGCACACAAAATATGCGTTAGGCTCCCTTGTAATGCTCATACCTACAAAAGGTTAAATAGCCCTCGGTGAGAGAGAGCTATTTAAATAGACCTTTTTATAATGGCAAACAATAATGCATTCTGGTTACCTTCTGACATGGCTTACTTCCAGTCAGCATTAAGGAAAATTACTACCTGATTTCAATACATCTTGGTTCAATTTCATGCAAGCTTATTGTCTTCTAATTACCAACACAGCAATTTGATCTGCATCCAGATTAAGGCACTGCCCTGACTTCTAACACCAGAGCAATGCCTGTGGTGGTGTGCTGATTTCTCAGGCAGTAAGCAGTTTGCTGTTGTCTCACATCCCCAAGGCACAAATAAGCAGATGCTGCATTAAAGCTTGTTCTACAAAACTGCTTCAGTTGTGGTATACATTTTTAATATAATATACTGAACACTTTACAGCAAAAACTTCCAGGGCCAGTAAAATCCTACAAATTCATTAGCAAAACCAGCTTCTCAAATGAAGACTACATCTAGTTGAAAATGACTGCCCAGGAGAAGCTGAAATGAGTTAAAAGCTTGATCGTGCTTGCGCCACGTGAGCATGGCTCAGTTTGCCACCCCAGTTTTCTGAATGTCAGGTGGGATTGCTCCTCATCAGGGACAGGCATCACTGACCTTTCTCCTTTTTTTCTCACAAGGATACTGTGGTTGGCTTAAAAACTTGCATATTTTTTTTACAAAATTACAATTCTGAGTATGAAAGCAGGGGCACAGCTTTTCATAGTCAGAATGGTTTCTACACAGAAGGCACTAGGAGGGAAATGTTTTGGACCATGCCCTAGCATGCTTTCATTCGTGGGTAGGTTTAAAGGATCAGAAATTATACTTTCTGTTTTTGAAAGACAAGCCAAAAGAAAAAGCAACATTTTCACTCTCTTTGGCTTATTTGCATTTCTTACCTACATTCTTCTCCCCCAGACGACATTGTCAGCTGCAGGATGACAAGAGAAGAGCACCTCTGGAGTACTCTCCAGCTAATCCTCTACAATGCCTATAAACTACACACTGAGTTGGTGGTTACAACAGGAGCTCTTGACAAGCACACATTTTGCCCTTCCTCCAAACAGAGGGGATCTTTGTTCAGCCCTTTGAAGAAACACAAGCTAGGAGAGGATTATTATTCTGGAAGTATTTGTTTAACTGCAGCGCAATGTAAAATATTCCAAAAATTCATCTGGCCAGCAGCAGAATAAGGTTTAGATGAATCATCTGGTGGCTGTCCCTGGTAAACATGACATTTGTCTCGATGGTGTTTATGGCATAACTGGCTGCTCTTGCTGAGAGCCAAGTTCCAGCAGCCTTGTGTGACCGCCTACCTTAAAGGAAGAGAAGTAACACAACCTGAATGATTACTGTCTTTTATGAAACCCTCTGGCACTAAATCTTTCCAGACAATAACAGTGCATCCACAGCAAGGAGGATGAGATATCAGAAGAGCTTTCCCTTCCTCACCACTGCTTATTTCTTCTGTGCTTCACTGTGCTCCCTCACCACCTCTCCTGGATGTATTCAGCATGTGTCCCAAAGGGTCACAAGGCCAGGGTGCTCAGCAGTGTCCCCTCCCAGCCCTCTGCATGCACAAACAGGACTATGAGAGTGTGCTGAGTTTTGTCTCCACGAGATGATGGCACCCTCAGCACCATTCTTCCTCCTCACGGGAGGTAATGAAGATGAGGGTTGCTAGAACTGCTTATAAGCTCAGCTGAGACACCAAGCTGAACCAGCCCAACCCCTTATGAATAACACTAAAAGCCATACTTAGTCCTAAAAACCAAAAAGAATTTCACTGCCTGCCCCACTCTGAGATGCTTCCATCTGACAAGTGACACGACTAAATGAATGCTCCGTGCCATTAATTTAAGACTGGAATTTGCAGGGATTTATATGGTGACACTTGTATCATACATGCTAGCACCTACTACCACTGTACAAGTAATTGGGCACTAATTTAACCTGGCCTTAGCAACTTGTGCAGTCTGACAGCTCCCCGTGCAGTCGGATCAGTTTCCTGGGGATTTTATGCTCCTTCTACATCCCTCCAAATTAATGGCATTTCATCAGCTAGTTCTACAATGCCATTAAACACAGAAAACACAGAGATGACAGAGATGGCCCTGATCCTGAAGGCACAACACTTTTATGGGAAAGGAGAAAATGCAGATTATGTGCCTAGCCATCACATGTTGTTTAAAACAAATGGGGGTGCGTATTCCTAATTATATAGATTGCACTAGTAATCTCTTCAGGAAAGAGGATACATCTTGTATAATACGAAGAAAGATTGATTGCTTGTGCCACTATTTTTCCTGCCCCTAGCAGCTGTTTAATTCCCTAGTTAAGACAAAGCCAAATTTCTCCACCCTGTGAAGTTGAAACACAATGTAGCAGGAAAATCTAGAGATGAAGACGGGAAAATATGGTAAAGTAGCCTGGTAAATTCCCAGGATACCATGTGTAGAAGTTTCTTCTGATTTCTTTATCAACTTTAAACCTTCTTGTGCTCTGCATTTATAATTGTTTGCAGATAACTGTAATGCTTTACAAAGTTACCTCAGATATTCTTTCCTTCTTCCCAATGACAGATTTTCTCAGCATTACTTACAAATTGAGGGTACTTGTTTGTCCACCCCAGTACTGACCTGAGATTGTATCAAACCACAGATTATTCTCAGTGCAGCTGATCTCTGTAAAACAGATTTACCTTACCATAACTGCCCATGGAAATCAAGAGGTTCTCTTATAACCAACAAATGTAGCCCAGGAGTTGAGATGGAAAGGGAGTACCTAAACCTCAGGTAGAGGTTAGATGAATAGGCACAAAGAACACAGAAAATCCTGTGAAAGACTGCCCAGTACCAGCTCATGCCTGTTAAAACTGCTCTTTTCAAGTAAGAATGAATGCCTTAAACCCAAAACTTTTCACTTCAAATGCATTATTGTCAATCCAAAAGTGGCTCATGGTAGTGTTTTCAAATAAAAAGGGAATCCAAGAAAATTCTCCTGACAAAAGAAGGAAAATTTCAGACTAAAAGCAGCTGTTATGCATTTAAGGGCATCCAGAAAAGAGTTCCTTATAGCAGAGGTGCTAGTGCATGCTGCACCTTTGTATCCTGAGCCCTTAGGTAGCACTAATGGGTTCAGATACAGATTTACTCCTCTGGTTTAAAAGAGTTCCTCTCTGTGTGTAAAATGCTCCCTTTTCAACAAAAACCCAAAATTATTGCTGCTGCCTGTAGACACTGCTTAGTCATTTGTCACCCTTACCTTTAGGAGATTGATGAAGCATTGAGATTGAAGGCCTCAGATTTGATGAAGCACATTTTTCCAGGATCCCACAGCACTGCAAAGATGCAACCTTCCCCTGCTGACACAAGGGAGCCTGGCCTGGCCCAGACAACACCCTTGGCATGGGGACAGTCACCACCATGGGGGCAGGAGGAGAAAAACCCCAGGAGGAAGCCAGAAAGAAATCCAGCAGCAAGGATGGAGCCAGGCTTGGCGTGGGATCAATCCCTGAGACCTCATGGTTTGACTGTGTCACTTGCTGAGTGCCCTCAGCTCCCCTCTCCTGGGAAATGCAAAGGGTCTGAAAGCAGCTATGGGCAGTGTCCAAGAGAGCTGGGTCAGGAGAGGCTTGTGAAGACAAAGGTGCCTGGGCAGGTGTCAGCTTTTCCCTGCTGTTGTCTAGGTAGGATCCTGGCACACGGACAGCTCAGCCAGGCCATCTCATCCCTGAGCTGTGCTGTCACCAGGCATCTGCTGAGCCTCTCTGGCGCTGCCTGCAAAGGCTTCACAGGACACTCCTCCTGCCAGCTCTTACAGGTCCCCTGCTGCTGTTTCTGTGCCACCTGGGGGAATGGCAGGACCCTGCCCCTGAAGTTCTGAGCCACTCTGCTGAGCTTTCATTCCCAGCACAGTTACACAGGTGCATCACCAGCAACCCTGGCACAGCAGGTCTTGGGAAGAGAGACAGGACACCAGGACACTCCTCACACAAATGGGGCAGGGGGGACACATCCATAGCCCATGATATCCTGTATCTGGGGCTGAGTGTCCAGCTGAGAGGGGACAGCACTGCTCTGCCATGCCAGGGAATGCTGGAGGCAGGAGCCAGGTGACAGCACCAGTACTCACCACGGCAGAGCTCACCGTTTTTCAGATGCTCTATTTCTCAGGGACTGCTACACAAGGGCAGGGGATTGCTCTGCACATTCCTAGCAAAAGCTTCTGGAGAGCCAAGGAAGAAAGAGAAGACTAACAAAAACTTTCAAAAATATTTGAGAAAACCTGTGCCAAAATCTCCTTGGATGTGTATCCATGACTAAGCAGGAGAAGTGAATTGCTGCTGCCATGCAGAGGGTGCTGCTTGCTGGTCATGGTCTAAAAGCACTGATGCAGCAATAAGCATAGCTTAATTGCCAAGAAGCTTCCATATTAATTAGCAGAATTTTTGGTCAGAAACATGTGAAAGCCTGTAGGCTTTGGAGCAGTAAAATAGAACTGGGGCCGTATGGTGGCAGAACAGAGTCTGCTGAAGAATGTTGTATTTTCTGCCTTTGATAGGGACTTTCCAGAGCTGTCAGCTGCGCTGCAGAATTAGAAACCTGACATTGCAGCAGTCAGTTTTTAGATTTCAAGCTGTTCAAATGACTTGTCTCCAGGGAGGAATGTGTAGCATGCAGGAATCAATAGTGGAACAGGTAAAGATGCCAGTGTACAAGGGCAGCCACCCCAACATCATGCCCCAGCCAGCCAGGCACATCTGCCAAAAAGGAGTCCTGGGAGAGAAGGACAGGAAAACTTGCTCTCTCTCTCTCTGAACAAGCACCAGAGAGGTGCTACAGACAATTCACTACATTTGTGAGATTGCAGCTTGATTATATTTGCTTCCACCTTACAGACAGATCTTCCACACGCCCTCAGTTCACACTACACCAGTGCTCCAAGCCACTTGCTGAAGAGATTATAAAAGAGCCTATTTTATCATATCCTCACCTCTGCATGCATTACAAGTGACACCACTTAATTTTAGCCAATCTGAACAGCTAATTAGATGTAAACAGATTGAAAAATTGTACACACGGGACAACACATTTTTCAAAAGGCCACTAATCTAAACAAACCTGAGTCCATCAATTCACTTCAACATTTGTCTAAATGAATTACAGCACAGACCTGTCCTGCACTGGCCTTGTCATTCATATAAGAGGCTTCCTCCTCTTTTGATGAAAATTTCAGGCACTGTACAAAAGAAGCTATTTATTTATTTATCAAGGCCCAATTATAACAAATATGGAGCTGCCTCTCTGTCTGAGTCTAGTGGACAGTGTGCACGAGCCAAAGCAATTCCAGCCTACTCCGGTACTTTCACCCCCCAAACACATCACACACACCACACCAAACACAGGGAGGCTCTCTGTAGCAAAAGATAAAAATCAAATTATATTTAATCATGATCAATACTGGTTGGAACTTCAGAGCTCCTTGGGTGTAATCCTTCCCTGGAGAAATGAGAGGGAAAAGAATCCTGGACAGATTCTCCTGAGACGTCTGGGGGTCCTTGTCCCATTCAGGACTCTCTCCCTGCACCAGCTGGAGCAGACCAGAAAATACTCTGGTAGTAGGGAAGCAGTGCAGGACAGAGACAAGCTCAAAGGGGCCTGTCACAGCTCAGATGAGATCAGGAGATACTGGAGTTATCCAGTGCCTGGCAACATAGAGAGGTGTTAGGATGCAATGCAATGTAGGGTGGGCTATTTTTTAATACAGAGCAATTAGTGGAGCATTATGGATGAAGTTTTCCACTTGCTACTAAAGCCCACATTGCTTCCACTCTGTGCAGATGTAAATGTACACAGTCAGATGGGAGAGGGCAGAGAGAAACCCGCTGCTGTGGATTCTGAAATGAACACACATATCCACATAATCAACCCCTTTCTGGACTGCTTAGAACAGCAGTTTTACTGAACAAAAGAGGCTAAACTCTGCCTAATTCATGTGTAAACTAATTTATGGTACCTAGAACTAAGAACTGCTGAGTACCTGTTGTGATCTTCCATGTGACAGAGGCCCTGGACTTTGAAATTCATCCTCATTTGAGTAGAGCAGTCCAGACACCCAAGGGTCAAAACCTCAAGCACTGCAGAATCCTACATAACTTTTAATCACTTACTTCATTGTGCTATTGCCTTCATTTACAAACACACATATAAACTTCAGCCAGAGTTTGTCTAGCTTTAATTGCCAGCCCAGCATCTCATTAGACCTTTGTCTGTCAGCATAAAGAGCCTGCTGCTCATTTGTGTTCCCCACACTGGTACTTAGTGATGGTGACCTCAGCAACCCTTCCCTTTCCCCTGACAAAGCCTAAGGCATCAAAGCTTTCAGGGCTGCTTTGCTTGGCAGCCAGGCCCTTGGCTGCACACAGCCTGCTCCCCTGCTTCCCAGAGCCTTTGGAGCTGCAGTCACCTCCTCTGGTGAAGGTGGAGGTAAATCTGACATCCTTACTCCTGCTCAGGAGCCTGATTCTTAAACACACCAGCAGCCCTTTGCCCTGCTGTGTTTGCAGAGCTCTCTCTCAAGCCCGCTCAGCTTGCTTTGGAGCATCACTGTTTCCAGCGGCATTTCCCCACGCACCCCCTGCTTCCTTGTCCTTGCTCTGTGGTTTATGTTTGGCCACATTAAAGGACCTGCTCTTGCACCAGAGTACCAAGTAAATCAGAGGGGGCTGTGACAATGAACCACTCAGTTTTTAGTTTCCCAGATATAACTTTTGAGAACCTGATCGGTGAGAGAAGCATGTGCCCACATAGGCCACTGGTAAAACAAACAAATAAATAAAGAGCACAAGGCAGATCCTTTTGCTGTCTATCTAACAATGATAAATCCACTTATAATTACATCCTGAAAGGCAGTTCTTACTCCACTAATTGCATACCACGTCAATTCTGCACAATTCTCGTTCCTTAATCATAGTGTCATGTAGCAGCATGCCAAATGCTTCACTGACATCCACATACACTATATCAACCAAACTTGTAGCTTCATAGAAAACATTTCAATTAGTTGACATAATCTATTACAGCAGCCCATATTGCTGATGTACACATTGCTCAGCATTAATTCTCATTTATTCCTTTATCGAGCAGGTCTGGGACTGCATGTCCTGTTCTACCTCAATCAATGTCAGATTGCCAGGCCTAGAAATATCTGACTTTTTTTTTTGCCCCCTTTACCCTAATACCTACACATGTATGATCTCTCAGACCTTTAGAACCTTCCCATGTTCTCAGGTTTATAGAAAGCCAATGTTAAAATTCCTCAATGAGCTGTCTTTACACTGCTACCAGTGAGTTATTTGGGGCTGCAGGGGTAAAAAAAAGCCCTGTTTTGATATCTGGTTTTTTAATGGGCTTAAAGAACCCACCATTATCTAACTCCCATGCAGCTAGAAGAAATGGAATCAAGAAGTCCAAGGCATTAAAAAATTTCACATAAAATAACACTGAATGGTATTGACCTCTTCTTCCCCAGGCTGTGATATTTTCAAAGTGCAGTTTACAGATCTCCCTATTGTTGAACACTTCAGGCTTCTAGTCAAGTATTCTCCTGAGCAATGTGTTTGTTTCAAACTAGAAACTTAGCATTTTCCATAAAGGTATTCAAAAACCTGGGCTAAAAGACTCGTGGGGTTCTTATGAACTGGTAGTGCTCTCCCATAAAATTCTAAAATGTCTGGATTTGATTATGAATTGCTCTGGATTCCTGGGCTCGAACCACACTCATTAAACTTGTCCTGTGTGTGCACTTACATGAAGTAGGTGGCAATCTCCAGTTTGCTAAGTGTCTAGGAATCAGTTGTGCCCCTCCTTAAGATAAACTCCCACTGATTTCAAAATTAGCAGGCACAGTTTCTGGTTTCGTTTCCCAATCTCTGAAAGGAAAGAAACCTCTTAGACAAAAGGGAATTTAAACACCCAGTGCAGAATATATTAAATTTTTCAGATGCAGCTGAGGTCTGAAATGCAGGAGTTAGAGAAAGTGAATTCATGAGCCTTTAGAGAGACTTGGCAATCTTCATCCCATTTGTTCTCTTCAAGATCTCTTGAGAGCATCTCACAAAATCCTATGTCACACCAAAACCAGTTCAAAGCCAGTGCACAGTGAATCAGCTTCTTCAGTCACTAAACCACAGAATATATAATGATGAGATGCACGAGGATCTGAAGCAGTTCTGGTCACTCCCAGGCTGCCTTAGATCCCACTCGGGCAAGACATCCCCATTCAGAAGAAAAATTTAAAAGTCAATGACATTTAAGCATGTGATAAAAATGAAGGATGTGCCTGAACACATGCTCTTGCCCCACAAAGGCAGGTGCTTGTAGCAAGCTTGGAAGAGCCATTTGAAAGCTTAAAAACCATTTTTTTTTCTCTCTGTGGAAGAATTCCCTGCACAAAAAAGCAAAACAGTGGGCTAGGTTTGCCTCTCACTGTCATCATGGCTAATCTCTAGTGACTCCACAGTTGTCACAAGGAAAATTAATCCATGTTTAGAGAGATGTAGCATACAAATCTAGACCACTACATCTCTCTCTTGCTGTGTTTACAATAACAGACCAATAAATGAGTATTTGTGATCGGGTGCTGCTTTTTTAATCTGTTTGCTGGAGTACCATAGGATTTGTTTGATTTGATGAGTTAGTTATTAGTGGATTTACAGATTGCACATGATTAGCCAGCACATTCTGGGTGTTTTTTTTCTCTCTGTTTCTATGCAGAGAAGCAATTTTGACTTCTAAAGCAAAACCAGGGCATCCTCAGTATTTTTTGATGTAGGTGAGCATCTTCCATTCACAGAATCCCTGCGTGGCTCTGAACTACTTACACAAAGTGCCAAAAACCTAAAGGATTGCATAACGCAGGAAAGAGGCTATGAATGAACGTCATTCATACTCCTCGCCTACAGCAGGCTGTGGATCTTCATGGCATCTCCTATTCATTTGCTTCAGTTTTGCATGAATGGCTGAAAACAGGCCACAAATCATTCACTACCCATCAACTCTTCCCCCTGGAACCGCTCAGTGCCTGCTGGATGGGACCAGGAGCACAGCAAGGACTGCTGCCCATCAAGCACGGGTAGAAAATGCAGCACTTCTCATTGGATGTTTGCATTCCAGCTTCAGGAACAGCAAGTAAAACATGGGCAAAATCCAGGCAACTAAATCCAAACCTACCATCTTCCAGGGCTGGTGCTTTTTCTGTAACCCTGCAGAGCTTTTAGGAGCTATGGGGATTTGCTCAAGCATCTCAGCCTAGCAGGGTTGATGAGCTCAGTACTTAGCTTAAATGAGAGCCTAAGAGAAGTCCAAAAGCTGGTATTCCCATCATCTCCACAACTCCCTAGGATTTTCCAGAATGGCCAATGCATCCTACCCAGCACAAAATGCCCCTGGCAGGGGTCTAGAAGTCTGGCACTTGTGAATGCCCAAGTGCTTCTCTTCTAGCCAACAAAAACATATGGGAACCTCATCCTTTCCTAATTTTTAAAGGCCACAGAGACATGAACTGCCTTTCCCTGACCTAACTCTTATATAGGTCAGATGAGCACCAGCCCTGAACTGGAAGTCATGTAATCATGTTAGGACAGCAAAGAGCCTGAGCTAATAAACCCAGCCTTTCAAAGAGCTTATTGGTTTGGGCTCAGTGCCATGCTGAGGTTAACAAGGTAAAAACCCGTTTAACAAAGGAGACATATTTGACCAACCACAGTCAGGTCAATCATTTAAGATTTAAGCATTCCCTCCAGAGGTATTTACCCAGTCGGTGCACGTTGCTTATAGTTGATTCTGTACCTTCTGATGCTGCTTTAAATTATATCTCCCAAATCAAATTAGAGTAGAAGAAGCTTTCCTATTTCCTTATTGCAGTTGACGATCGCACGTGGGGTCAGCATTTATTCTGAATTCACATGAGAGAATCTTGAATCACCTATTATACCCAGGAAGAGAATCTGTAGCTCAAAATATGAATTCCCTTTCTTTCCAAGGTTAAACTAGATCAGTCAGAGTATTCTCCCCTTTCTTGAGAACATGTGTGTACGTGTGTGTTTATCAGCACTGCATTTTATACACTACTTCATTCAAACCAATATACACTCCAGGTTTTATGGTGTATTTTGGCTCAAGTGTGATTGCTAGGACAGTGTTTACAGCAATATTCAGCGTGTTCTGCATAGCCCTGCCCATCAATCAACACTGTAATAAAGCAGAAAGGGAAATCACTGGAAAAGCAGCAGAGCTGCTGAATTCAAGCCATTCAAAACCAGCATGGAGACAAATGCAAATGGGTCAAAGTAGCCATTTACCTGTTGTTTAAAGGGGAAAAAAAATAAAGTATATACATGCTGCATTATGGTTTGCCTTAAAAATATACCGTGGGCTCCAAAGTGTTAATTTTTTCCTGCCTATTTTCTCTGGGTTAGTGTTTCAAGATGACTGCTGCTCCATATAGATTTATATTATGTATGTGTTTATTCACACATCTCTAAGTCAACAGGAAAGGCAGACCAGAATACCAAATCTATCATTAAATCTACATGCTGGCACCTACAAAAAGCAGCAGGACTTCATTTTTTTCTGGCTAAGATTGAAGGGATAAATTGAAAGAATGAACAAACAAACAAGGCATGCTCATCCTTAAAATACACACACAAAGCAAAAGAGGCAGAGAGAAGGGGAAAGAAGATGGCTTGTAAGGTTCTTGGCTTTCAGGCTTGTCTAACAGATCAGGAATAAGTTTAAGGGCAGTATAATCTCTGATTCTTCCTGGATGTCACACGGGTTTGCTGACAAACACTGGAGTTCAAAAGCCCCAGCACTGGCTTGGCTCTGAAGCAGCATGTGCTGTTCCCAATTCAGACACTGGAGTGTGATGCAGCTTCCAGCCCTCACCCAACTTGAATATCCAGGCTCAGCCTCACAGTTTGTATTCTCTCCCCCACTGTGAAGAAGTGCTTCACAGTGTCAGGGTGTATCACCCTGCAATCTTAATCTTAGACAGAATTAGCACCTCTAGACACTACTGTAAAATAAATGGTAATGATGATATTGATGAATTATCACTCATTTGGTTGGTTGCTTTTAATTTTGCTTATTCTAGATCATAAAGAATTAGCATAAAAATCAAACTAGGATAAAATCTGCATACCCAGGGCCTCACAGAACTCCCACTGAAGTCAGTAGGACTTGAATGGAAATTGAAGGAGGCTCTGAAACGAATTGAAGGAGGTGCCTAGGCAGTGCCCTGCCAGGGGTCACTGCAACACCCAGTGTGTGACAGTCACCCCCAGTGAACCCATCAGACTGTGAACGAAAGGCAATCAACAGAGCTGGGACTGCAGACAATGCAGGCAGGGCAAAGAAGTGCTCAGTGTGAAAATGAAACTGAGGAGAGATGTTCTTAGCCCATTAAGAGCTATAATGAAATACTGCATCTTGAGTTTGTTGCTGTTAGAAGGAAGCCAGGAAACGAGCAAGAATTCATTATAAAGCTGCTCAAGACCAAAACATGAATCATTGGGTTCTAAAAAAACCCAGTTGTCTAGAGAACGGCATAGATGAAAATGAATGGAATCTCTTTAAATTACTCTCTGTATAAAGTCTTTCACATTCATCCTTTCTGGCTTTCTGATTAGTATCTTTCTGGGATGTGGGTTTTTAAATAATTCCACACCACACTCCCAGCTTCTGCAATCAAAACACTGAAATGGCTCTTGATTCTGCATTTTTCATCTTCATTTACAGGGAAAAATGTCTTCTGCAGGAAGAAACCTGAACACCTACTGTCCTACTCATCTACTGGATATCCCCAAAAGTGTATGCTGGAGGCTCAGTAATCAAATGAGATTAAGATTCCCTCATCACTTTACAAATAAGGGGACTTTTGTATGTTATTGCTGCATAAAGGAGGATTAAATCTCCTCTGGAAAGCCCTCAAGATCATTAAAGTGCTGAAAAGCTGGGACCTTTCTGATCTCAGCATCCCTGACAGGAAAGCAAAAAACCCCAAATCCTACATAGCAAATTGAGAAGCCTTCCCTGCAAACCCAGACAGGAATACCTGAAAGGAAAACATGACAGCAAAACACAGCCTCTGGCTGTTTTGTTCATGCTCTGACCAGGTTCCTGAGAGAAGGGGGCTTGTATGACCACGTGGTGTGCTTATCTACATCCATCCCTTGCACCAACCCCTTCCCAGCCATTTCTGAGCCCTCTAGCAATTACAGTTTCCATGTGACAAGCTCCACTGAAGGAGCAGCAGCCCGGGGAACTGAACTGGTTTCAGTCATGGGGGAAACCACCTCAAAGCTGGAAACTTGCCATGTTCTAAGAACCAGAAAAACACAACTTGAGTTAATTTCTTACTAGACGTGAACCTCACCAGACCAAAGAAATCCAACCACGAGATACAAATCTGTTGAAAAATTTGTTCCCTTATCTCACAGCTGGCTGGTTGGGACCATCCCTATGGCAGGAGTTTTGCTAAAAAAGATGCTGCACTGGTTATTCTGTTAACCAAGACTGCTTGGAGAAGCATAAGAAATAAAAAAAAAAAAATCAAGTAAAATCAGAAACCATACAAGATTGGCTAAGACCTTGGGCCTCTCATAGGAACATGTCCCACTCATGACTGCTGGAGTGGATTTTACAAGACTTACTGTGATGACATCCGAAATTTATTACAGCTTTTACAACAAGACCATGCCTAGTAAATAGTGATGCAGTGACAATATTTACTTGCCTGGATTTAGCTTCTTTAGCTTCTTAGGGCACATAAATATACTTTTGTATTTTAAGAACAGCCATAGCTGCCTACTAAATCTTGAATAATACAAGGCAGCTTTGTAGACCTTTAAACACATGTACCAACTTGGTTCTGTCTCCTTCACAAATCTGCTTCCTTACTACCTGCACAGTCAGCCCCAAGGCCCTGCTCATCTTCCATCAACCCGAGCTTCTAAAATGAAACTGTTTGGAAATCATGCTTTTAAACTCCTATGCTTTCTGAGAATGGAATTCATGACTTTCAGAAAGAGGCCAAGTTTTTTTTCCCACCTCCTCACAAAACAAACTGAAAACCTTATCTGTCTTCCTTGGTACATGCATGATGAATTTTGTACAACTTCATTTGAAAACCAATTTATTGACCATAGGTGCAAAAACCCAACTGAAAAAAATCAAATTGTAGATTTCTGATAAGCACTGAACAAGGCATTTTTCTGGTGTAACAGTTTAAAAAGACAATCTAAAAGAATGTTCGAGTAAAATAGGAATAGCTGGAAAAAACTAGCAATATTTTATGTTGCAGTTTTTAGGGAGCCAGATTTGAAGCATCTTGAAGTGTCCCGAGTTCCATAAAGCAGCCTGAGTCTGATGTCAGAAAATCAGAGCCCTTGAAGTGCCTCATGCTCATGTTGTTGACCACTTCACAAGTAAAAATACTTCCTTGCACACACACTGTGCTCGCTGATATCCTGGTTACCAATATTAAACAAGCACATGGGGATACCTTGCCAAGTAACGTGACTGTGTTTGAAAAACCCCAATCCAACCAGGAGCAGCCATAAAACCGGCTCAGAGCCCAGCCCTGCTGTCCATGTCATGCCAAAATCTGCCTCAGCTCCTGGGGGCTGCCCCAGCAGCCTCCCAGCGCGATGCTGGCATTGTCCTTCCCCTGCCATGGGGCTCCTGGAGCTTACTCAGGGAGCTGGGGCACAAAGGAGGGAGACTGTCCAGGACAACCTTCCCCAGCTGCCCAGACTAGCCCTGGCCCTCCCAGAGAAGCCTGACCTACCAGCCCCAAAAGTCACACTCCCTGCTCCAAGGCAGGGCACTAGCCACACCAAACTCTTCGACTTCCAAGGAGGACTGATGTCAGACAAGCAAATCCATTATGACTGCACCAAGAAATAAAAAACAAAACAAAACAACAAAATACACCCCTACTTAAATGCTAGTTTGCCTACATTTTACAGTATCCCCTGTATGCCACAAAGGGCTCAGGCTATTTCCACGTTCAGTTTTGTTGTTGCTGTTCTTATAAAAACACATTGTTCTTTCTCTGTGACATTTCTTCATATCTTTGAAAGAATGCTCTCTGCTACCACAAAATATTTGACTTGAATCCTCCAGTGAGGAGGAGCCAAGGGTTTGGCTCATGTTTTAAAAACAAAAGAAATATTACCCTAAGCATAAAACAAATGAGTGCAACTGTAACAGTAGATGGAGATAGAGCTCCTAGCACAACCTATGAATAATTCCAAGTCCTATTAGAAGTAACACAGCTTTCCGAATTTCCCTAGAAAACAGCATGTCATGATTAGGTTCCAGCTTGACTGAAATGCAAAATACCACTTTTTTTCAAAGACAGAGCTGAACAAAAGACAGTATGTAGTGCAACAACTAAATTGCAAAGCAGATCCACTTACAATCCCAAATTGTGGAAGACAATGTGTGTACACACAAGAACAGAGATATTAAAAGAGGGCTCTTACCTCCGTCCCCAGATCCTGAGCCGGCGTCTGAGAAAAGAACAGAAAGAAATTTACATTCATGTGCTCCAGGATGTGCTGTGAGCATGCAAAGCAAGGCTTCAGTGAGGTGTACTACAGTGTACCTCACGTTTGATGCCATCCCTGGGTAAATTATAGAGATCTAATCTGAATGTAATTCACTCAAGCCATCTTTCTTGTGTCTCCATTTTTTTTTTTTTCTTTAAAGTCTCTCTATCAGATGAAAATCATGTAAGCCACAGAATGCTGCAATGTCCTTACAAGTTTCTACCCTGTTTTGTTGTACTTAGACCGAAAAATCTTTGCTCCCAACAGTACTACAAAGTTACTCCACTTGGTCACTACTAAATCCTCACCAAAGAGAAATTTTAAAACCCATTTGTTTGAGGAGAGAGCAACTGTAAATTTGTATCATTGTCTTTGGAAAACACGACATCTCATCAAATTATAACTAGCTGGAATAAACCATTAAATTACTATTATTCAAAGTTTTCAGGTAAATTATTAAAATGCCATTTTTCTAAAGGTTGTTGCCGCGTTTCAAAACTGAGCGCTTTCTTTCTCCTCTGCTTGACATTTTGTTGGCTGGAATGATGAGAGTCACAGATTTAGAAAGTGCAACATCACAAAATTGCCAAGCCCAGAGCTTCAGGAAGAAACTTTCTAAGCAAGGCAAAACAAGGAAATGCACACATGTAGGGTTATCAGAAATAATGCCTAAGAGGAGTTTCTTCTGCAGGGAAGGGAGGGAGGCTGCCATCCTATCCTCCCCCTTAGTGGAAGAGTTATGCATTTATCAGCACCAAGATTAATAGACAGAGTTTGGAAAAGCTGCTTTGGGATCAAAGTACCCTGTGAACGGTTAGATCTCATTTACTGGCAGCGAGGTCTGGTGGATCTGAACTTGCACATGCCATCACTGCTCAAAACTAAGAGAGAAAAGGAAAATCTTTGCTAAATAATTGGTTGCAAGAATTGCTTCAAATGGCAGATTTAGGCAGCAACCTGCAAAGGCCAGATGCAAAAGGTGGCTGAAGGGGGGAGCAGAAATAACAGTGTTTTCCCAGTAAACATGTCCTGAATTTTGTCCAAATCTCATCTTTAGTCCTGATGCTCTTTCCCACAGGAGCTACTGAGGACAGAGGCAAGAAGGGTGTCTGCACTACAGTGCCCCCGTGGCTTTGGGAAGCTCTGCTTTTCCAGGTGTGCCAGATCTCCCCAGCACAGAGGGAGAAATGAACGCCTGCTCTCACCTGCCTGCCATGGTGAGCTGCCACCCTGCCTGCAGGAAAAGGACCTCGTGTTTCTCCTCCTGCCCTACCCTTCAGGGCCCAGACCCCTGCCAGGCAGGGCTGCTCACTGACACCTCCCCCAGGAGCCCAGGTCTCTGCTGGGGGCTCTTGAGCACTCTCTGTCTCTGCCCCATCCCATAGGGAAAACCTAAGGAAAATGCCTGCTCCCTTCTCCATTGGGCTCCTCCATGGGAGAAGGAAAAAGAGACCACAGACCTTGATCAAGACTTCAGGAAAAAATGGGTTTTTTTCTCTTCTCTGTTTCTGAAATCCACAATGTATTTCAAGAGAACGCTGCCAACACAATCATTGCCAGCAGGCATGCAAGTTTCAGAGAAGCTGTAGCAATGAGTTGAAATGATCCCTTTAATCAAAAAGTTTGAACCAAAAAAGACCAGTTGCTGTGCTGGGAGAATTTACTAAGTTGAACAAATCCTACACCACAGTAGGTTTTGTCAGCCTGAGCTCCATTTAATACCAATTTATGGACAAAAAAATTGCAGCATATGTTTTTTTCTTCTTGGAAATTGTCAGGTAACAGCTTCAGAGAAGAACAACATTTCCAGAGAAAGGAGTTTATTTTCTCTCAGGTGTATGAAACATGAAATTACAGCACTGAAAAAAAGTTTGTCTAATGTACTTTTTATTGACTCCTCCATCCTCAGCCAAGAAAAAATTCTGCTTTAAGTTTAAAGAACTCTCTCAAGAACAAAGGCTTACTCCCGCTCTTTTCAAGTTAACTTCACTGCCCACCTCTAACAGATACTGAGCACGAAAGAAAAACATCAAGAACTCCTGCACATAAGCAACTCGGTTTTCCTGACAGATTTTGCTCATTCACCTTTCTAGCTGTTTTCATACAAGCTGAGACATAAACAGCTCATGAGGCTCAGAGTTGAGCAAAGCTGTCTCACACGCCAGTCAGTTTTCACAAGTCCAGAACAAAACACCTGTGGCACAGACCTGTTCATTATGTGTGCTTTGGACTAAATCTTCAGCTGGTATGAATTGGCAGGACTCATTACAAGCAGCGGTCTGTTGAATCATACCAGCTGGGGATGTGGCCCTACAAGGATAAGGAAAAACCTAAGAAACTGGATTGCAGGCAATAATGCTCCAGTTCTCTCTCTCCAGATTATGGAGAGGTTTGTGGTAATCCAGATGCCCATTTATCAGACATCTGCTCACTTAATCTGCTACCAGTTCACTTGTCATAACAGCTCAGAAGTGTAGGCAGGGCACAGGATGATCAGGGGCACAAGATACAAATTAAAAAATAAATTTACTTCTGAGCTGAACTCTTCCAAACAGCGCCAGGGGTACCATGAGCCTATAGTAAATAACTTAAACTGGAAGGATGGCAGCGGCTTCTCATGCCCCAACCTGCAAAGAATGAACCAGTAATGAATTCAAAGCAAGAATTCCAGTGGTTTTTGCCATCCATGGGCTGCTTTCCTGGGGGGCGTGGAGTGAGTTATACGTACCAGTGGCACACGATCCCTCGGACACCAGCAGGATTTCACTCTGCTGCTTGCAGGCAGCCTGTTTCAAGTAGCACTCGTTCTGGTAGGTGTCACCATTGGAGCCACACACGGGCACGTAGTCATTGTTGCACTGGTGGGAAGGGACAGAGCGGCAGCGTTAGTCACACGAGCAGCGGGTACAGCACCCATCTGGGTGCCCCCACACACACACCCTGCTCCCTGCCAGCACTCAAACCCTGGGGAAACAACAGACAGACACAATCCTCTCCCACCCCTACAGCTGCCAAGGAAGAGGAAGGGGTATTTTTAAAAAGAAAAATCAGATCTGAAGAGATTAGGGAAAGGTAATCTGAATGGGCAAAAGGTTCATTAAGTGCCCCCAAGAGGTCTCTCACTGCCAGCAGGAGCAGGCAGAATTCCCAGGGAAGGAATACGGGCAAGGCAAATGACTCCTCACATCTGCAAGAGCAGCTCCTGTGTTTCCATTGGATGGCTCCAGACAAACAGTAATGAACAGGCTCTCTCTTCTCTCCTCCTGCACACACGCACACCCGCAGTGCCACGGAGCTCTGCACACACAGGTGTGCTCTGCTCAAGTACTGACTGAACAGAGGGAAATGATTTCTGAGACACCAACGATCAAAGCCCGTCCCTCTTTCTGCACAGACAGCTCTGTTCCCTTTCCTGTTCCATTCTGCAGGCTGCAGCTGGGATACTCCACAAAGGTCCAAGCTCTCCTCATGGTGGCCAGTGGGCAGGAGTGGCAGCACTGCAGTGAACTCAGCCAGTGCAGAAGTTTCTCACACCACGCACCGCTGCTTTGGTTCAAACTCCTGCTGAGCTCTGCTTGAGCTCCTCTACCACTGGAAGACAGTTTTGCCCCTTCTTGTTCACTTAAAAAAAATAATAACTTCATTTTATACTGAAAATTGGGCAACCTACCGGGTGCAGTTATCACAAGATAATCATGCTTGGAGGCTTAGAAATACTTGGATGTGCCCTGTACATGGCAATTATACCAGGGATATGATTATCTCGTGATTACCCTACTCCTGGAATGCCTCATTGTTTAATTAGAACAAATGGAATGATCACAATTATTATTTACAAATGCTCACCTCTGCCTAAACCCAAGTAAAAATTTAGAAGAAATCATACATCCTATTTAGCTGTATTATTTCACAACGAATCTGAGGTGTGTTCGTTGGGCACAATGTAAAACGCAGAACTGAAATATCAGGGATATTAACATCAAAAATGCTTTAAACTGAATGACTACAGAAGTGATTAACACAAACAATTGCATAGATTGCATTAATTGCAGGCCTCCACACAGAGCAGCTGCCAAGAAATTATTCATAGTTGGTCAGAGTGACATTTTGATTGGGCCAAAACAAATGACATTTTCCTTTTGCATTGTATTCTCTTCAATCTTCCCAAGATGTTGCCCACCCCCAGCACCCTCTTCCCTCAGAACAAGGAAGAAAAACAGCAGCCACAACACTAGAAATCCTCTCCTTTTGCTCCTCACGGAGGGTTCCTCCATGCAGAGATTTTAAACTGTTGATTAAAAATGTTTCTAGGCTATTTTCACCATTATGTTCAAAATCTGAGCAATGTTTCAAGCATAAAATGCCAACTTCATCCAGAAGCTCAACAGCAATTGCTGGAGGCTGATCTGGAATACATAACCAGGACAATTAACACAATCGTGCATGTTTTTTAAAGCATGAAACATCAAATCATGCTTGCTTTAGGTGTAGTATCTGCTTGTCACCCAAGGATTTGCGAGGAATTTGGCCTGGAGTATCTCAGCAGGCTTTGTTACATGTAGAAACAAGGTTGGATTCTTTGCCCAAGAACCACAGTGGCAACTTCTCTGCCTGAGAAACACAAAGGCGGCTCCTGTGCTGGTTTCGCCCAGAGCAAGGGATGATCTTTGACACGGACTCAGCTGCAGATCTGAAAGGCCAGACAGCCCCACATAAATGGTGAAATCCCAAACCACAGAAAGGAGTGCTATAAGCAAGGCTGGAACTTCTTACAAAGCTTGTCAATTTTAAAATGCATTTGAGAGACACCAGGATCGCAGGAAGTCTTAGTCCACTCTTCCCACCAGCATCT
This sequence comes from Poecile atricapillus, assembly GCF_030490865.1. NCBI lineage: Eukaryota > Metazoa > Chordata > Aves > Passeriformes > Paridae > Poecile > Poecile atricapillus. The sequence continues at coordinate 29,851,745 of NC_081253.1, read as the reverse complement.
TTGAAAAACCAGGACCCAGATGGAAAAGGCAGGAGCCATAAGGAGCAAAGGAAAGGATATCTTCCATATGGATCATGCCTTGGCTTTGAGCTGGAAATGTAGTGGAAGTTACCCAGGAAAGAAGACCACCGATGAGAGGGTTGTGATATTAGTCACCAGGTGGTTCCTAACCCACTAGAGCTAGACTCTTGTGTTTGCCCATGCTGAACCCCGTGCTCACAGCTCATCACGAGCACAAAATACTTCCTGCTAGTGCTGGAGAACATCAGGTGTTGAATGTCAGTTCTGTCAGTCTAGTGACATGTTTTTGTCATTGGTTTAGGGCTCAATAGACCAGGCCCTAGATGTAAGAATGATTGTTCACTCCCAAGAAAGCCACAGCACAGTGCCACAGTATCCACTTCTCTCTTATACATGCCAGTTTTTAAAATACAGCTTTAGAGCAGGGAAAGGGACTCATGCAATTCCATCAAGTGTCTGTCAAAGCTGCCTTCCTCAGTACCTTGAGTGCCCCCTCTCACAGCCAGGGACAAACCAATTTTGCCTTTGGTGACAAACCACTGAGCCTTTGGATCAGTGCTGAGCACTGAAAACAGGTGGTTTGTTTCCTAAAGATAATGGCAACCTGTGTAACTCCTCCCCCTGGTAACACTGTTAAAAGCTTGACCTCCTCCTGCTTTCATGGATTATCTACTCCCAAAATGCCACCCACATCTTGAACCGAGTAGCACAAGAATATATTCCAGAAATATAACAAAGGTGGGAGCTGGACAGGTGATGCTGCAGCTCCACAAACACTGAAGCACGTGGAAGACTCGACATGCATGAAAACAGGGTTCCTTTCTCCCATAAAAAACAGTGACTGTCCACAGCCTTGGTGACTCCAGAGAAAAGACACCGAAGGAAATGCCCGGTATATTATTTTGATATGTTCGTGAAATGTAAGAAGGAAGAGCCCAGCTGCCAGACCTATGGCTTTGGGCAAACAGGTACAGACCCCAGAAAGCCATGTCTCCAACCACACGCCTGCTCTCCACCTTCTGTTGGACCCACTGACTCCAAGGGAAGGAAGGGCTGGTGGTTTCCACATGCTCAGCCTTCCTGCTGGAGCTAGCACTGCCCCAGTGCCTCCCCTCCCTGCCAGCACCGAAGTCTGGGCTCGTCCTGTACAGGGGATGGGTCTGCATCTGACCTGATCAGAGCAGGACATGGTGTTTTTCAATACAATACATGTCTCACTGAGAGGTGTCACAGTAGACTGTGGCAAAAGAACCAGATAATGTGAGCCTTTTTCTTAGCCCATGCCTGCTGGCTCTCCAGGGTTTGGAACCTGGGCATTTCCAAAGCAGTTTGATCATATTCATCCTTTCAAATAAAAAGAAATTAATTTTAACTCCACTTGGGCAGACATGAGCATCTGTAATTCTGGTTTGAACAAACCCAAACAAAGACTGCGGAAGCCCTGCTCTCCACTTTCATGTTCTCAGCCCCTCAAGACACAGGCTGGTCAGCCTAGAACTCTTCATCAGGACGGAGGCAAAATGAGCTCTCTATCCTTGTCTAGTCTCTCAAATTTCTGAAGAAGACATAAAACACTGTTACAGTGATGAGGAGTCTGCTATTGATTTGCTCACTATCACCACAAAGAGCTGTCACTGAAATGGGAGCCCTGAATTCTGACGGGGGTCCCTTTTACTCATGACATAAATTACACCTGGCCAGCTCTGCCTCACATAGCCAGCGTCAGACACCACACTAGAAATTAATTTTCTACTCCAGTGGCATATCTTTTTGGCTTGTCACACTGCCCACTGATGTTACAAGAGAAGCTAACATCCCCCCAAGCTCTGCCTGTATCAAAGCGCTCGCGTCTGACTACAGAAGCCCCCGGCACCACAGCGCCCTTGGCAGCGCTGGCACGGCATCAGCCACAGGTAATTTGCCCTCCAAGGTCACAGTCAGCCCTGCGGCTCCACTGAGGGCTCACAGCAAGACAAAGAGCTCTGAGGGCCTGATCCAAAGGCCACTGAAACCAAAGACTGCTGTTGATTTTGACCCATTTCATATTGATTGGGCCCACAATTGCCCAACTCATTCTTTTGATCTTATATACATACTCATATACAAATTATCTGATTTCCTTGAATCTGTTTGAACTGCCCCCTACAGAACTGCTAAACTCAGTGTACTTACAGTGTTCACCTCTGGAAGAGGGGACCACACAGCCTGGAGAGGTTTACCTAGCTTCATTTACCCCAAATCACCAGGCATCAGCACCCCACCTTGGGAAAACAGTGCTCCCAATGCCTTCTTCCCTGCCAGTAGCAACATCTGAATTTGCACCCTCCAGGCTACAAGTTCACTGCTTTATGCCAAATGGCAACACCAAACAAGGACCAAAGACGAGACCCAAGCACTCTCAGTGGCTGCTCTCAGTTCCCAAGGCTCATGGCACGACATCTGCCCTGGCTTGCCACCAGGCAATGGGACAAGCCACAGGCATTTCACTGTCTTACAGATTTTTCTTAGAAAGAGAAATAGGACCATAACCCTTGTATCACTGCATATGCTGAGCCAAGGAAAATGCTCAAAACAGCATTCTCACGCTGAATTTTTGATTGCATGCAAACTCCAAATGGAACAAAAAACTCCCATGGTCAATATGAATTTGCTTCCAACATGGGAAACACCAGTGTTTAAGAACTATTGTCTTGCCCTCATTAGAGAAAATTCTTTCTTCGTTTAAAATGAAGAAACTTATCACTTGGGTTTTGACTCCGAAGGCACTTTTGGCTCTAGAAATATAAACGATACTTGCAATACTTTAACGTGAATGGTCTATCAAAGCTCAATATTAAGAGTCATTACAGATGTGCACAATCTTGAGCGGTGCACTGTCTGGCCTTCTCAACTGTAAACACTCAAACCAGCATTGTAAGTTTCACAACTTCACCAATCCACATGAAAATGCAGAAAAACATTGGGGCATAAACACGCATACAACCCTGTGCTGGTACATGCTTTAAACTCCTTTAATTTGTGCAGTTTCTATTCAGGTCATTATTTAAAGAACAGCTGTTTTGCGAGTTAGCTAAAACATTAAATGGAATCCTTCATAATGAAATCATCTGACTTTGAGAAGGGCTGAGGTTTAGATGTAGCTGAGAGAGGAAGAGAGAAGAAATAGAAGGAAAACCCCTTACTACTCAATAATAGCTCTCCTAAAACTATATGAAACCTAAAGGAAGTTCATCATTTTGGAACAGAGGGATTGCTCCTTAATCTGATCAGCTGAGCAGATAAACAGGCAGAAGCATTGTCACTATGCAGCCCTTCCTGAAAATATTGCATAAGCACATTACAGATCCATTTCTTTAACTAGATCAGAACTCCGAATACAATAAGCCCTGATCTGTATCAGGAATGAATTTAGAAAGGACTCTAAATCCTCGTTAAAAGGGCAGAGATGAAAAATCAGAAATGAGTAACCTGGAGCTGCAGACCCGAAGGGACATTTAAAGCCACAGCATCTGCATTTTCCCAGAGAAACTTATGTCTTCTTGACACCAGTTGGTTCTCCTGCCAGCTTTTATACACACTGCCAGGTTTTCCCTCTAACTTCTCTGCACATAGAGAAATAAATTGCCAAGTGATAGGTTATAAAGGGAGATCCTTGATTTGTATTCTCATTAGTGAATTAGAGAACGAAATATCAATCTTCTTACCTTGAACTGACAGACACAAGTCACACTGTCTCCAATCCTTAAACACTCCCCATCAAATTTACAGGTATTGGTGTCGCAGAGAAACAGATCATTTTCTCTGTCATCGTAACCTCAAATGCAAAGAGAGGAAAAAAAAAAAAAAAGTCAGCTTTGGTCTAGCAAGAGGAACTATACAGGATGATTGCATTTTAATGCACACAGCACGATAACCTTGTTGATGAAATTGATAGAGTCCAGATTTCCTTTTGCCCTTCCCTGTCCTCAGCTTTTCACTTTTCCTCTTGTTTCTCCCTTAGTGTTTCTCTCTGTTCTTATTCCCCACTACCTCATGCACTTTTCGTTTTATTTCACGCACTCGTTTTCCTCAAAAGCCACCCGGTAATTATGCTATTTCATGGCTCTGGGTTGGAAATGCCATCAACTTATCCCCATCCGATCACAAATCTGTTGGACCAAAGTCCAAATTGGAATTTCTCCAGTCCATGACACAACAAAGCCCCCAATAATAAAGACAAACAGGCTGTGTGTTTTCTGTGATGGTCTGCCTGATCCCAATGAAGATTGATGACCGCTAAGTTAACAGGAGAAGTGCCAGGTTCCCCACGAGCCGCTGAGTGAACCGAGCTCTTTGCCTTCATATTCTCCAGGAAAAACCAACAGATCTGACTGAAGATTCAGTTCACGAATACAAGCACAAATTTCAGATTTCGCTATCTGACTTCCCACTCCAACAGCGAGTGGCAAGATACTAAACAAAACAGCTATATCAGACTCCGAACCCATTAAGATCTGAATCCATTGATTTTTTTAAAAAACGTCCGAGTGCTCTTAACCGTATCACTACATGTCCAAAACGAAGGGCTCACAGCGCAAATTCCCCCCGATCTAACACGTCATGTGCGATGCACGCAGTACCCCAAAAAACGCTCTTCCCCTTAGAAGGCTCCTACGGTCTAATTTCCGAATTATTCTACGTATCGGAGAAGGACCGGCTGCTGACCTACATAGGAAACGCGTTACAGAGGTCAGCCCGATTTTAAGGAGCAGGCAGCGGGTTGCCGGTGTCGCGACGCCGATACCCCGATCCGCTCTCCGTTGGGCGCGCACGGGAAGAGCCGCCCGCAAGGATGCGCACTCGCGGCCCCGTGTCCCCGCAGCCGCACGCCGAGTGCCCCACGGCAGAGCACGCAGAGCCGCGCTCCGGCGGGGACGGGGCTCTCTCTCCGCCCGGGGAGCCGCCCGCACCGGCGGAGGGCGCGGCCGCCGCTCCCGGCGCCGCGGAGTGCGGAGCAGCCCCCGGGGCTGCGGTCGCACCGGGAACGGCGGCGAGCCCCGACGCCCGGGACTTTCAGCCTTCGCTCTTCCCGTGCGTTCAGCGGGACCCGGCACCAGCCGCTGAAGTTGCACGCACCGGGCTCGTCCGCGCAACTCCGAGCGCCCGGCGAGGCACGGCGGGGCTGCCGGGCTTGCTCGGCGGGGTCGGGCGCGGGGCGCTCCGGTGCTTACCGGAGCAGTTCCAGCCGGTGGGCGTCTGGCAGTCGCTTAAGGAGGTAGGGAAGGCCGCCAGCTTGTCGGGGCGGGCGAGGACGAGCAGCACGGCGGGCAGCAGCAGCCAGCAGCAGCAGTCGCAGAGCGTCCAGCCGCCGCCGCCGCACTGCCGGGGCGGGGAGGGCTCCCAGGGCACCATGACTTCCTAACTCAACTCTCCGGCGGCGGCGTGCCCCCCGGGCGGCGCGGCGGGCGGCAGGGACGGGCGGCGGGGCCGCTGGGCATCCCGGGGCCCCGGCCGGCGGCGGCAGCGGGTCAGCGAGCGGCGGCCGGGCGCTACGCTGGGGCGAGCGGCGGAGCCCGGCGGGGCGGCGCGGGGGTGCGGGCGGCGGCGGGGCGGGGAGCGGCTGCCATAGGGGCCGGGCGGCGGGGAGCGGGGGGAGGGCGCGGAGGGGCCGCCGCCGCGCAGCCGCCGCCGCCGCCGCCTGCCCCGCTCTGCCGCCCGCATCCCTCTGCGCGGGGGAAGCAGCAGGTCCCGGCCCGCCGCGTCACGTGCGCCGCCGCGCCGCCCCCATTGGCCGAGCGGCATGCGGGGCCCGGCGGGCGGGGCCGGCGGAGCCGCTGCGCCCCGCGGCAGCGCCCGGGGCAGGGCCGGGCCGGGCCGGGCCGGGCCGGGAGGCAGCGCCGCGGGGAGAGCGGGGCCGCGGGCGGCGCTCCGCACCCCTGCGCCCGGGGGCGCCGTCCCGCCCGTGCGGGGATGCGCCGGCCCCGACGGGGCGCGGGCCGGGCAGCGCCGCGCCTCTCCGCGCCCCTCCGCGCCCAGACATGTGCGCGCACGGCTCCGGCCGGCGCCGAGCCGCAGGTGGCAAGCGCGGCCGCGGGCAGGGACATCCGTGACACCCTCCGTGCAGGGACATCCGTGACACCCTCCGCGCACACGGACCGCACACGCCCGGGCGCCGCTGAAGTTGCCAGCCGCGCACCCCGGTGCCGGTGTTTAATCACGCGCGGCTGCGACGGTCGGAAAATAAAAGCCCGTCACGATTCTAGGGTCTGGAGCGGGCACAGGGCCGGAGAGGTGACGAGGGGAAGAAACGAGCACTGCGGGGAAAGCAGGGAGAAGAGAGGGAGGGAAGATCTTGCCCAGCCTCGGCAGGCAGCGGCCAAGGTCTCGGGCTGCGGCACCATCCCACCATCCCCGCGACGGAGCCGGAGGAAAATGCACCATCACTCCGGCACGGCGGGCTCTGCCCCCCACACCTAAGGCTGGCTGGCGGAGCGCAGCCCCGGAGCAGCATCCCGCAGCCTCCAGCCGCCGATGTGCCGCGGGGCTGCGGGAGCCGCCTCCTCCGCTGCGCCCTGCGCCGCGGATCCTCCTCCCTCCTCCTATCTGGGGCTTCAGTTTTAGCAGGCGCTTGCCAGGACTGTCGGGGGGAGCACAGCGGCTGTGTCCCCCTCACCCTCCCTCCGCGGCCGGGAGCCGCAGGGCTCGGGGCGGCCCAACTTCTCCCCCTCCTCGGCGCATCTCCGGGCCCGCCGCCGCTCGGTGTCGGGCGGAGCGAAGCGCCAGAGCCGCCAGGTGAAGCGGAGCCCCTGGGCCCCGAGCGGCGCTTAACGCGCGGCCGTGCTGCCGGCGGCTCGGGCGACAAGGACGCGTTAGATTGGAGAATAACAAAAAGCGATGGGATCGATTTCTGCAGATGGCAGCAGGGAAGCGCTTTCTAAACACGGGCGCTGGACCCCGCGGCCGCCCGTGCCGGTGGGAGCCGCCGGTGCAGCAGGACCGGGGCAGGACCGAGGCTCCGTGCGGATGCCAGGTGTTCGGCAGGCGGGCTGGGCTGGGCTGGGCTGGCTGGCCCTGCCCCTCCTCCGCCCCCTCCTCCGCCCATGGGGGCAGCTCAGCATCCCCGAGTGCTCCGGCACCGCACGGGCGAGCCGCGAGAGTGGGAGCCGCAGGCAGGAGTAGGGTACGGTTCCCTATGGGCCTGGAGACGCCCGAATGTGTGCCAGGAGACCCTGCTGGAAGTTTACTGTTCCGAAAGGATGGCCTTCTTTTCGACCCCTAAGCTGAGAGTCCACACAAATCCTTACACCACTACGAGTGCTTGTTATCCCTTCATGTAGGGGCAGGGTATGCGGGAGCCAAGGAATGCTCCACGCTCAGTTAATTCCCGTCTAGCTTCTCCCTAAGCTCTAAACCAGGTTTTCTTCTGTCTCCTTCCCCCCCTGTACGTCTATGTCTGCTCTCTGCTCTGCCCACCTGCTGCTACCTGTATTGACCTCTTCTGCCCACCTGTACTCCAGAAGCCTTTGCTACAATTAAAGGGTATCAATTTGTGCATTCCAAGATGTTCTACAGTCCTGATTAAGATCCACACAAATCCGTGCCTACAGTTTCCTATTTTCTAATCAGTAAGACCTAAGCAGAAAGAAAATACTAATTTTTACTGCCTGCTAGTGGTTGCACTGAATCTTATCCTTCATCTTCTGTGGGCTTACACAGAGCATCTGCCAGCTGAGCACCTGGTGCCAGATCAATTTTTTTCCTTTCTTTTATCTCTTTACTGCATTTTTTCATGCCATTCAGTTATTTCATACACTACCACGTTCCTTTTATTCCCCATCCCCTCTTCCTTTCTGTTCTTTTTTTCTTTTTTTTTTCTTTTTCTTTCCCCCTCATATTCATTACTGCTTGCTAAAACTCAGCTCTCTGCTTGACATATCACTAAGGTGCTTAAAAATGTCCTGGCTGGCCACAGGTACCACAGTCAGACAGCCTCACTGGGGGAATGGCCTCCTCTCCCTTCCTATCTTTTCGCTCCCCCCTTGTTTCTTCTTCCCACTGCCCTGGTTCTTCCATGTGAAGAACCTTCTTCTCTCCATTCCCCTGGTTGCAATTAGCAAAGCCTGCAGTTTCTATTCCCTTTTTCTTCTTTTCCTCCACTCTCTTCCCTTCTTCCCCCCCAATCCACCTTCATTTTCACATAGCTACAGGTCATAAAGGCACTGCTGGCCCCGTCTTTGGGCCAGTTTAACCAGACCACATGGGGAATGAAACTGCTAGGTCAGTCTTTCCCAGACGAGCAGCCAGACCCTCTCTGATGTCTCTCCTGCCACAATAACTCTCGCTCCAGATGATCCCACAAGTGTACCTGGTGTTCACAGAGTACCATTAAATCCAGCAGCAGAGCCCGGCTCTGGCCCGTGCTGTCCCCAGAGTGCCATATAACACCGCAGCCAGCCACGGAGCTCCAGGCTCACAGTGCTGACTAACAATTACCCTGCTTTGTTTTCAGCCCCTCACACAACAGGCACTGCCTGGGGACATGAAGAAGCCCCTCTGTTTGTGTACTGGTGGCTGTGACTTTGGGATGTGGAAGTTCCACCAGACGTTCTGTAGTTGCCACAACGTGATGCCTGCACTGTGAACCTGACAGCGTCTGAAGGGCAATCTCCTTATGGCAGAGCAGGCTGGTTTTTGCTCTGACTAGCACTGGTATCTTCCTTAAAAAGATTTTCCTTGTTGATATGAAAAGTCTACTTATGAAAACATTTTGTTAAGATAAAAAAAATACATCTGTCTGTTCCAAAAGGGACGGCTAGACCCACAAGCCCCTTTTCTCAATTACACTCCCTTGCAATTTCTTTTGAATTATAGAGACTGAGATACAATAATTTTTTCATGTAGTTCCTAGCTCCAAAGCATTCTACCCTCTTAATGCGGCACTGCACACACAATCTCTCAGCAACACATTATTCCCAGCTATACTTCAACACTTAGGCTGGTTGACATCTACAGTCTTGTACTCCCTGATGTGCCCATCCCATCTCACCGCTGCACAAGAGCTGCTGCTTGTAAACCACGCAGGCAGCACTAGGCTGGTGTGAGGTACAAATTGCGACCATCATCCCCTCACTGAAACACTGAGGTCATGCTGCTGAGCCACCGGTGGGGTTCCTTGCAGCTACGTGTTTGACTCTAATGCCAGATGAGCAGCAGAAGTAATCACAACCTTCTTGGAAGAGCCCTTCTTGTACGTGATGAGGGCAGGCTAGATCTCGAGTATTAGGGCATTTCTCTTGTAGGGCATTTCTGAGGCCTGCACAGTTTTGAGATGCTCGTGCTACAAGAATCAGGCTGCTGAGTGTATCCAGGGGCAGCTGATGCCGATGCAGGTTTACCCGATACACGTGGCCGTGCCATGCGTACCCGTGCTCGCAGATCAGCTCCCAGCTGATAAGCAGCTGTTTGAGGTGTTTCAGGCCCTCAGATGTCTGAAAGTGAGGGCAGGGTGGGTCCTGGCTGTGCTCTGCGCTCCTTCAGCTGGGCCTGGGCAGCAGCAGCTGGCAGAGGGGGCCTGGGGCCAGACTGCACCTGGTCCCAGTCCCACGTAGCCACGGCTGTGAGTAATGCTTTCTGTTGCTGTGCTTGGCCAGCAGATGCTGTACTGGCGAGGAATTACGCAACCTCAGTTATTCACACTTGTATTATATCTTGGCTGTGCTGCTCTTGGAAGGCTGCAGATTCCAAAAAGTTTCCCAGAACCTGGGAGAAGCCAAATGGTAGAGATGAGTGTACCAAAACCTCCTCAGCATCACAAGCTCTGGGTACACAACACCCGTTCTCTTTTTTCTCCATTTAGCCAGAGACTAAGAGAATAAGTTCATGGATCCTTATCTCTAAAACACTTTATGTCCTGTGTCTGATGTCCCTAAAGACCCTAGGAAGGTAACCTTGGTCAAGAATATCAGTGAAGAAAAGGTTTTTACAGTTCAGCTAATATTCATGAACAATGTTTCCTTTGAGCCAGCACTAGAAGTATGGGTTAATGTTCTATAGGTGCTAAGAACAAATCCCTCCAAATGTACAAGAGACATTTGAGTTAGCCTCTTCCCTCTTGCCACCACATCACAGCCTATTTATGAAACACACATTTACAGAATTGAAAAAACCCCAACCAAACCCCACTCTGCAGAATTCTCGAGAGAATGAGAGCTACATGTGTGTGACCAACTGCAAACTACTACCACTAGTTGTAGTTCATAAGAAAAGAAAGAGTGAAAAAATCTATTTAACCTACAAGAGACTTGCCCAGACATGGTTGCAACCAATCCTAAAGAAAATGGAGTGTGGAGGTCACCAATTTTCAATGGCAATTCTTCTTGACAAAAGCATGGGTCTGATTCCAAAGACCCCACCAGAAAAGGCTTGGAAGTCCATTTGCCACTCAAAAGACCCCAGGCAGAAGGAAAGGATGTTACCTGTTCCAGCAGATGACCACTGAAGGACACACAACCTGTGTGTACTTGCTGTGTATGAAGCTGGAATTTCTCCCTCCCCATGGAAGAACAATGCTTATTTCAGGTCTGTGTATTTTCAGGCCTGGTTTGACCAAAAGTTGGCATACTTAGCCTAGACACGTGTTTCTGTCAGAAGTTTGTGAATCTCAAGCAGATTTTATGATCATCTATTTTTCATGTGTGCAGGAAAAGCACACATGGCTTCACTCGAATGCACAGGCAGTAGGGAGCTCTTTGCCTACATGCAGTTTTACAGATTTTATACAGCTTTCAGCTAAATCACATATCTCCATGCAAAGTATGCTGCTCTTGGATATCACATGGATTTTTAATGCTCTGAGGGATCCTTTGGGTCTATAAACAACAAGTAGATTACATTCATCTACATCATGACAGACTTTTCCCCCCTCTTTGCTTGTGAGACAAAATATGGCTTTTGTTACTCTCTGGAACTAGTGTAGAATCCAAGCACAATTCACATACAGCTATGAGAAAACCATGCCATATTTTTCATTGTAATTAACTGCTTCAGAGCAAGACTTCTCATGTATAAAGATGAAGAAAGGTCTCAGCTTTGCCTGAAAGACAACTTGCCTTTCAGCAATGTCTCACACTTTGAGTTTTGACTGAAACATTCCAGTGCTTTGGTGACCTGTTGTGCCAAAAAAGCTGTCTTGTGTTACGCTTTGCTTTCAACTGAATTTGCCGGCACATGCCAAGGGACAGAACAAAGTATTGCAATTTATACTGGAACACTATTTTGTGCTGCTCCACACATGAAATTGATGTCAGGAAAAAAGTGCACAAAGGGCATGGAAAATGTAAATAAATACTGTGATCCTTTTACCTTCAGTTTTAAATAGATGGATTGAAATGCATGGATCCTAAGGATTTATGAATCCATTTATAGTCCATTCTGGAGTTTTACCATTTCATGCAGCTTGTAGGAGGGAGTGTATTATTTATAAAAAGTCACGGTTATTCAGCAGTGTTTATTTCTTAAGAGCAACAAAATATCTTCAAGGGAGAAGAAGAAATGAATACCTCTGGTTTACTACCAGGGTTAGCCAACTTAAAAGTCTTTTCTCATGACCAACTTACAAAGCCCTTTGCTCTTATGTGCACGTTTGGAACACTGGACATTTTGCTACCAGCAGTAGAAATCATCTCCATCTCTCAGGACAGAGAGCACTGCGATGGATTCAAAGAGGTGGTGGTGGTGGGGACCTTTACTGTTGTGGGGATTCTTGAGCTTTATTTTTGCAGCCCTTTTCCCAGCATAGTATGGAATGAAAGTTCAGAACTAGGGCCTGCAAGGAGAAAAGCTCACAGCAGCTATTCACAGATATAATTTCTGTGTGACATCAGTTTCTTGGCCATGTGAAGAATTTCTTCTGTCTGATGAAATGTAACATCCATTTCTTGTGTTCATTTTTTATCTTTGGGCTCCTTTGCCCAGAGTTGTTTTTAAGACAAAGGGCCTGAAAGGATTATAATGTAAAAGTAAGTGCAGCCTTAGCATACCTTTGGTCTTTCTAGCTACTTTACCTCATTGGAATTGCAGTGATTGCTTTTCTTCCTAGCAGGTAATAAATCAGTTTCAATGAAAAAGAAAAACAACTCAGACATAAACCAGAATTTTCAAATGGTCTTTCTCAGTCAACTTTTAGCCTCACCCCCTGTGAAAGTGGAGCTTGCAGAAGGTGCATTCAGCTCACCTCAACTGACTGCACAGTATCTTTCTACCTAGATACAATTCCTGCAAGCCACCAAGGGAAGTTTGTAGTTTAACTGAGCAAATCCCAAGCAGTCTGAGGTATCCCTCCTGTCTCTGCTTGGCAAGGCTGCCAACAGAGGCACCTGAACTGTGTCTATCTGTAGAGCAGAGAGCCCAGTCACAAACAGATGCAGCACTGCTCATCATAGGAGCCATTTCTGGCTTGTCTCCAGCAGAGAGTCTTGAGGACAGGTGGATGGTGCTTCTCAGGGATAAGAAGGAGTCTCTCTGTGGTTAATAGCTCCTGATAGAATTTATTTCCATGAGTTTCCCACGAACCACATGAACATATGGCAGCCAGGAGGACCTGTGGTCATGAGCTTCATGAACAGTGTGAGAAGATAACTTTCCTAAACTCAGCACCTGCTAACATCATTCGATACTCCTACTTCATGCATTATGAAACAATAAACAATCATTTTGTATTCAGCACCTTGTGCCAGCCCTTATCTTTAAGCCCTGCTCCGTGTCTCCTGATATATAGTTAAATTATTCTAACAGATAACATCCTGGCCTTGCTTTCCTTTTGAGCAGGGATGGAGATCTGGCACCCTTGCCCCTACTCCTAAGAGGCATCGATGGGCAGTGTCTGACCACTGCATGGACTACCAGCAGGAGTGTCCCTTGCACAGTCCTGAGAGTGTCCCTGCTGTCCCCAGCATGTGGCGTGGGTACAGTGTGTGAACCCAAAGCCATGTTACCTGCTAAACACAAGGCTTTGGGAACTTAAGGGGATTTGTACACCCCAGGCAAATATTGGGATTAGTTCAACTGCTCTGACATGGTGTCGTGCCAAAGTGGTGACGAGAGTGGTGGTGTGGTCCTGTGTGCTACTCAGTGAGAGGCTGGTGGACAACATTCTGCTGGCCTGTCTCAGGTCAGAGAGGGAAGGGTCACGGGAGCATTGCCAGCTGCCCTTGGGAATGGAGCACCAATGAAAATTAAGTATAACAGAAAAACCACTAAGGCTCTTGAAGGACTTGCATAAAAAGGATTTTCACCTGGATCAGAAGTCAAAATCCTTAGAAATTTTTGCATACACACACACACACACACACTCATACCTACACACATGCATGAAACATAATGCTTTAGATATTATGGAATCAGATTCCACATCTGAGAAGGGAGAGGCCTAGAAGAGCTACAGTTTTGTAAAGCATCATTTGGCACTTTCCATCTCAGGATCTGAAAGGGATGTTTTGGCAATACTGACATTGTACACAAAGGCTAACAACAACAAGCACAGAGATGGTGTTCTAAGGAAAACGAATATTGGTTCCTCTTTTAATATATAGCACCAATACTTAGGTAGAGTTTCTTAGCAAACCACACTAATCTCCTATCTGATTTGCAAGCTATCACACATGTATTTAACTTTACATTAAATGAAACAAAACAGCAATACAGTGAAGTATTGTTGAAACCTGAAAACAGTTCACTCCACATAATTAAATTTTAATTCAAAATGTCATTGCTTGTGTATGATATAAACATTTTTTATGATCAGTCAGACGATTTCTAAATAATAGTTACCTTTATTTGAAGGCGTATCAACTCAAAACAGTAAAAAATGCAAATGAAGATTCTTCACTAGCTGAAACATTGATGTCAAATTATATATATAAATGATAACATAAAAGAAAAAAAAAATTGTCAAATACATCAAGTAAAGCTCTGGAATAATACAGACCTCCTTGCTGCCTTAACCAGAAAGTTTAATAGCTTCCATTTAAAGAAAGAGGGATTAAAGGCAGAGTGAAGTCCTAAATACCACTCCAATCTACTCTGAAAATGGTGGCAGAGTAATTTTTCATAGGTGTGACACACGAACAAAAAGCATCCCAGGTATTTTCTGCCCAACGCATGAAAAGCGGATTTTTGCATTGGGAAAACCCGAGCTGAAGGTGAGCTAGATAGCCCTGCACTTGTGATATGCACAAAGTTGCTCATTGCTGTGTTTTCCTCTGCTGGTGCTCTGTGCCCTTGCTGACCCCGCTCCGCTCGCAGCCCCTGTGCTGTGGGGTTTCCAGGATCTGCTGCCCCACATCCCACATCTGCTGCTGGGAGAAGTGTGACCCTCTGGCACAAGTCCTCTTGCTTCAGTGTCCACCCTCCTCCTGCTGCAGCCCTGCTGGAGGATCTCAGTCCCACATGGGTGAGGGTATGAGGATAGGACTGGCAAAGGCTTTGGCTTCCTATGGAAATGGCACATTCTGCCCAGAATACAGCTTCACCATTTCTTTTTTCTTTACTTCCCAAGACCTGCCACAACTTTGGTGCAAGGCAATCACTTTGCAGGAGAAATACACAGCAACTATGAGAAGTTCTCTGCAATCCCCTGTCCTGCATCAGCCACTGCCTCACTTCAGGCTGCAGACAGGGCATGGAGGAGTCTGGTGCAAGGACTCCAAGGAGACCCCCTGCAGATGATTTATGAGTTAAGACTGCTCTGAAATGGTTCTTATTTCCCTCATAGCAGGAAGACGTAAAATCTGCTCTGTGCCAGCTCTGTAAAGTGAGCAGGGCGTGTGGATGTGCAATATGTTGATAACAGACAAGGTGCCAGTAGATGGCTCTCAAGATATGAGGCCTATGGCTTTCACAGGGCTGAGACACCTCCCTGGCTAGGGAGCAATGCTGCTGCTGCATGCCGGGAGCAAAACAGCCACTCAAACTGTGCCTTGGGACAGGACAGGCATGGCATGGAACTGTGGCATCTTCTCCCCAGACATGCCTAAAAATAGCAAAGTTCTGAGCTTTGTTATGTTTGATAATTCAAGGCAAAAATACACTCCTCACTAAAGCACGCTTGAAGTCTCCCTTTAATTCTATAAGTGAGATTTAAGGGCTGTTTAAGTAGGCTGGGAAAAGCTGAGATAATGCTTCTGCAGTACCCCTGTTAGTGTGCAAGAAGAGGTACTGCCAGTCCCAGTGGGGTTATGTAGTTAATAAGTCAGATTTTCTTAACTAAACAGTTGAGCTGTGTCTATTTAGAGTTGATTTTCTCAAGCATACATGAACTAACACCCCTAAGGGGAGGGGATCCAGGAGGGATGCTCACAGTTAGAAATTCTACAGAGGATTGAAATGAATTTTTAGTACTGTGTAACTACAGTAGATAACATTTAATTGGGAGAAGAGAGAGAAGAGGAGAGGAGAGGAGAGGAGAGGAGAGGAGAGGAGAGGAGAGGAGAGGAGAGGAGAGGAGAGGAGAGGAGAGGAGAGGAGAGGAGAGGAGAGGAGAGGAGAGGAGAGGAGAGGAGAGGAGAGGAGAGGAGAGGAGAGGAGAGGAGAGGAGAGGAGAGGAGAGGAGAGGAGAGGAGAGGAGAGGAGAGGAGAGGAGAGGAGAGGAGAAGAGAAGAGAAGAGAAGAGAAGAGAAGAGAAGAGAAGAGAAGAGAAGAGAAGAGAAGAGAAGAGAAGAGAAGAGAAGAGAAGAGAAGAGAAGAGAAGAGAAGAGAAGAGAAGAGAAGAGAAGAGAAGAGAAGAGAAGAGAAGAGAAGAGAAGAGAAGAGAAGAGAAGAGAAGAGAAGAGAAGAGAAGAGAAGAGAAGAGAAGAGAAGAGACGAGAAGAGCTCTCATTCTCTTGAATGAGTGATTTATATCCCAAGTCTAAATTCTGTGAATTGAGTAAATATAGAGATAATAAAAGCAACCAAATTCTTGTAGCAATTTAGTCACTCTTAAAACAAGGAAGAGGGTTTGTACACAGCAACTTTATTCAGACAACTGGCCATTTACTGTATACGCTAGAAATTCTGCTGGAGATGTTATTACATTTTAAATTAAATTTGGTTTTATTGTTATTTTAAATGCAGTTTTCCACAAAGCATGTCCTGAGGCCTTTGCCATCCAATTGTGATATATTTTCCTGATCAGCAATCCCAGTCTATATATATTATACTCCTATTTCTTAGTTTCATGTCAGGGACAGCCAGAGTGATTGCTGACTAAATAATTAACAAAGGGAACACCATCTCTCTATGTCTCTGTAGTTGTTAGGTTAGCAAGAAAATAAAACTAACTTTCATAATCTCTTTCCCTATAGGTACCTGGCACTTTCCAGGAGCAAAACAGGAAGAAAATGTAATTGCTAAAATCTCACACACTCATTATTAGACTAATGACTTTTTCTCTCAATATTGCCCCATAAAGGCATCTATAGAAGTGAAGGTGTAGAGCTGCTGTTTCCTGTTATAATAGGAAGGAGAAATGCAGGCTTGTATTTCAAGTATTTCAACCCCATCAAGCAATAGTCTGAGTATGTAGAATATTAGAGTATTACATAATAAAGTAGAATAAGATAATTACATAATACAGCATTATTAGACACAGTGTGCCCAAACCCTTTCCAGCCACAAGAAGAATGAGGGTGAGGGCAGGGGCTTGGTCTGGCACCAGTGAAGGTGAGGGGGTCCTGAGTGAGCTGCCTTCCTTCTGTGCCCTCTGGAGGAACAACACTTCCTAATTTCCAGCTCTGCTCCCAAGTTTGTGTGTGTTCATGTCTTTCCTCTTGCCTCCTCCTGCTCCAATCCAACCATGGGTTACAGAGGGAGTTTAAGAAAGGAAGGTACCTGGGTAAGTTTTTTCAGGTAAGTTAAGTCTGCCACCTGTTTTGCACGAGGAGTATCTAGTATTTCAGACTATTTAAAAAATAAAAAACAGGTTGAACTTTCATTGAGAAGTTGGGCTGACTTGAGCTAGGAACAAACTGCTTTGCTTTGGTTTTCTGAACCTGAACTTTTTACAGAAGATGAATGTCACTCAATCTGTGATGTTTTCCAAAGCCTTGCATGGAACTCTGCTCTCAGGTTTGAGAAAGAACTGTTGAACTCAAACTGTGTTAATGTAAGTTACATCACTGAACTGTAGCCTTTCTGGTATTAATAGGGGTACCAGAAGCTGTGTGAGTCATGTAAAAAAGGCTTCCATTCTTATACAAGGTCATAATTTCTCTTTTTCCCCTCCAGATTTCTCCCATATGAGGAGGTAGAGGCTGGTATTAGCATTGGAAGGAAGTTGGCTGACATTCTGATCCCACGGAAATAAATGAGAGTTAGTTATTTTAGTTAGCCGGGATTTTTTTCCATCAGCTTTCATGACTAATATAGTTAGTCCTTGATTTACATGCTATTATCTCCCTATGAACTTTAGAGAATCTTGTGCTCATTTCTTTTTATTACAGCACTAGAAACTATTAAAGAAAAGCTCACCTTGAAGTGTAGAAGACAAGGTGGTGGTTCTGCAAATACAGGCTATCTAATGAATTCATGGCTTCCCCTACAGAACTGTTCTGGTAGTGGTGATGGGAATTTTTCAAGATAAATTTGATAAAATGAATTTTACTTATTATGCTTCTCCTTTTATGGACCTGTGCCCTGATTCAATCTCCCAGTCTGAACATCTGGTGTGCCTTAAAAAGATTCTTCCACGTGGAGCCTGGTTCCCAATTTCCTGAGCTATTATTTATTACATCGTTTGGGCTTTAGAAGGGATTGCTGAACCAGTGTGGATCATCTAAAAAATAAACTTAATCTAAAACTAATGCAAACTGTACAGCATAGGAGATTTAGAAAAGCTTACTTAGCAGTCAAGTAAAACCCTTTCATTTATCTTGGTACTTCCTGAATCCACCTCTGAACAGATATGGGACCATGAGGAGGAAAAAAACCCCAAGTACTTTCTGAGTGGCCAGAAGGTAGAAATTCCTCACACACTTGAAAACAATTGTCTGAGCAATGTTTGGGGATCCTTGAACTCCCTCACAACACCCCCATCTCAGTTTCCAGGTGGCATCAGGAAGTTTTAGCCCTTGTTTTGAGAACAGCGTTTATTACCCACACTTAAGCTGAAGCATCTTTTTCAATTTAAATGATGTCTGCCTTAATAGCCTGCTGCCTGAAATGTTCTTTGATACTGAGGCAGAAGCTTTCCAACAGTGCACAATCAAATCTGTGGGGCCTGTTAATGCTGCATGCTGGCAAAACCCCTATTTGGGACGTAGGAAGGTGATTATCACCTCCTAGGCTTTGTCCAAATAGAAAGCTAAAACAATCTGGATTGGATGTGAACACTGCGTACAAAATTCTTTAACATCACATGTCTCCAGAGTCGAGGTTAGTGCCAATGGCTTCAGCAAATGAAGCAAAATAATCCCAGATCCAAGGCTTTCAGGAGTGAGAAAGGCAGAGCTGTTGGTAGCAGGAGTGCTGCTCTCACACCGTTTGTTAAATATGGTGTGGAAACGTGAACGCTCAGGAGCTCCTGAACCCAGATGGAGGATTTTTAACGTGCAGTAACAGAGACTCTCTGCTCAGGGCCAGGTGACGTACTAGGTGTTGTACAGGAGGCCTTCTGGCACTGTTGGGGATTTTCCACACCTCAAGCAGCAAATTTTAGTTGGAACTTTTAACTTTTTTTCCCGAGAAGAAAGCTTTGCTTTTTTTGTGTGTCAATAATACTTATTTCAAGCACAGACTATTTGTATATAATTCTTGTTTCTCTTCTCTCAGGCTTAACCGTTGTTAAGGGTTTGTGTTGCCATAACAGCATATTTTTATGTGATACTGATGGGGCAGATCCAGTCCAAACCCTCCCCCCAGTCATATTCATTTTTTCTAATACACATATGTCATGTCTATCATTCAGAGAATGTAAAATGGCCCAGAAGATGTGGGGAGTGAGCTCTGGATTGCCTGGTCAGATCCTCTTTACTACTGTTACAAACCCATCTGGGTTATTTTGCTGAATCAAGATTAACTGTTTCCTCGTTTGACCTTCAGGAGCACTTTTAACCAACTTGGCACCTTGAAATATAGAGAAAGCAGTTTCTTAAAAGCACCAGTATGTCTGCACTACTACCTTTCACTTCAGCACCTAAAAACAGCATGCCGGCACTTGATTGCAGAAATTTGTTCTGCGCTGGAAAGCAGCCCCAGTACAGATTTAAAAGCCGATGTCTCCCTGCCTCATTAGCAAAGCTGCCCAGGGCAGAGCCGAGGTGCCCACCACGGCTCCCCCGAGGCACACTGGCTGCTTACAGCTGACCCAAAGAGCTGGGGAGGCCGTGGCTGGAGCTGAGCTGGGAGCGCTTCCCAAATCCGAGTTCAAATGCATCTCCGACTTCCCGCCGGGGGAGGAATTGAGCGTGTGGCCTGTCCCTCCCCTGTGCCAGCAGGTCCTGTGGCGAGCACGGCGTGAAGGCCACCAGGGCAGGTGCTGGGGCCTGGCCGGGTGCCCAGCCCAGCAGCGAGCAGGGGAAGCGCCAGCCTGAGGGGCAGCGCTCATCCAGAGAACCCCTGACTGCAGGGATGGTGCTCCAGAGGCCAACCAACGCTCAACCGCTCCCTGCAAGTGATACCTCTGTTAAAGACCCTCAAATGGCTTAGAAGTAAGGTTTCTGGAAATTGTACAAAATGAAGACAAAATTACAGCACTGCTGTAGATAGTGACAAAGCATGAAGATACATCAGCATTAAATAAATAGCCAGCTTGGGGTTCTCAATTGCAATTACCACTTACTCTCTGTGTTTGTAATACCTAGGAGACCCATAGCACATTACAGAATTCTGTTAATTACTAAGTGAAGAAGGAGAGGAAAAAACACTGTGACCAAAATGTATATTGTGTATTGATTTAGAGCACTGTAATTTAAAATTAATAATTTATCATTCCTCTTAACAGGCTACGCTGTATTTTATAAAAAGTAATGAAACCTTTGGAATACAGAGGAAATCACTTCCCACTCTGTCATTTCATCTATGCTGAGAAGGGGGAAGGAGTGGTTTGTCTTCCTCTTGCCACACTTATAAAATATGCAGTTTGGCAAAGAGTAGATTAGCAAGATTACAGACTTCTCTTCGCTGTTACTTATCAGGCAAGAGCAGACAAGATAGTAACTGGTGTGTGATGTTAAGAGAGTCTTCCCAGGTAATACCCTCGGGAAGCAATCACAGGAGCACTCAAAACAGTGACAGTCATTGTCCCACCAGTTTCAGCAGTTCTAACCAGCAAAAGTTGTTTGGCTTATTGAATGATAATGAGATCATCTCCCTATTGCTTGCAAAGCTAAGTCGCTCAGATCAAGACTTCCACAAGAAATAGAACACTGCAAGCTATTAATGAAATCACAGTTGGTTTACATCTAACTAGAGGAACAACCACAACAAAACTAACTTGTCATGAGAAATGATTTAATCTTGCTGCAGCTGCAACCTTTGTTTTGAGTGCATGCGCCCATTTGGGCTAAATAATTTCCTGCAACAGCACTGTGAAAACTTAAGGAGAAAAAAACTTCATAGTGAGCTTCAAACAAACCCAAGTATTAAGTTCTTATGTGTGCTTTCTTCATAGAGGCATTAATCATTTTCAGTTATTGCTCATTTTTCGTGCAGATAGCTCCTGCTACATGCTCGCTGTTAGATGTGAAAAGCTTCACAGCACGGTGAGGAGGTCAGGTCCCAGCCTCCTTTCCAGTGGAAACAGGGTTTATGGGATTACATTGATTATGAACATGCAACTCTTCTCTCCCTCATACATTATTTATTTAATTGGCTGCTTTCAGCCAAACTAGAGAAGCACAGATTTCTCCAAAGTAATTAAATTCCTACGAGTTTCATTGAAGCAGACAAATAAGAAAAGGACAGAGACCCTAGACATGCTCTGAACTGAGCTCCTTTTTAATAGACACCAAAGGACCTCAAGAGGAGATTCAACTAATGATACCAACTACAAGTAAAACCCACGTGAAACTTTGACCCTTGTCAAGGGTCTTTAGAGACAAATTAGACACTGTGAGGCACAAATTTGGTGCTGATGAATCTGTGCCCGCTGCCATCGGCTGCTGCATGCACCTTGCATTCGGCATGGATGCTCAATGTGTTGAAAGTGTAGTCCAAAGTTAGGATACTGTCCTAAAATCTGGAGAGACATTATTGCTGTGCCACGCACGTATGTGTGATTATGGATTAGGATTTTTACAGTGGTGCTAAAATGAGGATGATGCCTTTGGTCTCTATAAAGAAAGATGCAACAGATAGTAAGGCACTCACGTGATGTGGGGACACAAAGAAGGAACCTCAAAGACAAAACCAAGATGCCCAACCCTGGAGAAAATTAGGAAGTTACCCTACAGGCCTCCCTTTCTCCCACTTAATGCTTAGCTTGTCTCCTAGATTTTACTTTTACATATCTTGTTTCTTGTATCTTTTTTTTTTTTTCCTGACCACTTACCCTCTGACACCAGTAAGTTCCTTCCAGGTGATTAAAGATATGTAATAGCCTGGAAAGCACTAGAAGAACAGCTCATCGCTTCAGAACGAGGTTTCAGGAAGAAAGTCCAAATCATGTGAAGAGGCAGCATCCCAGGATAGCTGGGGTTTTCAGAGAGCTGCTACTCTGCCTGCAGTTTGATTTACGTGATGATATGCCCCCATTAACTGTTCTCTTGAGACTTAATTATAAAATTAACATCCAAAATTCTAAAATTTGAACAGGTCTCCAAACAAAACCATTGGAAGTAGGAAAAATGTATACATGTGGCAATCAGCTATTAAGAGCCACAGACACAGGGAGTAGCATCTAATTCACTAATCCCCAACAGCTGGAGAAAAATCATTACTTGTAGACAAGCTAAGCCCCAGCATCCTTTCAGAGCCACATTCACTTCATGCACTCTTTTTTCAGGGATGGGATACAATAGCAGAACTGAGGTAGCTGTTCTGATGGGGCATACACATTGCAAACTCATGTCTTCATAAGTATAATGTACAGGGTTTGTTTTTTTTTTTTTAATTTCCCCTCCCAATTAATTAATATTTCTTTAAAACTCTAATTTTTTTAATTGCTGGAAATTCTGTTCTACTTAGGATCATTTTGCTTTCTCTTCAGTTTTTTTGTGATTCTCAAAGCATCTCCCTTTCTGGGGGGATAAAGCACACCAAAAGTAACAACCATAAAAATAAAATTCCCAAATCTGACATGTCAAATGCTAAAGCAAGGTTACTTCTATTTATCTAGATGAAAAGAGAATCACCCATCTCATATAAAGTAGACACCCCAGGATAAAACCAGAAACTAACTGGCTTATCTTAATGTCAGTCATGGATCATCTTACTGTTGTGCAGAGAATAATGAGAGACAACGAAGGCACTCCCACCCATACTGCCAGAGCACTTGTCTTTTGTTTAAGTGCATCATTAGTGATATAACTACCCCAAATCTCACCCCTAAGCAGGTCAACAGAATACATAGATGGAAAATATCTAAGAATGTCCCTGGTGATATCCCTGGGCAACACTTTCTATTTCATTGCCAAATTAATGAAGACCAAACCAGCAAAAAATTCTGGGTGACAAAACAAAGTATGTCTCCTAGCTCTAAATGGGCCACCAAATGATCATTCCTCTGCTCACAAAGTTTGGCTTCTATTACACCTCTGAATTGCTCATTCCTTGAAGACATCTGGTGTAAATTGCTTTCTGAAAAGTAGCCACATCTTTCACAAAGTTATGCAGATACAACAGCTGTTGTATATATGCTCACCCAAAAGCGAGAAGTGGCATTCTGCTTCTTCCCCATCTTGGAACATAAACTCACTTCTTTGCATCTACTGTGCAAGCAAAATTGGTTTTTTTTTTTTGTTGTTGCTGGATTTGTGTTTGTTTTTTTTCTTTGTTTTGTTCTATTTTGTTGGTTTTGTTCTTTTCTTTTTCCTTTCCTGCTGGCTCCATTCCTTCCATGTAAACCTATGTCTGCAAATTACAAATGCTGTGTAGCTCAGTTCTGGCTTTATACCTAGAAAGCGCTTCAAAATCCTGGCTGAGGCTGTGCTGAGTGCTTGGTGGCTGTTTTGGTGGCAGCTGTTTTCTCTGAGTCAGCTGGAAACCAGCTGTTCTTTAGCTGCCTTCTCCTTGGTTAGAGGATGCTCACTGGAGGCAATTTCTGGGATTTGTGATTCATTTGCAGGAGATTGCTGGACAGATCCTGCTTTTCCCATATGCTGGAAGGCCACCTCTGCAAACAGCTGTGCCATTTGGAAAGGTGTGATGATGCTCTTGCTTTTGAGAGTTTGATTAATCAATATAATGTGAATTTTGTTCAAAACTGTATGGGTCCAACCTAAATTCCAGTTATCAACAGGAATGTCTCTGCATGCTTCACTGAGCTTTGAGTGAGATTGTGCTAAATATGGCATCTCTATTTTCCCAGCAGATGACAGCTGGAAACAAAATTCATCTGTGTGCAGAGAGATCTGGAAAACAAAATCTATACCAAATTCAAGGAATGAATAAACTATATCTGAGAAAGGTATGTGGTTTGATTCATCTGTCATTTAGACTGGCTTGGTGTCACTATCTCCTGACCTCAGCCAAATGATTCTGGCAGTCCCCTGAAGAACAGGGTCAAAACAAAGCTCCAGTATCTTGAAATAGTGTAACATGAATTATTGTGATGGAGCTTTTAATAATATACAAAACACATACAGTACCCATGTTTGGAGTAAAACAAGGATGGTATTTACTCTCAAATGAAGGGCTGACTTGGATCCTGGTCCTACAATAGTGAATGGCAAAAAAATCCCCAACAAAACAACTCCTCTCATATTTTTCAAACTAAAATTTTCACAGGATTCTTTTTCCTATGAGAGATATGAAGAGGTATCTTCGCTTTCATTATTTTAAGGCCTGTTTAATAAATCCACATGAATTGTCAGTATATTTATCTGATTTGATTTTATATGATGGGAAAAGGGGAAATAAATGTGTTTCACAGAGAAAACCAAGCAAGCATCTAAAATGATGAGATTTGTCCCAGCATTTGCTGTGATCATTTGATTCTGCATCCCCCTTGTCCCCACTCTTGCATTTCTGTGCCTCTGTTCTTTCTAGGTTTTATCTTACTCTGAGACTCAGCTCCTGTCTCTGGAACACAGATAGCACACCTAGGCTACTGCAGTCTAAGTAATGAGAAATGGCTATTAGTAGGATATTTGTTGCAGGAAGAGAAAATTTTGAAATGTTCTAGCTGTATAGTAACTGCGACAGAATGCTACACACAACACAAATGCATGGCTAGGAATGGACAATCCCCCATGGACCTTTTTCAGTTTTTCCCAGTTTCTCAGGGTTTTTTTTTCTGTTTTTTCTTTAAAACCTCATCACAGGAGGCATGCACAAATATAATCATACAAAAAGCTGTCTAAATATTTATAGTACCAGGGGATAAGAAGACATTTTAAACACTTTACTGCAGTGAGAAGCTGAATACAGGAGCCAACACAGATACCATTCCTCATTTCCCCTCAGTTAACAAGAGGGACAAATATTAATGTAACCTAAGACAAGCACAACACCTACAAAAGCTGGATCGACTCTTCTACCAGAGCACTGCCAATCAGCAATTCCTGATGAAAGATGTTAAATAGGAGGACATTTTCAAGAAGTTTTACATGGTCTTGTGGACAGTCCGCCCCTTCCCCGGGCTCAGCCTCCACAATTGAGAAATGGGCTGATGACCCTCTGCCCTCCCTGGTGTGGCACTTCACAGCACTGCTCCTGGTGAGATGAGGCAAAGGAGGTGGGAGTGGAAGGGAGAGCTTGTTCTTAAGAGAAAAAGATTCTTCCAGTGATAGAAACCCACATGTTACAGATGGGTGCATGCTCAGCTCCTGCCTGCTTTCAGAATGGTTTCTGCTCTTCGACACCTACTCTTTCCCTATATCATCAGCAAGGATTGACTCTCTGTAACAGGGATTTATTTTGGAGAAAAAGCAGAAGTTGGAGTCCTTGCAAAGAGCACCAAAACTACTTCTGAATAAATTGCTACTGTGACCACAGTCTGATAGCACACAAACACAGAACTAATGCTGCTCCTGTAGAGGTTACAGGATTTGTCTCGTCTTTGTTGAACCTTAGGCTGCTGTTTCATATTCTAATAGAAATTAAAGAGCTAATTACATACAATTTTGACTACACATGAGGGACACAGGCTCAGCTTCCAGCTGAGCTGGGAAAATTTTAATTGTTTAGTTAGAAAAGCAATCTATTTGGAGATGTGCAAAAGCAACTTCTGATTCTAGGTTAAAAGTCACCAGAGCAATTTATGATCTTACAACTATTAATTTCCTAATTTAGATCAAGGAATAGCAACTGTAAGGAAAAGGCAGTGACTGTGCAGATTAGATCATTAGACCCACAGTCAGCAGAACTAATGTCCATTAACCTAAGTGGCAGCATTAACACCCTTCTTCCTGGCACGGACCCACCGCCTCCCCCTAATCTGCTTTTCTGGAAGAACACCTGGCTACAACAGAGGCAATTCCAGGAAAAAAAAAAACAAACAAACAGAGAAGAAAGACAGCACCCATACCTATTTGGCTATAGGATTTTCCACTGTGATGTGGAGTCCGCCAGTGATAGGTGCGAGGGGAGTTGTCCCCTCCTTCCCACCAGACTGCTCAGGACACTAAGGATCCCAAAATCATTTTAATGAGAAATAACTGTGGGAGACTGCAGGGCAGAAGGGAGGAAAAGCACTAGTTTTCTGGCCAGCATCAGTGTCACCTGCCTCTTCTCTCCTGCCTGGTCAAGTCACCCAAAAACCTGACAGACAGCTTCCAGCAGAGACTGGCTGTGGTGCCACTGGCAACCACAGAACATTAATACACTGAAGAAAAAAAAAAAAAGAAGCAGAGAAAATTCAAAGGCATTTTATTTTTATCTTGATGAAAAAGTGCCTTCATGTTCCAGTAATGACTGTGAACACACACATTTTAGGGAACTTTTACTAATATTTACTCCTTATCTATTCTCATTTCCCAAAAGCGCCCCTTTCTGGGTCTGCCACCATCATTTTTGTACAGTCCACAGTCAGCAAGGAATGTCATTTAGAAACTGCTAATGTGCAGGATTTAAACAGCATTTATGTGGCTGACAGGTTCTGTCTTACTGAGCAGAAGGGACAAGTAACAAAAACCAACAATAAATTAGAAACTTGCAGCAACAGTGAGATTTAACGAGAACGCATTCACAGAGAGCTGCTGAGGGCAAATTAAATGAACCAGGATGAATTGCCATCTGTTTTGGGCAGTGTCACTTGGCAGTGGCCTAAAGCCAGAAGGGTCTGGTGTTATCTTTGCTGTCTAGGTCACCACCATGCTGCCTAAGACAGGCTCGAGCCACGGATCGAAACAAAATAGTCTCCTTCAACTTCCTCTCCTGCCAAAGCACCACAAAGCAAATACATTTTGCATAACCCTTGACAAGTTATCTGCCATATTAATCTGGTGATTTGCTCAGTTGAGTCTCCAGATTTATCTGTTCTCTTTTAATTGTGGCCATGATTCAGTCATCGCATCCATTTTTGCTGATATCAGTGAAAGTGTACCTCATTTGTTCAGTAATATGCTCATTTTATTAAAAAGATAAGGAAGCAAATATGAAATGAAAGATATTAATAAACATTGGACTGACTTAGTACATCAAACCACCACATGAGTACTCATAACTTAAAAAAAATAATCACGTCAGTCACTGAATTAATGCAACTAGAGATCTGTGCTCTGTTTTCTAGGGTCTACACAAATCTGTTACAAAAAAGAAGTACATAGCCTCTGTTTTGAGGCAAAAATATTGGTTAACTGTTTCAACACCATTCACTAAATAGACTGGCTGATTTATTGGTGGAAAGTACAAAATTGCAGGTCGAAGAACATAAACCCTCTAATACAGAATAAAGCTCACTGCCCCCTTCAACTCTTCCATGGTACTGACTGAACTGCCACTGAGTATCACCGCTAGGGTGAAGATCTGGGTGGTGAGAAGGCTTCTGGGAAGGTCTAGAGCAATGTGCTTTTAGCACTCTGCAGAAAAGTGCTGGAGGACAGGAAGGTAAAGCACTCTGTGTCCCCTCTCCCTGGGAATGACATGGGATCATGCTGCATTTTAGCTGGACTGAGTCTATGGGTTAGTGGCACTGCTCAGACACAGCAGTGGTGACTCTGTTCTGTGGTGGGAGAGTAAAGCTGGATCTTTCTGTTTTGTTTTTTTTCCTGAGTTCAGGTGCACAGAATACACTTTGGCTAGAGATTTCCATTTCCTACCCATCACAAATAAGGCAGAGACGTGAAAATCTTCAGGGTGATGTTCCGTGACCCCTGAGGCCATGTTAAAATCTATCAGCAGCACTAGCAGTGAGCTCTCTTTGGACAGAAACTGCTGGAGTTCTTGACAACACTGCTTAATACGTACTCATAGAGTCCACTGACGTAGAACTGTCAGGGCAATAAAAATAATACTGTCTTCATTCTTTTCAGTTTCCCCAGCACAAGTGTCATCACACCATATTCCTCCTTCTCTCTTAAATAGCAGCAAAGCTGTTCTGTGTGTCAGAGCTTTTGTTTCTTACCAGAGAAAGAAAATTATTGTGTTGGGGTAGTTAGTGTCAGTCCTTGTTGCTACAGAGCAAGGCACTGCCGTGGGAAGGGAATGTTGCTACTAGGAGTATTATTTTGCTACTGGGAGTATTATTTTGCTACTGGGAGTATTATTTTGCTACTAAGAGTATTATTTTGCTACTGGGAGGATTATTTTTTTGGCTTCTTCTGGGCTTTCTCATGAAAAAGTAAATACAAGGCCTTTACTAGATGCATATTTTCAAGGGTCATCCATGTGGTACTTTAGATCACATAGATACTGGGGTGGGGGGTGACTGCACAGTAAAGTGAATCCACATCTAACTCCAGCATGTTTGGATGTGAGATCTTGATTTTGCCTTTTGTGGATGCAGAAAACAGACCCTTCAGCAAGCTTTACTGACCTCCAGCTCTAAAGCAGCATGTGTCACACTGCCTAAAACCACAAGGCTGGTCAAACCCCAAGATATCAATAAGCAGAGAATTGTACCCTTCCTGCCTTTTGAGCCTCTAGAGAACATTTAAGTTATTTTGCAAACTTTCCTTCATATTCAAACAAAAGTCTGGAGAAATACTTCCTTTAAACAAAAACAGCTTTTCACATAACCCTTAGATTCTTGAGCTCTGTCTAGAAAAACAAGGACCACAGGAGTCTGAAGAAAAGAAAATATGAGAAGTCAGAGCCAGCTACACTAGCATTTTAAATGAGAACATGAATAGCTCTGACATGTGGGGATAGTCAAAGAACAGAGAAGGTGAGGACTGTGCTCAAGGCAGACAAGGGCATTGCTGGAAAGGGAGATGGACAAAGAATTTGGCAGAACTCAACTCACAGGCTGCCTCAGCTGAAGCAGATAAAACTTGCCTTTTTCTTAGAGACCTGTTGTTATGGTTTTAAAACTTTTTTTTTTTCCCCTCCAGCCTCCTGCCTATCTTTCTGCTGCAGATTTAAAGAAATAGGAGGCAGGTGCATTGTGAGATGAAGGACTGAAAAAAAATTGAAAAAAGCAGCAGCCCTTATCATTTTCTGCTCTCTTTCCCAAACCTATGAAGCAGGCTGTGGAGGAGCTGCTCTTTAGCCATCCGAAGAGAAAGCTCCTGACACAGCTGCCTGGTGCCTCAGAGGGAGAAGGGTCCTGCTGCCCCATTCCACAGACCCACAGTGGGGAGCAAGCTCCTTCTCAGGCTCTGTGGCAGGGTGGGTAGGGGGGAAGGCTGGCAAGGGAGCCAGGGAACAGAGCGCCAACAGCAGGGAAAAGGAAGCAGGAAAATTACCAAGACAGACAGAGTGGAGGAGGCTTGATGAGAACTCAAACAGTCACAGCCAAAACGCCAAGCTGAAGCAGAACACTATATTTAACAGAACTGCTCAATTGAATGCTGCTGGAGAGCTCAAGTTTTGAAGGATCATGGAATTAGGGAGTAACTTTAGGTTTAGTGCTTCTTCCCCTCTCTGTTATGACCTTCACTGCTCACATCCCATTCAAGTGTAGGTAGGAACTTCCCCAGACAGCACCTTTGCACCTGTCATTTCCTGGAGCAGTCAGACATACCTAATAAACCTTTTCAAATATTATGTCTTGCTTAATTTAACACCATTGTCCTGATGTAAGTGCACACTGTGGAACGTGTTTTAAAAACTACGTTAAATTTGCCTTCAATAAGCTTGGGGAGCACTGAGGTTTAGTAGCAATCTAAGCTCCTTTTAAGGCACTGCTTGCAGAATTAAGAAGGATGGGGAAAGATCTTGAAGAAAAGTTGGGAAAGGGGAGATATGTGGAATTCTACTACTTTTCCTCACAGTTTTCTGATTTATGATCCTTTCCAACAATTGTAAAATGAGATAAATAATTAATATTACAACACGGACGGTTACAATAATGAATATATTCTGGTTGAGTTGCATGTAACTTCAGAAAACTACTCCATGTTACCAGCTTCATCTTAGATTTGATTGCAAAACAATTATCAAACCTTATTTGAAGCCAATATACTGATTGTCCTGGTGGAATTTATATTGTTGAATATGCATCTGCTTGGTCAAGTTAGATCACATATCAGACAATACTAAAAATTTCTGACAGAGTTGCAAAAGATCGCAGCACAAGCCATTGAAATAAAGCAGCATGATGGCAAATACAGCAGTTTAAACAAGGGTTCAATATTTAATACTGTATTCAATTTTGTATTTTGAGAGGCTGGCAAGGATTAAGCTTGAAGAATTGAAATAATTTATTTCATAGGTCTTTGTTCAATCCACACAGTTAAAAACACTGTCCATCATGGCCTCAAAACCATGACACAGATGAATTGTTTCATTCTGTTTCCACACAAGGAGCTGGATATTGTTTAATTAGGGAGAGATATTTTAAGATGAGATTGACTGGAATATTTCTGAGACCTTTCTACTTTGCTGATAGCACTGAAATACAGCTGTGAATGTAATGAAAAGAGCCTGTTTCTTCCTTGGGAATTTACCATCATGGAACTTTGTGTTGCAGAACTATGTTCTTGTAGGTATATGGCCTAAGCCAGACGCCACTGAAGCTGGCACGTTCGGGAGCAGCCTCTGACCTGTGTAAGCCTCAGAGCACTGGTGGGTGTGCATCACCTTGTCCTGCCTGCTCTGGTGGAGCTGAGCCAGCCACAGCAGCTGTATCCATCCCAGGCAACAGGGCTGAGTGCTCAGAGCACGGAGCAGCTCCGTGCCACGGGCGTAACCAGCGCTGTCTGAGACACGGTGCAGCTGTAATTAACGATTATCTTCAAGACTTAATTACACTTAATGCTCTGCTGTGATGGACTGAGGTAGCAAGAGAGACTCCCATACCTGTTTGTCAACAGAAATTCCAGAGCTAATAACAGCAGTCTCTAATAAATTCCATCTTGAAGTTCAGAATATGACCAGCTGTCATCTCCTGTCCCTGCCAGGAGACAGGGACAAGCTGAGGAGTGTGAACTCCCACTCTTAATTATTGGACAAAGAAGTTGCCATGAGACAATTGTTTCTCCCTTTATGTCAGTTTTTACCAAGGTTTCCAAAATACCAGGATCTGTTTTTCCACACACTGACAAAGGTCTAGACTCTTTCCAGACCCTGCAGTAGCCACAACCCTACTGCTGAGCTGCAGGAGACCACACTGGCAACACACACATTTCAGCATGTGTGCACGAGAGAGAGTGTGCACAGAGCTTAATGCATGCTGCTTGGTTTCCATCCTGCAACACAAGGAAACATATTTGGGATGAATTCCTCTGTCACTTAATGGAATGCCAGACCTCATTTCCTCTTTAAACAGCAAAACGAAACAAAGTCCTCCACTTAATATTGCAAAATACAAAAGGTTTAGATTTTAAAGCTGGGTAAGGCTCCCTTATTTGCAAATTCCACTGGATAGTAAGAATAAAGCTGTTCTGAAATACCACGGAAAACAAGAGCTTAAGAGCTGCTTTATGTTCACTCTATGAATGAGGAAGGAAGACCAGGCACAAATCTGTGATAATCACCAAACCACTCAAACCCACTCAGAACAATAACAGTGGCATCCTAAAGACTATTGGGGTACCAAAACACGAGTAAAAATAGCAGAAACTCATTCTTTAAGCAAGTATTTCAACTGTAAGAGTGTTTGCATTTTTTTGAGTGAAAAAGTATTCATTTAAAGGAAAGATGCAGTTACTTGTGGGTTTGTGATCTGAATATAAACATGGGCAAAAACTGATAGAGACAATATCTGTGAACTTGTCTGACCTTCTCCCCTCCAAACAGTACCCTCAGCTCTCACCTGAACCTTTTCTTGAACTGTTCTCAGAATTGAAGGGGCTGTAGCACTTTACCAAGTGATGCCCTTAGCCTCATTTTACCAAGTGAGCCCTAACCCAACCCTAACCTTAAACATCCTTAGCCTGAAAGAGCGCTACCTTTGGCCCTCATGCTAAAAGGATAAAAGGGAAGAGAGCACTGCACTGTTGCAACCACAACTCAGTTGAGCTCAGCCAAGCCTAATATGGAGCACAGCCAAAAAGATGTCTGAGGAGAAGGCTTGGATTAGCACATCCCTAATATTCCTCTTAAGTGGAGGTGTCCAGCAGACCCCTCCCCTTGTTTCCACACCGCAACTTGGATTGCACAGCCTTAAGGGATGGTGTCTGAAGGTGGAGGTGTTTATGGAGCACTGTCCAGGGAATAGCCCCCACCAGAGGAGGCAGCAGCCTCCAGCCACTGTGGTTTTGGCAAAGGGGCTCAAAAAAGTGACAGGAACACCCACAGGTGTGGGATTTCCTGGCAGTTCCTACCGCTGGGCAGCGGAAGGTACTTGAATTCCCCAGTGTAGAAGACTGGAGCCCCTAAAATGCAAACCCACAGGCAGACAATCAAGCTGTAGGTGACCAGCACTTCTTACAAGAGAAGTCAGAAATCACAGACTTCCAGAGGCTGCAGGCTGTGTGCTTCACATGCAGAGGGAGGAAGAGAGAAATGCAGTACCAATAATTTTCCTACTGCTTTTTTAGGAGTATCTGCACAAGTGCTAGAAAAACTGCCTTCCCCATTCCAGTTAAATAAGACTAGCATTTTCTTCCAGTAATTTCTAGTAGGGTGCACATTCGGTTTCCTGTAAACTATAAATTCATGAAGACAAGCCCCACAAACCAGCACGAGTAGGAATCATCCCAGGATTTATGTGTGTATGACATTTTCAAAAAATTCCCGCATATCATTTGTACGGCAGCATGTGTACATGCTGGCTGTGAGCAAGTAATCAGGAAAGAACAATTCACATCCCTGGGCTGGCACTTGAGATGGGGCCTGGAACACAGTTGGGTGGAGAAAAGGGAATTTATACATCTTGTAAATGTAGCAGAGTAAGACTAGACAGCAGAGTTATGGGGGAAACAAGCCTTGCCCATGGATTTGTTGGGATGTGAGCAAGAGCTGCTGCATCTGCTGAGATTTCTCTCCAAGAAGCTGCCGGGCCTGTTCACTTATGAGCTGTGCCAGCAAGGAAGAAGCATGCTGGACCTACAGCATAGCCTCACTGTTCTCCTGCTGACATTTCTGGGCTTATTTCTGGATCCCCTTTCTCGTGGATTCTCCGCTCACTCCTCGTTGCTCTCTCATAGCCACTTGTTACACACCCCTTGCAGTGTGTAAGGAAAGAGCAGCTACTGCTGCAAGTCACAAACAGCTAAATGCTTCAGGATGCCCAAGTACCACCAGGAAAGCTGAGATTTGAAGGGAATCCCTGTGGTGCTGTCGCTTATGTTTCACAAGAGCAAGTGCAGCTCGTGGCTGCTCCTCTGGACACCAACTTGACTGTGAATTCATGATTCTTGTCATTTCAGGAAATTGTCATCACTTACTCAAAATCTGCAAAACTTTAAATGTGTTTTTAGTGGGCTCGGGAGAATTAAACATAATTTTGTGTCAAGAGTAACTAGAAGCTCGCTACCAACCCAGTTTTGCTCTTAGTGCAAGGAGTCAGAAGCATAACACCAACCATCAGCCTGCAGTGAGTCTGCTGAGAAAAGGAGAAAATATTCCTCCTTTTTTCAGAGCAAACCAGATTTCAAAATGAACCTGAGTAGAGAAAATCTCCAGCCACTGTGTAAAAACATAGCTGAAAAGCCAACAATTAGCCCAGAGTGCAAAGGCTGGTTGTGTTTTCTGTACTTAGGGTTGCAAATTCACATTTTTAAACTCAGGGGGCTTTTCACCCATCTCACAACAGCTTAACCAGTGGTATCAAGATGGCCACAGTGGCCATGACTTAAACCCAGGATTTAAAAAAACAAAAATCAACTTCTCCAAGCACAGGGACTGCCTGATCTCTTTCAAGCTAGGATGAATAATACAGATATGTTTAAATTTGAAATACTCTTCTTGTGAGCTTTATCTTCCAGCAGCAAATTCCTATCCTCTTTCCCCAGCTGAGCCAAGATATTCCTGAATATTTTATAACTAAAAATCTTTTTCTCTTTGCCCTCCTATGTAGATTCTCACACCCTGCAGCCCAGCATGACAAGTTCTTCTCTTTGAAATATTGAGCCACTTTCAGTGGGTCCTGTCAATCCTTTACACCTATTTTAATTGAATATTTCAAAGTGGAGGGAGATCAGAGCACTCTGCCTGGGTGGGCACTGGCTGATGGTGTCAGGCTGTCTTTACTCACCTCCAGCTGAAGTGATCAGATCCCTCACCTCTTTGGGCTGAGGGGGTGACGGATGTCACAGCCTAATGGGTGAAAAGTGGCAATGAGGGAGCTTGAAAAAGAGTAGATAAAGCATGCTAAACGTAGCAGCTGTTTGTTTTCAAGAATGGGTTTGAACTTTAACTCACACAACAATTATGCCTCACAATTCCACTCTTCCGTGACATCTTTGTTCCTCAGGCAGGGCCACGAATGCGATGTCACTCTATTATTAATAGCAAGGCTCTCTGGTTTTTTTACTCCACCTCTCCGAGTGTGGGTGCCTGGATCACAAAGGCAGATGTAGCACCCAGGTCTGCTCCAGATGCAGCCTAGTAGCTGCCTCCAGCCCAAGTTCTTTCCAAAGAAAATCAATGGGGAACACTGGAGGCTTGGTGTTATTCATACCAGAGTCAAACCAAAGGATATGTAAGCTTCCATTCTGGAGTAATATTTAAATCTTAAATAGAATCCAAACAACTACTAAAGGACTATTAAATTTCTCAAGCAGCTTGTTCTTCTGGATAAATTAGAAGGCAGAATCAAATGGGAACTCCTGTACTTCAATTACATTTCTTTGCTTACATGAAAAGCAGCCTTTTCAGAGGGAAGAATGGCAGAAGAAATAGGTGTTGGTACCCAAAAGCTCTTGCCAGGACATTCTGAATATTGGGGACCATCAGCTCCATTAGCATCAGGTCACAGATAGAGAATGAAGAGAGGCTGCCACAAGAAAAAGTCCTGAAACTGAGTACAAGCCAAAGGGGAAAAGGAGAATAGTATTTTCTTCAAAGCAAGACATTTAAGGAAATACTGGTAAGACATTTTGATGTGGGAATTATTTTTGCTTCTTTTTTTTCTTTAAATCATCAGGTTTTTTTAGCTGACAATGATACTGCAAAATTAATTATTTTTCTTTGCTGTCCCAGGCAGTATTCTCTGCAATTCCTTGATAAACTCCTATCTCATGCTCATGTCTTCATCAATTTAGAGTCTTTACTTCCCATTAGAATTAGTTGTTTACGGTTGACAAATATTATCTGTATTTTCCTTGCTAAAATGATCATGGGGATAAAACTTCCATTTTTATATTCACAAATAAAGCTGAACAATTATATGACTTTTGGCATAAACAGGAACATAACAAGATTTCTTTTCAAATATTTTTCCTCCCTTAAATTCTCTATTGTGGTATTTTGGATCCAATGCCCGAACATTCAGCATAATTAATTAAGCTTTTTATTCTCAAGAGTATTTTAGTGGGATTTGCCAGAAAATATTTGGAAAATGGCTATGCATTTAATAATAAATGCCTTGCCTACTGTTCCAGCGCTCTGTAGGAGTGGATAGCCACAATAAGCATGAAAACTTAGTTACAACTGGGAACTGTGCCCCTGATACGTAAACACAGCTTAAAACCAAGAGATGAATTTTGCATTATTCCAAATGATTAATTTGGAATATCAGGGTGAGAATCCAGCTACAGGTGAAATTTGCCCAGATTGCAAAGGGTAGAGTGAGCCATTTTGGTCATCAAAAGTTTGGGGCAAGGGACAGAAAAGCAGAGAGTAAATGTGTGGTGGAGCCTGAGCACTGAAAGAACAGGCTACCAAGACTACAAGTGCACTCCAGAAAATGTCCTGTGCTGAAATAGCCTCCAGCAGGTCTCCACTGTTCATGATAATCTGTTCATGATTAACCTCTGTCTCATAAACTCTTTTTTTTACATTTTTACATTTGCTTTCTTACTTACATGTTAATTCCACTGCCAGAGTCACTGGAAATTAGGGTCATAAAACAGGCTTCAAACCCAAAGAGAAAATGAGAGGTGGCTTCACACTATGGCCACTAAGTCATTTCTTGTGGTACTCAGGGTACCTAGGTTAGAGCTTACTCAGGAGTCTGAGTCCTACACTGTGCCCTGCAACTCAAAAAGCTTTTACTCATCATCACTATGAGCTGGGTCTGCCTCCAAAAATCTGTTTGCATTGGAGCTGCAATAGTGCTGTAGCCTTTCTACCTACTGCCATGTCAATAGCAATGGAAAAATAATAACTCTGGTCATTCTGCTTACAGAGATTTCCAGTCAAGGAAGATGTTTGGGTTACTGGTTTAGCAGCCCTTGAGCCTGTTTAAGGTTTCATTTCCTGGGCCCCAGCAGAGAAGAAATTAGCACTGCTAATACAATACAAGAGCGTTGTTTGAAGTTGCTTTGAAAGGAAAACCAAGACGCACACACCCCTGACCACAGCTTTTCCCTCCGTTACTTATAAGGTGTGATAAACTAATAATTAAAAATCTGAAATTCCTTCAAGTACCATATGTGTATTTTCAAACAGATTCACTTTATATAATTCTTTAACCAAAAGTGCAATAAAGCAGCACAATGAAGGCTGACATGTATTTCAGCAGTAGTAAAGGGGGGATCATACTGAGTTTTGATGCAGACATATGCAGCCCTTGTAGACTGCAGCCTGACACTGATAATTGTTTTGCCCCATGAGTTTGGAGCCATTGGGATAGACTCTACTAGCAAGATATCCTACAAAATATGGGCCTGACCCAGTGCTTACTGGAGTTAATTGGATTTTTTTCTATGACACTGGCAGAGATGATTTTAAGGCCCTAGAGCAGAAATTGGCTTGCAATTGTCCATTTTCTCTCGTTATTCACAGAGAAGAAATTTTACTGTGCCTTTCCAAAAATGATAGCTGAGTGTTAAATTCATGCTTTTATTTTGCTTAAGGAGATTGAATTTCTTTCAAATAAAATGTCCTTTTTTTTTTTCTTTCTGGCAGAGTTCTGGCACATGTTTTCAGGGTCAAGATCTAATAATAGCCCTTACAAAACCCCCGCAGTTGTGACATTCATTCTTTGGTGCAGCAAACAATAAAACTGTAATGATGATGATAATTGTGTTTATTTTTGATTCTGGACAAATGTCATCCATTCATCATCCAGTCCCATTGTGAAAAGGCCTGAGCCATGACCTCCAGCAGGATCAGCTGACAGTTCCACTCGGCACAAATTTGTGACAATCTTCTGAAAATGGAAATCTTAATTTTCTGTGCTTTTCTCACTGCTGAAGAGATCTTCAGTAAGAAACATTACCTTTCATTTATGTTAAAATATTTCAGCTAAAGTTAAGCCAAAATAATGGGTGATCCAATGATGCCCTTAAGATCCTCCCACTGCAGAAGATCTCCTGGTGTCTCTTACAGAGGTCCTTCACCTATTCAATGGAGAATTGCCTTCAAAAAACAAACACACCTGTTTGCCAACACCCTCCCCCCCTCTAGCTGCACTGCTGCCCCATTTTAAGGGAGACCATCTGCATTTAAGCTCTAAAGAGGTGATTTTAGCTTCTTCTAGAATCTATTTCCCTGTTGCCACTAAGCTGACATCATCCTGCACACTGGAAATGAAAGTAGAAGGAAGACTGAGAGTAAGAGGGAGAAAGGGAAACGGGAGAGAGAAAGGCGAGACTTAGAGAGATCTTAGGTGTGGATTGATTTCTTCTAAGTAGTTCTGAATTTGTAAAGAAAACCAAACTATTGGAATATCTTTTGACTGATAGTTCAATATGTTTTGAATAGATAGTTGCACATGTTTTTTGAATGCTGGGGTAATAAGAAAAATAAAGGATTAGCAACTGCCTTGGAAAGGTATTAATAGAAGCCAATATTTGAATAGTTTTAAGTATTGTTTTGTAGCTTAGCAGTCCAGCAGAGCCCTTCTTTATAGCAGTCCTATTCTATGTTTACATCAGAGAATTGAAGTGATTCTCTTCCTTACCTAATTTCTTGTTTCCCCCTCCTTCTTTCATTAACAGACTTTGATTTAATAGTTTTTGCTGGAGTCATAGTTCATCACTGTACCAAAGATGGTAGCATCCAGCAATTTATCTGTCAACCTCTTCTTGATACACCAGTAATTTTTCATAGAGGAGAGGAACTTACTGGAGCAGTGGTCTATTCTTATGGCATATGGACCTATTAGTGTAGTAAATTTATCATTGTACATGACATAAAAGATGCATTACCATCCATTAAGTTCAGGTAGAAGCAAACCATTGGATGCCTACCACTGGATCTCTCCCACACCACAATATCCTTTCCAGTAATGCCTGTGTGGTCTTTGAGGAGAGTTTCCCTTCTAAATGGTACCCTACAATTAAATGTGCAGGGCTTTCAAATGCAAGCCAGCTGTAAGATATTGGCATCAACATTTACTGCTGTGTAATGAGGTGCACCCAGTTAAAAGTGCATAAATTATTGCTTGTTTTATATGGATAGGAAGCCTGATTTTGCATTTATCTTCTGCTACACCTTCCACACCCCTCAGATATAAATTGAAAAAAGGCTCATTATCTTTTTTTCCCTTTGTGTTTTAATGCAGCAGTCCCAGGCAGGAAGGGGGAATCTGCACAGTCCTGTGCTTCTACGGCAGAGGAACAGGACCCCCAGGCAAAAAGCCACCCAGAAGCACAAGGGCAGCCCCCAGAGCCATGCTTATAGTATCAAACCCCCTCTATTTTCAATTAAATGCTCTAAATAGCAGAATTACTTTGTGCTGTCACAAACTGTGTTGCTGCCCTAAGAGATGTGTGATTTAATTTAAGTGTACACCTATAGCTGACTAGTTACAGGAAGATAATTTGTCTATCGAGTTTTGCCTGTTATTATTTTAATAATGCTCTTTGGCAAACCTAGATGTCTTTTTCTCTTTTATCCATTCTGTCTCGAAGAAGTAAAGCCCAAGACAGGATTGGAAAGGTCATTCTCCCTTTTCCTGTCTCTTTTCCTCCACAGTGAGAAATGTTCCAAGATAAACTCACCCCTCTACCCATTGTACTCCACCTGAATTCACCCACTGAGGTCTGTCAGTGTTTCACACTAAAACTTCAACAAGAACAGGAAACAAGCAGAAGTGAAGAACATTTTCATTTAAAGTGTGATAAAATTAATCACAAATTCTCAAGACTGATCTATAAAGATTGAGAGCTTTTTTTCAAGCAGTTTGTACTGCTGGGTCATTTTACAGATATTGCCACTACCATAAAAAGAAAAAAAAAAAACAAAACAAATCCAAAAATAGAAATGAAGAAAAAAATCAACCAAAGAAAGGGTAGAGGAGGACTAATTTTACAAGGTAATGGAATCGAGGACACCAAGGACAAGCACCTAAATCTTGCAGTATTTGATCAAAATTCTGCATGCCTCATTCCCTACTCAGAAAAAAAAAGGCAATTATACTCCACACTGATAATGATGGTAAAGTCCCAGGAAGTAATACATGCAGCAGGGTAGTTTTCTTTAAGTATTTGTTAAATTTAAAGGCAAAAATTATACTTAGATACATTTCTTCAGTGTTGACTACTGGAGAAAAGGCTTTTACTGAGCAAGGTAAGAAAGCAAGGAGGAAGAAAGTGACAGATATTTAAAACATTCACATTGAGAAAAGATGGTGTTTGGTGGACTTTTACACTTGATCAATCATCGAAAAATAAAAATCTTCCAACAACATTAACAATTTAGAATCAATTGTCGACGCCTCAGTCAGTGCAGAAGGGATGCACAGATCAGACACGCTAAGTGTGGACCCACATCACACACCTGCACTGCCACAAAGATTTTTTAGCAGTGATATTGTCTCTTTTAGCTTGAGCAGAGCACACACAGAGGGGTGCCTTGGAGGAGTACTGGAAGCTGCCCCGGGTGTGTTCAGAACCAGCAAAGGAGGTCCCATGGAGTGCTCACTTACAGAGAAACACATAGCAGCCCTCTCACAGTGTTTGCGCTGCTGGCAACCATTACAAACCAATTATTTCCTTTGGTCTCTTAAAAGGGATGGGAATATAGGCTTCCTAAGGACTGCCATCACCCTGGAATGGCATCACATCATTGCTTCAAAGGGAGCTATGCTGAACACAGGAGACACTGTCTGACCTACCCTCCTACCAGTGAGCAAGCCCACGAGCTGTGGCTACAGGAATGAAAAGTGCTCCCCAGGTGCCTTGTCTTATCATCTGGTAAAGGCAGGAGAAAATTCTCTGAAATCTCAAAGACCTCAATTCAAATGTGCTTGCAGAAGCATCTTTTTAACCATCAAATGCTTTTGGACTGCAATTAAGCAAAGCACAGAAAGGGCTGGAATGGCCCTGAATAACCTTTGCACAAGATGATGCTTGCACGCCAAGAGCGCAAAAAGCCATGCAAGTTATTTAAACCTGTATTTTTTTGTCCATTTGCAGTAACAGCTAGCACTGCCTGCTGTGTATCAGTGGGCTGACTTGTCAGTGGCTGAAGCCTGCTATTAGCCAATGAGTAAACACGGCTTCACGCCCTCAGACCTTGGGAAGGATTAGCTTTTGCTGTGAAATATGGACATACTGGCAACGTTTTTCATGCATTTTGAAACATTACTGGAACACTCTGGTACACTTAAAGAGTATAGATTCTTTACATTTCCCCACAGTGGCAGGCCCTGCAGGGAATATTTAGCATTAAGTGTAATTATTTTGTTTTATGGAGTCTGTCTCAGGCTCTAGATGTTGATACACGGTTTCTTTTTTAAGAGAAATACATACAGATTCCAACAGGTATTGATGTACACTCAAGTTCCAAAGTACTGTCACTCCAGCAACATTTCATCTCCCAAACAGCATTCATCTCCCAAACAGCATCTCTGCTGGGGAAGACCAAGTTTTAAGCCTGCTGTATCCAACTTCACCTGAATAACAGAGGGAATAACTAGAGAGCATTTCAGAATAAGGAAAACTGAACACTAGGATGCCAATTTGTATTTCTTGCCCATCTCACTGCTGTGGGATCAGTTTCTTGGGCTATTGTGGCAAGTCACTTCAGCACAGCTCCTACCATCCTTCTCCCCAGATTAGTATATTCAGTATTAGCATTCTATTCAGAATTAGTATATTCAGTAATACTAGCAGAGGACAAAATGCAATGATCTCTTTAAGCCAGAGGGTTGTGTACAGTTTTGTAATTACTGTATTTTACCTCTGCTCCTGTGAGGCGTCTTAGATGGCAGTCCCTGGTACTTGTTACCAGACTCTGTCTAACCTAAAGCACTATGGATTAAAACCTTATTTTAAAAAACCAAACAAAATACTT
This sequence comes from Poecile atricapillus, assembly GCF_030490865.1. Classification (NCBI taxonomy): domain Eukaryota; kingdom Metazoa; phylum Chordata; class Aves; order Passeriformes; family Paridae; genus Poecile; species Poecile atricapillus. The sequence continues at coordinate 29,810,720 of NC_081253.1, read as the reverse complement.
GGAATTCAACATCATGCATTACTCCAAATAAGAAACCAACATGAGTGCTCTGCACCTCGCAGGGAAGGAGTGCCAGAGGGATTCCATTTGTTTAGAGCACTAAATATCAGTGAGAGTTAAGGATTTATGATTGGGTCCATCACAGTCGGTTTCTGCAGGTAGTTTTTTAATTTGTTTGACCAAGAAGAGCCAGCTATTGTAACAAGGATTGCGCCTGTCAGCACTGCTCAAGGCAGTTAAACATAAGATGTTATCACTGAGGAAGAAAAGCTGGCCCTTTACTTTTATGGATGGGAGAAACCACTTGTTACCATAGCAATGTTGCATTTTCACATGTGGAGGCTGCAGCTGAAAGGGGCAAGCAACCTCTAAACTTTAGCAGTGATGACTGTGGGACAAAATAGAGTGCAAAAGATTTGCTTTTCTGTTGAAACAACATTTACAATTTAAGGGGAAAGATGCTTAAGCTTTCTTGTGTGTGGTTACACCATTGTTTTGCCTCACTCTTGCCAGCATACACCTCAGCTTGGTGTTGATTAGGTAGAAATTTTAGTGCTGCTCTCATCACCTGTCTTCATTTTCCACAATGTTAAGTGGACATGGGTGAGGAAATGAGCATGTAAGACTTATTACTGTGAACTAATTAGCAGAGGTTTTTATGTTTACTTAAATATAGATATTTAAAAGCTTCCCTCTGGGAGAAAGGCAAACATTCCCCAGAGTGGGCTTGCATTTTGAGATCTAAAAAGCAGTATGTACTTGTGCACACATGCAGATATTGAACATGTAGATGAGAAGTCCTCATCAGCTCCACAGGCATTTAAACACCAGGCAAAGCACCATCCTTTAGGAGGGCTCACTTGCCCAATTACAAGAGGGAATTTTGCCCAATAAAATGAGAGGGGCATCAGCAATCGTGCTAAGGTAGAATCCTTCTAGCCAGGAAGGATTCTAGATAGTTACTGTAACTCAGTACAGTGAATTGTACCAAAATCATCACCACCAGAAATCAGACAAAAATAGGAGGGTGGGCACCCAGGAGCATTAACTCACAGCTTGTGGCTTGGCAAACAGAGAGTAGTGCTTAACACTGTCTCCTGGAGCAATGCATTTGGGACTGCTCTTCATAATGAGCAGGCTCAGTTTGTGCAAAGTGGGGAAATCCTGAGATTTTGGTTGGTGATTCAGAACAGCCAGAACTGGACAAGAGCCACTGATGGAAGCAATAGAAGAGAGAAGTAAGGATGATATAAGAAGTTCTTTCACTGTGGTCTAAGAGCTTATACCACAAATACTTAAATGTCTTTTAATGCTTTCTTTTTTGAAAAAGTATTTAAAATATTATTAATACTTCAACCACTTTCATGGTTTTTATTAAATTTCTAGCTAGAATAAAATCTTGTGGCGCTGAATTTCATAGCATAGCACACATCTTATGAAAGACTCATTGCCATCCAACCTTCAGTTCCCACTTTCCAGTTTAACTGGATTTAACAAAGACTCCTGTGTTCTTTCAGTCACTTAAGGAGTGTGGGGGAAATTCCTCAGGCAGCTTTTCTCTTTGCTCCCTCTCTTTACACTCTACCCAAAAGAAATCAAAACTTCCAGATACAAAAAGTTAGGTTTTTTTTCTCTTTTTAAAGAAAGCTGGTCCAAGGCAAACAGGATTGCTTGAAATGTTGGTCATGAAAATCTCTTGCATAGTGAATTATCCATCTGTGAGCTTGGATCAGAAACAATGCAGGCTTCGTACTTGGACTCCTGCTGGTATTTAATGCTCTTTCCAATATATCATTCATAAAATCTGTGGGTATAGATGATTCCAGTTATTCTATTTCTTTTAGCACATCTGTCTTGGAAAGTCTGTTCCACATCTGTACCAAGAGGTGTGCAGAAGGGCAGTGATCGACCTGCAGCGAGCTGAGGCCCCATGCTCTCATCTGCAGCTATCACACAGCAGTGGACAAACAGGCAATTATGCAATTGCTGACAGAGCCTTTGATGATTTTCCACTTCTCCTCACCTCCAAAACATGTATCCTAAAAAAACAGACAGCACTGTGGGTTCCCCATTCCTTCTCATTCCTTCTCATGCCTTTGCAGGAAGTGGGAGCCATGCCACCGATTTCAGCGAGAACAGAGATGGATCCCAAGGCAGACCTGGATGAGACTAATCTCCCACATTTCCATGGGCCCTAATTTCTAACTCAGTTCTTTCATCATTACCTTCCCTCTTCTCAACCCTCACTTGCCCTCTTTGTTCCTTCTAGAGACAGGGTACCTGAGCTTTTGCCAAAAGGATCTAATATGAGAGCAAGGCTGCTTTAACTGTGATTTTAAAAAAGAGACTGTTCCCTTTTTGAGTGAAAATGTCCAACTAATGGCTGTTCCTCTTCACCTTCAAGTAAACAGAAGCTGATACTTTTCTAACCATTAAAAAATTGTCTGAGATGGAAAATTTAGGAGGGTGTTTGAATAGCTTCAGGAAAGGACAACCCAGGTCTCAAGCAATTTGCAGGATTGTGCATCTCAGCACACCCATGACATGAGAAATAACCTTAAAGGTGCACAGAGCACCTAAGTAGTACTGGGCAAGTTTTTCTTTCTGATGACTTGGGTAAATTTTAGTACGAAGTGACGTTATGTTTCTGTGCCCAAATCCACTGAACTTATTTGGTCTTGGGACCATCAGTGATTTGCTGAAGAGAAACTGAAGACCACAAATCACACATGAAAAGCCACAGCACTCCTATAAGGTAGCAGCTGTAATGTCACTGTCAGGGATCCCCTTGCCTCTCCATCACTTCCACTGTGTTAGATAACAGCTTATTTAAGAACATCACACTGTGCACCAATTAATTGGAAACAAAGGAAGATGGCATTGAAAGGAATTTGGCAGAAAATTTAATTTCCCCACTTTCCTTGGAGCCCAAAATAAATGGTTTGTATGACAGACATGGAAGAATAAATTGGAGATGAGAAGAATGTATTGGTAGCATTCTTTGATCCACTTTTGAAAAGGCAGTTCTGCCACACGTTTGCTGGAGGAAGACAGAGATAAAGGACATTCTCACAAATAAAGTCCTGGAGGCTATTCCATTGCCCTCCCACACAGTACACCTGCTTTTCATCACATATCCCATCAGATAGTTCTCATTTCTTAGACTGTTTTGCATTTCCATATGTCTTCAGAATGCTTTTCTACTACTTAAAAAACAAACAACAGCCATAACAAAGCCATCAAGAGTTTTGCTATTTGTCATGCCGTATTCTTCACACACTCATGCACAAGGACTCAAACCCTTTCTCCTCCCCTTAAAGCACAGCAGATTAATTTACTTTGCCTCCATATCTGCAGAACAGCATTGCCATGATGAAAATTTAAATGTCAGGAAGAATTCAGTACTGTATTAGAAAATGAGACATCTGCTATGGTAGGCTCTGGCAAGGAGTGATGTTCTCTAATTGAAATGCCCAACCTCTAGTGGGTTTCCACTCAATAAACATCCTCATTGTTGGTGAAATTGTTACAGATAGAAGCTTCCAAGTTAGAGAAGCCAGCAATAAGCCTTGCTTCTCTACACACAGAAAAACTCTGTCCCTCATATATATAAGTTCATAGGATGAGGACAATAAGGGAGAGAAGCAAATACAACTGTATTTATTCAGAGAGACTGGATGAAGCTCATTCCTCTCCTGAAAACTATTTTCATTTCCAATGTGGATGTTGGCTGAGTGGTTAGATCAGAAGTGTGCTGTAGCATCTGGTTTGCAGTTATGCACAGCTACTTGAGCTTCATAATTCTGTTTCCCTCACCAAGACTATAGTACCTTTTGGTTACAAATCTAATCCTAGGCAATAATATTCTTTAGTGACCTAAAATCTAAAATACATTTTTTTTATTCTAAAATACAGGTCCACAACTTTTACATTTGATATGTTATCAGTGGGAAAGTCTCTGCTGGTTTCACTGAAGTACCTAAACAAACGTGCATTTTTTTTCTTTTCTATATTATATTTCGTTATGTCTAATTTAAAAAAACGTTAGCTGTCCTCTTCTCCCTTTTACAATAAATGCAATGTCATGCCAAATAAAGTCTTATTTAAGAATGATGGGGAGTCATGGAAAACTAAAATCAGAGAAAAGTTCACTCCCTCATCCAGCAGCAACACACATGAGCTGCAGCACATGGAAGGCGAAGCAAGCTGCACTGTACAAAAAAGCAATAAAAATGAGCAACGTGGGAACGGCACAAAGAATCCACTGAAGTAGGAGACAAAACTACAGAACTGCTCTATGTACACAAAGGTTTGCACTTGCACAATTCACAGGTGAAACAAAAAGCGTGTTGGGATGCAGCAGTTCAGAGATGTGACTGGTGAGCGCCCAGGGCTAATTCTGAAAGGAAGGTTGCAGATGGAGGAGAAGCAAAGCGCTTGCTCTTTGACAGAGATCACGTAACTATTTCCAATGAAATAGAATAAACCTTACCTGACATCAAAAGCTTAGTTCTGATCAAAACTCACCCGTGAAAGGAGGCAACAGCAGTGGAACAAGTTATTCTCCATATGCACTTTAAAAAGGGAGATGAACCAAAAGGGAAAAGTCACTTTACATAAAAATGCAGTTTTACCACTCTACTTAAAAAGACAAGCAGCAGAATTGGATCATACTTTGTCATCACTGACACTTCAAATATCCTTTTATTTCTTTGTAATCTCTTTCCCAATCGTGTTTGCCTCATGCAGACTGACAAGAAGGGAAACTTGCTCCTGCATTCTGAGTACTTAAAGACCTGCTTCCCTTAAAAGAGAGAAAGAGCTTTTTAAGTACAAGCTGAGAGATACAGATCTCAGATTAGAGAACCTATTTGTTACTCTGATAGAAACTTGTTTCTCAGCAGTTTTATGCTCCTAATATCACCTTATGTTCAGTTTAACGATCTTTTTATTCACTCAGTTATTTTGCTTTACTACTTAATTTGCACTTAATCACACATCATTTTATGATTAGCAATATTGCTACAAGAAGAATGCTTCAAGTTTCTATGGCTCTGTTAACTCTGGAATGTTTTTAAAAACCCCACGAACACCCACTCTGTGTGACCCAGATTTTTGCTGATGAGGCAACTAACAAAAGGGTAGAAAAGAAAAAAAGAAAATTTGAGTTTCTTGCTATGAGCGGTGCAATTACCACAAGATTATTCTGACTTCATTGTCTTGTCTTGCATTGTCTTGTCTTGCAGCGTCTATGAATACATTTAATTTACAATCATGTTCTGATTGAGGGTAAGGGCTTAAGGTGTACAATAGAAGAAAAAAAGCTCAGAAATACCTTTAGCTGAAGTTTCACATGGAACTTCACAAGCAGTTTGCACCGTTTTTTTAGATGTTACATTTTAATGGCCAGATATGTCCTTCTGATTTAACTGAAGGGAAGATACACGAGGTGACAGTAATGCTTCCAACACACTGCCTGTACAAAAGACCCTGTTAAGCAATTGCCCATCACAGAGGAAGCTTTGACAAGGTGAGTGCCCCTCCACAACCTTAAACAGCACAGAGTTTTAAAAATCCCTTCTATTTTGCAAGATCCTTTTACAACCCATGGCAGATAGTCAAATTCAGAGAGAAAGAGAAGCGCACATAGATATAAATTATCAAGTACCTGAAACGGTGTATTTTAGAGCATGAACAAGGATGTTGAACGGAGGGGACACAAAGAACTTTAGAGTTTCCAAACATATTAGACCTCAACTTTGTCATCTTTAAGTTCTTCAAGCACCACCTTTTAAATTTCTGTCAGTATGAGACCGCAGTGGACTTGGAGACCATCAGAGCTGTCATATCCCATGATCTGCAGGCAGTAATGAGAAATGTAAGTTACTGATGCATTCACAAATCCAACGAGCAAAGTTCAAGATTCAGACCAAATATCCCTTGGCCTTCAGAAATTCTTCATTTAAGGATAAGCTTGGTCTTCTGGTTATTTTGCAGTTAATACCTTGGTTTTATCTAGCTACCATTAGAAAATGGGGCAAAACTTCTTTTAACTTCATGGTATCCACAAAGGGCCAGAACTTGAGGCTTATGAAACTACCTACTTCTGCTTCTATGGTTTGCCTTTAAGTAAAACAAGTAAAATAACTTCATATAAATGTATAGTGAGGTACATAGGAATGACTTTAAGACATGGGCACACATAGAGGAGAACAGGTATAAAGAGATGGTTAAAATAAGAGGTGTGCTTGGAGGTGATAACTGTGGAATTTAGACAACATGAATATAAAATGTAAGCATGGGGATAATAGAAAAAAAATATCAAGACCTATAGAGACATCTTGGTAAATGTCAGTGCAGAATTTGACCTTTTGATATCTATCATACATTCACATGTCTTTGTTAGGGACTGGTATCTCCAATGTCATTTTGCACTGCCTGGCAAATCCGCTGATGTCTGCTCAGAAATGTTGTACAGGGAGGATCCAAGAAATAAGGCAGACAACTTCAGCAACTACAGGGACAAAAATCACATCTTCAAGTGTCCCAAAACCTAGAAATTGCTGTCCTTCTGCATCCAAGGTGTTGTGTGAGCATTGGGCACAATTATATTTCACGTTTTTGAACATGCAGATCCCCATTGCTTGGATTCAGGTGAAAAGGAATGCACTTATTTAGCCATGGCACCTGTAATCTTTCATTTTCTTCATCTGACTTCATTGCCTGAACTGATATTTTTTGGCAAAAATAGGTTGCTGTCAGCTACTCAAAAAAAGACACTTTTTTAGATTTTTTTTTTAACTAGCAATACACTGATAGTGATCCTGGTGCAAACTTGGGCACTGAACCCTGCCCTTGGCCTCTGTCCTCTGTGACCCTGCCCATTAAAACCTCAACCTACAGACACCAGTGAGGGCCCAGCATGGAAAAGGATGCTTCATTAGCCTTACAACTGTCTTGGCTTTTCACCTGGTAACTGGAGGAAGAGGATGTGGGAAGAAGATTAAAGAGAAGTTATTCTATTAACAAAAATAGCACCCAGAGGACCTGAATGTGCCCTGATGTTGTTGTGGCAGAGTACTGAAACACTGGAGTCACCTAAATCCAGCCAGATTTTACACAATGCCCTTGACAGAGCAGATGCTGTTCAGACAAGCACTCAGATGCACCATGTTTCACCCAAAATTACCAAACTCATTCCATAAAATGGAGGTTGAGGCCCACATCCAAGGCACGTGTTTGGGACTACATGACAATTCAAGTGTGTATTCCAGAGAGCTCCGATTCTCTGTGGGGCACCAGAGCTGCAGCCCAGCTGTGCTTCTGGGCTGAAAGGATTTTGTCATCCTGTTTTTTGCTTTGGCACTGAGTTTTATAGGGGTATACTGAATTGTATAACAAAGCACCACTGAATGGTAGATGTTTCAAAAAGTAGATTTTTTTTTTTTTTTAATTATTAAAAACTCCTCTCCCCCTTTTTTTAATTAAGAGAAAGGAACATGACCTTCTGACGCTGATGACTAGAACAGCATACACAAAGACACCATTGATTATTTTATCTGCAAGCAGGTCCTGTATAAACAGCAGGGTAACATTTCCAGAGAAGCCCAAATCCATTTCCACAGGGATGTAAAAACATATTCTTTTTGTTTTCTGTTCCAGGGGCTGGAGAAAGGTCTGAAGGAGACAGAAGCTGCTACAGATATGATCAGCTGAAGCTAATCTTGTCTCCAAGGAGCGAGTTGCTTGATCAGTGCTCTAAGTGCTCGGTTATTGATGCTGAAAGAGGCACTACTCCTGGAAACCAAGCAGGTGCTGCAGCCCTTCACTGAGCCAGGGCCTCGAGGTACACCTTTCTGAAACCCTTTGGAGGGTGTGGGTTTAATTTTTGGGGGTTCAGTTGGCTTTGGTATGTCTGATTCTGCTTTATTTTGTTGCTTTCGTTTTGTTTTGTTTTTTTGGTTTTTTTTTTAAATTTCCCCCACTCCATAACAAGATATTCCTCCTATAAATCTGTAGGTGGAAAGTGGAAGTCTTTTCTCTTTTTGAAACATCTGTAATTCAGATTAATATTTGCAGTTTGAATTTTCCAGTTATTTAACATCAAACAATGAAGATATGCCAAGAAAAGCTACCAGTTATTAATTATAGCACCCCAATAGCAAAACCACTGCAATATTGCAAACACAGTAATTAATTTATTTCCTTTCACTTTAACAAATCCCAGGATTTTCATTTTGAATATAACCTTGTAAGAAAATGAATGCAAACCTCTCATAAAATTCCAAAGATCAGCAGAGAAGAGAAATATGGAGAGAAAGAAGAACTGAGCAGACAGCATGGCTTGTCTTGTTTGGTCTGCCCAACATCTGCAGCCCTTACTCCTTTTTGGTTTCCACTAACTTTGCTCAATTCTCCCTTTCTCTGCAGCCTGAATGTGTTTTACCTTTCTCAACAGATGATTTCCACAGGCTGTGGCTTAAACCTCATGGCTGGCTGGCAGTGTCACTCCCTTGTCCCCCAGGACTACAACTATTGATTTATCCACTGCTGAAAGTCTGTAAAAAACAAACCCACTTTATTCAAACACTCTGAAAAAAAAAAATAGATCTGAATAGACCCGTATATTGAGGAATTTGAGGAGAGAGTGAAAGGAGATGATCAGACATGCCAGCTTCTTTGGCAGTTAATAAATTTGGTCGGCTCCAGCTGCTGTAGATGGTGCTGCAAGAGAACCATACTTTGACTGAGAGTTTCTCCCTCCTGCAGCAATCCATCTGCAGTCGATAGATTACCTGCACCCCTGGGATTCACTGCTCAATACACATCTGCAAGGAGGGTTTTCTTTCTCAGCTAACTGGGGATAAATTCCTGCTGTCCACATCCGCCTCTGCACCCTCTATCAACTGCCCTTTATTCAGAGCTCCTAGGCCTGGCTATTTGAGAGCTCTATTTATGGCACACTGACACCAATCCTCCACCCCCCAGAAAGACCTCACATGTGCTTGGCTTATATCACTTGGAGATAAGCAACTAATCCAGAGAAAATAAAGTGCCTTCAAATATATTTAGGTGATTTTTCAACCTGTAAAAACAAGTGGGATGTAGGCAGTCTTCAAAACTATTCATATTTAGAAATTTCCCCCTCTCCCCAGAGGGATGGAGCAGTTCATGCTATACATTCTGCATCCTCAGACCAACACTTGGATTTAAAATTACTAATGGTCACCTTTCACTTGATATAATTTTACATTATTTTATGGAAAACAAGTGATACATTATGATAAAGAAAACCTGAATTTACAAATATTGTGGGCCAGATCCTTCTCCGCTGGTACATTCATCTTCCTCTAAGACTTTGGTAAGGCACTTCCTATCTTGTTTGCTACCTTTCCATCACAGTTTTGCAGACTTGTCTGATGGACTAAAGATATTTGATTAAATTTCTCCATTAAGTAAATTCTGCTTGAAAAAATATTAACTGTGTGAGTTTTCTTCCTGGTCCCGACCACATCTCCTCTGTTCCTACATGCATGGACCATGACTGGTTACTGATTTCCAGAACCAGTGTGGTGCTGCATCCTCCCAAATGATAAATGACATACCTTAGATGTGGTTCTTTAACAACAGTTTTCTGGGGCTATAAATGGCAACGCAGAAGAAGCCCAAATAAGTAATTTTGGGCATTCAAGCCTATACTCTACCCAAAATAGTTTAGGAAAACTTGTGAAAGAGATGATTGTTCCCCATGTGCAAAGACAACTCCTACTTAAAAATCAGTTAGTTTGGCTGCTGTCACTCTCCTGGGCCACCCAAAGCTGTGTTCAGTTTGCACCAATGGCCTCCACTGCCACAATCTTTATTCCACACCAGTTTTGGAGCTCCAAAAGGAATGACAAGACTCAGGCTGCCAGAGATCTCTTGGTGGTAATTAGTCAGACTAAAAGAATAAATTCTTGGTTCCTGATGCCCAGCCCAAGGCCACCCTCCCTTCCCCAGACTCGGAGATACTCTCTGCCAGAAGGGGCATTTCTGAGTGTTTTGCACAGACTAGAGCACTTGCTTCCCTGACTGCCTCTGATTTCTCCCTCTGTCCTTCCCTTCCCTGTGCTGCAAGGCAGAGAAAAGCATCTGCCTCTAGGATAGCTCAGGACCTAACAGTAGCCCCATTCTTGCCTTTCTGGCAAGGAAGGAGAGTTAGGTGCTACAACAACACGTCATGCATGGGGAGTGGGAGGGGGAAGGGATGAAAGAAGGCAGCAATTTCTGACAATATGTGCCATTTGGGTGCCTGTCTAACACTAATTTCAAGATAGAATAATAAAAATTTACCACTAACACAATTTATTATCTGTTTGCATTTCAGGACCTTAAAAATAGAGCAGACAAATCATAATACATGATGTCCCCAGTGATTTCTATTCCCTAATTGCACAGATAACTTGCTTGATTAGTGCTGTGCTTTGTACAACAGGACTAGCTGGAACACAGTGAGTCTATTTACTTCAGAAGTGCTCTGGATATGATTAGCAGGAGTGCATAAATGTACATTAGTGCATATTAATGCAGCAACTAATCTACACTGTGGACAGAAACAATACATATTGTATTTTTCCACCCAGTATGCTTCTATTTGAAAATTCCTTACACAACAAGTGCCTCTGAGGTACTTACTTTAATTTTCCTGTTGCAATTTGTAATTACCTTAGATTGATATGTCTGTTTTTCTAAATAAATTGCTTTACTGGCTAAAATATGCCCTCTTTGTAAGCAGATTATATCTAGTGCCACACAGTGCAGTTAACTTCTTTCTCATTGGGAGAGGAGGGTTTGAACTCCTTGCTGCGAGGAGATTTTTTATTTTGTTTTTAAATACATCAAGGACATTTTCTGTCTAGAAACAAAGCTGCCCTGTAAATGATGGGGCTGGTTCTGACATCCATCTTCTAATTCAAGACATTTGCATTTTTGGGACTTCCACTCTGTTCTCTGCAGCAGTGAGAAGTAGGTTTTGTACACAAAAACTGGCACCAGAAGAAAGAAATGGTTTATAACTCTGTTGTCAAATCACACATTTGTTGTGACCTTTTATATGACAGACGTGGATTACTCACCATGACAAATATTTACCACATTAACATAGGAAATGCAATAAATAATATTTCTGATACAATGGGAAAGTCATTAAATAGCAGAAAATGGGGAGGAAGTTCAGTTCTGTCTGTGGTGCTTTCAGGCCCCTGCACAGCACTACAGCTTAACTACAACCTTCAGGATAGCCACCAACACCTGGCAGAAGAGGGGCAGGACAGGTGAATTTATGTTCCTGAGCCACAGACAGCATGATTCTTTCAAGAGGAATGAAAACAAAACCTCACCCCAGTACCTTATTTTCAGAATTTGCAGAGGCAGACTGATTTCAGTAGTATGTTTCATTTTACTCTCAAAAGTGCACCACCCTGCTCTTCCCCAAGCCCCTTTCACCATTATACATTGTCAATAGAAGAGTAAATGATTATTTTAAAGTTATTTACCTATTTCAGGTAAGTCTCTGTAAGTGTTTCCATATTTTTCCTACTGTCCAGAGAGCTCTTGCCTATGCTATTGTGACATTCATTGATTAACAATTAGCACTGGGATCACCTCCAGTAGAATTTTCTATATAAACATACAGGAGTTGGACCATCTTCTGTTTAAAAACCAAAAATAGACGACTTAAACCCCCAAATATAAATCCCAAGAAACAAGGACAAGATGCACTTAGTAGTTGCTGACTGTACACACTAGACAGGCAAGTTTTCTCTTCTTCCCTTATCTCCGAAGGAATGTGCTTAGCCTCCTTACGCTGACATCACAGAATATCCTGGGCTGGAAGGGACTCAACTAGGATCGAAGCCCAGCTCCTTGTTCTGCACAGAACAGCTCCAAAAATGCACTCCTTGCCCAAGAATGTTGTTCAAATGCTCTGTGAGCTCTGGCAGGGTTGGGACCCTGGGCACTTTCCAAGGAAGCCTGTTCCAGTGCCCAGCCACCCTCTGGGTGAAGAACTCTTGATATCCAGCCTAAACCTTCCTGATGCAACTCCAGGCCATTCCCTTGGGTCCTGTCACTGGTCACTGCAGAGAAGAGCTCAGTGCCTGCCCCTCTGCTTTCCCTGGTGAGGAAACTGGGATGAGGCCTTCCCTCAGTTGTAGCAACCACACGCTTGGCAAAACCCCTGCATTCCTCCTAACCCGGCCCCAGTGAGACACGCGGTGCTGTAAATTCAGATTTGCTCTCCTTGTCTCCTGCTAACCACATTCCACTGCTGGTAGCCAGGCAGATGATGCCCAGATTTCACGAGATGTGGAGCCTGGCCGATTCCTGTTCTGCTGGTACCTGACCATGTCAGTCTGCGGCCTTGCCAACACTCAGCCCAGCAACCCCATGGAGGTAAACACCAGATCACCAGAGGGTGACTGATCACAAAGATGTGTGCTGTGTACTGTGGAGCCAAGGCAATAGGGGAAGGGGTGGTCACTACAGCTGAGGGGAAGGAGGAGCCTGTGGCAGGGAATTGTCTTTAGAACAGTGCAGCTGGCCGTGCTGACGCTCCGGAGGCTGCGCCGCGCTGCAGGCGGGCCCACAGATCAGCACAGAGAGCAGGCTGGGGAAAGACACACTCGGCACTTTGTTCAGCTGTAACCAGATGAAAATGTCTCACCCTCTGCCTTCAGAACTGGCTGGTTAGATTAGACACTAGGAAATTGCACAGATTTTCTGATGGGATGCTACTCTGCAGTCTCTCCCATTTAGTTTTCAATTTCTTTCCAAGAGTTATGGGTCAATGGCTAGAGTCAAATATAACCACTTCCTCATGCTTATGGTAATTACTAACTCTCACTTTATCACAGCGCCTTTTATCTGAAGTATCCCAAAGCATTTTACAAATTCAGCAACACATCAATGTTGGACCCGATCCAAAGCGCATTAGGGTTAATGAAGTTAATATACAATGTATTATATGCATGTAAACATTTCATAAATTGCTTGCAATAGCATAATTACAGTTGAGGCCATCCAAACAGCTTTAACTCTGCCCTACAGTGATGGAAACAATAAAAAAGAACAACTGGATGAGTCTTCCAAAGAGAAGCTGCATTTTTTTGCAGCTAATTCAAACTAAGACCATATTTAAATCTTAAATAATAATTAACGTGTACTATTGGCAAAGAACTGGGTTTAGATTACGTGTGCCACGTAGCTGAACGTTCTCATTCTTGATATTTTTACAATTTGACTATCAAGCTGAATTTCCTAGATTGAATGCAATTTATCAGATAAACTTTGAAAGAAATTATTAGGGTAGAAGAGGCGACAGGCACTAGTTCAATTGTAACACCGTATTTATCTAACTAGTGATCAAAATAAGCCTAGGCACATCGTTGTGCCATCCTGACACCTTCCAGAACACTTGCTACTGCACACTGCCCCAGGGAGTCTTTAAATTGGAGGTGTACTAGGAAAAATATCATCCTCTGCTTCACACCTTTTTTAATGCTCTTTCCTCCAATGTCCACAGTTTGAAATAAGACACAAGGTGGATGGACACTTCACCTGACCAGGTGCAGCAGCAGCACTGGGAATCACATGTTTTAAAACAAAGACTTTGGGCTTTACCCTAAGGCTTTTAAAGTGTTGAAGCTAGCAAACCTAGGGATCCATTTCAGCCATCCTTACAACTTCATATCTTCTAACAAAGGCCCACACCGAAATACCTCACGTCTACCCTACAGCTGGGCTGGTGTTTTAAATGTGAACACTGGTATTTGAAAGTTGCTATAAATAGTAATTGCAATTTGAAGCTTGAATTGTTTGAAGTCCATCATTATGAACAGTTCTGCTATTTGGAATTTGGCTCCCCGTCTCTTAGTGACGTTGCTGGGCTTCTGCTGAGTAAACAACCTACCAAGTACTGTCCAGTGTGGACTTGTGTTTTCCTCAGCACTAGAAGGAAGAGGAGATTGAAAGAACTAAAAGAGCTGAGGGATAAATGACATTTAATAAACCAAAGCACTCCCTTAAGTCTGCCCTGGGAGACAAAGGGACAGCACTTTAGAACACTGTGTTATGATCAGTGCAGAAATCATTCCCCACTCTCGGTATCTGCTCCTAAAGTGCTTCCCCTAGAACAACACAGTTCCCATCCTTCTTCCCAGTAATTCACTCTGAGTGTGCCTCAATTCACAGGGGAGGGATTACAGGGAAATTGCAGTGCTTGTGAGGTGCGTTGGCTTGGCAGCCTCGGATGCCAACGCAGACGACTATTCAGCAGAGACTCTCAGAACAGGTATAAAACAATGCAAGCAGATGTCATCTCCTCTACAGAAACAGCTCAGCTCTGGAAAAGCTTTCCTTCTGCCTTGGATCAGGCTCCCCAGGGACAGCGCAGCTTTTCTGCCAACTGAAGCACAAACTGATTCTGTCTAACCCAGCATGCTTTTTGTGATAACTCGACTTGGAGCATCCACTCACTGCGCAGTGACAACTGCCATCAGCAGCAGCAACCTTCCGCCACTCAGATGCCTGCTCTAAGGATACAGAATATTATATTGTTACAGAACAATATATTAAAAGATTTGATTTGTCTGGAAAACAACACAGTTCTTTAGTTTAGAGTGGATGTTTTTCCAACAAAACTATCTTCTGTGTCAAAGCAGAAAGTTTGTACAAAACCCTTCCTGTTCAGATTTGCATTGATTTAATAACTATATGTTGTCCCATCACTTACTAATATTTTTAAAGTAATAACTTAGGCCAGCTTAATAAAGACTATTAAAAAATTCTTTTAACTTCAAACTCTGCAGATATTAATAAAAACTGTGTGAAGGTGAAAGGGATAAGAGAAGTCTTTTTACCATGAAGACAGGGAAAGGGGGACCCAGACAGGCTGTGCAGTTTCCACACTTGAAAGTTTTCAAGGTCTGCCTGGTTAATGCCCTGAGCAGCCTTGTCTCACATCTAACACTGCTTGGAGGAGGCTGGAGTAGGGGTCCCTTTGAACCTGAATTATCCCACGATCCTGTGGAAGTAATTGTCTGACATAAACACAAGTCAAAATAACTTCAAAGCTAGTATGGGATTATCAAAGTATTTGATAACAAGTAGATTTGTGTTGGAAAAAATCTTCCTCTGCTTTTCAAGTGCAGAAGGCCGAAGACCTGACTGATAAGGGCAAAAATAATGATACAAGCTAGCCTTTTACCATGGGATTATCTCAACTCAGATATTCACAACATAATTAAAGATCTTTATAATGGACACATTAATGAACTACACAATTCCTTTCTAAATTTAAAGACTTAACAGTTGTACAGTTCTACCAGATATAGGCAACATCAGCAGACCAGATTTGAGTGAGTGAAATCCTGAAGGGATCAGGTTTGATGCAGGTCAGTAACGAGGCACATGCAGCTGGAAACACTTTGTGAAAGAAATGAGGGCACAGAAATTATTTCAGCAGTAAGATGAAAAAATAAGTAGGTAAATTGGTGACAGTACAGTGACCTGATAAACCAGCAATAATCCAAGAATATGTTTAACACAACCATATGGAAAGAAAACCCGAAATGAGTTAGAGAGTGTTTAAGGATCAGAGTTAAGTTGCTCAAGAGGAGCTCTTGGCTGATGTTAAATTATTGGGGCTAATGTCATCTTGAGTTGCACACCAAGAGAAATGTATTTCTAAATATTGCATTCCAATTTAGGAACCCATATTTCAGGAATATGGAAATAACAGTAAGTCATAAAAGTCAGTGAAAAAAAAAAGAAAAAAAGGGACTGTGTGATTTTAATTACATTGCCCAGTTATTTAATTAATTCATGTAAATTTTAGTGGTAAAATTTTATGATTTTTATGTTTACTGTTCATAAATTCCACAAATAAAGAGCTCTCAAAGCACACCACAGGGGAAGGGTCTTCCAGCCACGTAGACAAAGAAATAACAGGAGCCAGTGACTGGTCTTACAGCAGCTTCGGTTCCCAGAAACAAAGTTACAACAAAAACCTCCAAGTCCCTAGAACGCTCTAAAACCAAATAAATACAGCAGTGGCTGTCACTTTGCATTGATGCTCATTCAAAAATAATTTTGTAAGAGGCACCTGGTGTGACTCTGAATGCAGATACCACAGGTGTGCGTGCTTAGGACTCACTACAGTTGTGCACCCACCATGCCAAGAACCAGCAACCCTCAAATATAAGGGATCCACATATTAGTAGTCTTGAACTGGCAGCCGAACTCTGCTTTACCTTCCTCTATTTGTGATTCTAAACATCTAAAATATTCAGAAGCTATAACCTCATTTGAACATTTCCACTCTTACTTCAATGGGCCTGTGACATACAGCACATAGGATATAAGTGTTAGGAGCAGGCATCTAATTCCCTCTGCCAAAGGCAGGAAAAATTTGGCTTGCCTTGAATACTTGGCATTGTGAGTGTGCACAAACCTGAAAGAGCATAATTAAGATGAACATTGGCCTGTTAAGTCTTTTCTTAAATGGTGCTAGTCATGGAGGGGGAAAAAAAGAACCGCAGAATAAAAAAGTGATTAGAAGCATTAAATCTGGTCATTTGGATTAAATCCCACCCTGAGTCACAGTCTAGTAGGAAATACAGACACTTGATCTCTTTTTCCTCCTCTGTCCTTTCCTTTCCCAGTGAACTACGTGTTATGCCACCCTCTGTCACCCTTCCTGTTGTGCCACTTTTCTGCAGACCTGCTTTTTCTACTCTGCTTATGTAATTATCAGATGCATTTTATTATCATAACCACTCCCAAAATTTCTCTTTAACAAGGGCTGGGTGCTTTGTGTAAGCATTTTGAGCAGATGACTTTATAGCCACCTTTCTTGCTGAATTACAGCTTCCCAAAGCTAAGGTACATGTTTCCATTTTTCAACTAATTGGAGCAATCAGATGTAAAATAGTTATAGAAAGTGACTGATCTGCAGATTATTTGGTGGGGTTTTTAGTTGGTTGAGTTGTTTGGGAGTGGGCTATTTTTTGGGGGAGTTTTGTTGTTTTAAAATGGAGCTGTTTGCCAGTATTCTCATTGTAAACCCCTCAAAACCAAACCTCTCCTGTTTAAAATAAAAAATATTAGCCAGGCAGTCTAGCCAAGATTACAGCTCAAAATATCTATTCAGCCAATAAATTCACCTATTTAATTTTTTCTCAGACTCCCCAAACCTTCAGAGCATTGTTAAAAATACAAACTCTGTGGTGCATCCTTCCATTTTCAGCAGCACTAGAGACATAAAACAATTAAAAAATTTTTAAAAAATTAAACATTGACCTATTGTCTTTGCTAAATGGCTACCAGAAATCTCCACAGCACCTGGGGTGTGGGAAATGGGGAGAAGTAATAGGAGAGTTTAGCACTGCAGGAGAATGAGAGAATTCCTTTGCCAACAGCTGGGTCAAAACAACCCACAAGGAGTGGCATGTCCTAAACCTTACAGCTCTGTCAAATTACAGCAGGACCCTGAGCATTGCAGGAAAAAAGCCCTTCCTGGCCACACTGCTTGACAGCTACCTTCAAGGAGTACAAATTTAGTGTGTTTGAGGCCTTGCCCTCCCTGGCACGCCAGGGCAGGGAGATCCATCGCCCCCTCCCAGGTGTCACTCAGGCTGAGCGGTTCAGCAGGTGTTTCTGCTCACATTAAAGCCTTGCAAATGGCGCTGCTAATTGAATTACAAATTAACTCATTATCGGATACAGTAAGTAATTTCTTTAAATTAAGTGGAGATTAATTAGAATAGCTGGGCAGAACAACTGAAGCAAAATGGTCCCACCCCCGCCATCAACAGCTAAACCTGTCAAATTATTCTAATCTGACCGAAATTGATTTGGGATTATCAAGCACATCTGTCAAACTAACATTTAAATACTTCAAAACTTAAAGTGATTCTCCTAATTTTAAAACTTAGGTATTTGACACCTGTAACACTTGAGAATATCCTCAAAAATAAGGAGATATTTAGCTATGCTTCTGGAAAGAATGGATTCAAACATGCATTCAGGTGCTTATGAAGGGCACACTTGATAGTTGCTTTAGCAGATTAAAAATCCCAATAGAAAACAGCCCCTAATATCCTTTGAAACGTTATTACTTCTGAAATAGTTATTAGCACCAGAGTAAAATTCCCTGATAGCTAATAATTACACTGAGCTTTCCTCAGGTTGTACAAATACATTCATGGTCACCAGTGATACTGCAGCTCTCAAGGTTATCCTTCACAGCATGACATTGTGTCTAGGTGTAGAACAGAACGAGACAATAACAGTGCTGAAAAAATCCCAAACCCAATATTTTTTGGAACAGAACATGCAAATACAGCAATTTTTTAGATCTGCTCCTAAAGGAGGAGAAAATGGTCAAGCATTATAAATCATTATTAGCAACTGAAACATTAAGGACAAAGCCAATTTAGAAATAATCCATCAACTGATCAAGAATTTTCTTTCTCCTCCCATATGTGTAAGCAGTGCCACATGAAATCACCCAAAGCCTTACAAATAGCATTTCCACCTGCTGAAAAATAATCCATTAAAGTCTTTTCATGTGAGTCACAATAAAGTACATCATGATAAACTGTATTTTAATTGGAGACTATGAGAAGGAAATTAATTTCACCAAGAACCTTCTGTGATAAGGAGACACATGGGTAATTTGATGCCAGCTTGGTTTTGTAACTCGAGCTTCCCAAGTTAAACCTGGGACTCAAAACACCATCATTTATAATCCCAGAAAGAGACGAGGTAGGATGGGCCTGAGAAACATAGGACAAGCATGCAAAATATTAATTAACACCTCAAAATACCACCTCTCCAGAAATGAACAATAACCCAGAGGACTGGGGGGCACAAGAGGGTGGTAAAAGGCAACAGCCCTCTCCAGAAGGGCTCAATTTTCTTTAAAGTGAGCATACAGAGCTGACAACAGAAAAGACACCATCAAAAAACTATTATAAAAAAAACCCCAAAAGCCCCAGAATGCCCCATGGGAAGTGCTAAGTACCCAAAGAGGTTATTTGGAGAAACTACATGGAAAGGAAGGTGGGTCAGGATTCTGATATCCCCCAGGGTCTCATGCCAGGTTATGAAATAACGAACCCAAAAGGCGTACCCAGAAGCTGACAAAGCACTTAAATCCCATCTTAGATTAAACAATCATCACAGCAGAACAAATTTGACTGAAGAGTTGGGGTGATAAATGATGACAAACTTGTGTCTTTCCCTTTTAATGCAAATTAAAATGGCATAAAAGTGTGATGACTGTTTTGATGCGGCCACATCTTGGCAAGCTCTCTATGGCCTCCTTATCCTTATGGAAACATTTATTGAAGGCATTTGCCATCACTCTGACACACCTGCTTATTTCCATCCCCACATCTAACCCCTGGGTGTGTTACAATGCAGAAGTAGTAAGGATAAAGTAGATAAATTGGAGTCAAACAGGAGTCCTCACTTCTGGAAAGGAATGAGGGAAGAAGGGGGTTAGAAGAGAGTTAAAAATGCTAAAAGTAAGGCAATTAAAATTCTCAATAAAACTATCTGTGGTACCATATTAGAAAGCAGAGCATTTCCACAGCCACTAGAAGAGGTACCATAAATTAACCAAATGACACACTAAAAAGCTTAAACTTAAAATCTGCTAATCCCCTTAGACTCAGCCTCTAACAATTTTGCAACAGGAACTGCAGCTCCTTTTGACAGAAACAGTAAATCATCCCCTCAAGCAGCATATCATACTGCAAAATAGGTATGTAAGAAACTATATCTGTCCCAGTTGGTTCAGAACAGTGTTTTAGAGCAGCTTATGATTATATTTCAGAAGAACTTTTTCCCCATTTAAAAATTCCATCAGTTTTAACATTAAATCCAGAGATAAATTGGGCACTTAGAGATATTAGAGGCTTTTTCAGTAGATGTTCTAGACATTTTGCTACCTTTCATGTTATTCTAGAGGCTAGTTAAGCTCATTGTTTGAAGTCCAAAAGCTTTTGGAAATTGATGTCTAGGGCTAAGCTTAAATCTTTAAACACTTTTCAAAAGCAAGATTCATTCAGAGAGCCAAACAGTCTTAGCAGTCAGCCTTTTCAACAGAACCTATTTGCAAAGATGGATCTAAAATAGATTACTTTATCTGGCTCTTCCAATGAAAGTAATTTTTTGGAAAGAAATTCTCTAATACATCAGTCTGTTATATTCACAGAAAGTAGCAGTTTCTAATTTGTCCTTCATACAGCTGCAAGTGCAGCAAAGATTTTAAATTCTTTATCTCGGTGGGGTGAAGGGTAAAGAAGGGAAATGCAGATGTAAAATACTGAACTCATTTATTTGGACAGTGGATGAAGCAGTCGTGATACGTTTATTGATTTGCTGCTCCACTAATTAACATAGTGCTTTCAGTCTTCAAGTTTTCATCAAAAGATTGAGCTGTTTAAGACAGTGTTTTCAAAGTCACTTCTCAGAGACGCCACCTTAAATGGGAGCAAAAGCTCTGTAATTTCTGATTTTAATTGGTAATGAATAGGCCTATTCTCTGAAGACCCCAATCCATGTACTCTGACACGCAGGCTCATGTGCAACAATGTGAAAAGCGAGCCAAAATAAAATGTTGCATATTTGTTTCTAAGTAGCAAACACATTGGAACAGGATACCAGCATGGAAAACAATTCCTGTTATAGACGTGGAGACATCAGACCTGCATCCCTCATCAGACATCTCCTTTTCCCTCTGTGATGCATGACTAGTAAGTTAACAAATACTTCCCAGCAAGTATAAGAGAAGAAGTAAAAAACGGGGTCCCACAAATTAAGAACACATTTCCATTAAATTCTGCCGTGCTTAACAAGGCAGCAGCTCATTAATTTCCTGAGATCTGCTCGCTCATAGCCACAACAAACAACTACAGCTCGAACAGCAGGAATGGAGAGACGATGTTCTTCATGGTATTTTCATGTCTCCTGGCATCAAGGAGGCTTTGTTTATTAGCACAAGCTTTTTATTTTAATGACCTTTACACAAGCAGCATCTCAGAAGGCAGAAGAGGAACGATTATGGTCTTCATGAATCTGAAGTCCAGCTTGTTTTCTTAACTCCTGACTTTTCTCAGCAATTACTTAGAAAATTCTCTTTCATTCAGAATATCAGAACACATCCCTGACCTTTGTTCCTTGCTACACACAGATAATTAACCCACCAAAACAGTACTTTCACACCATGAAAGAAGAAAACAAGACCACTGCCTGGGAATTAATCTACTCCCTGGATGGCAGAACACAGTCTCAGTTAACAGCCCCAAAAGGCTTCTGATAATATTGTCTCATTGCAGCATTAAGTCATGATAGAGGTCTTGCCCTGACAAACACAAACAGCTCTCAGGGCCCTAGCAAAACTTGGAGGGTGAGGACAGAGGCAAAGAGCTTGTCTTTCCCTTCCCCCTGTTTCAAGGAAAGAAAGGGGCAACAAAGATAATGAATCCACTGTCTCTGTGGAATGTGCTGCCCATGAAGTCCAGGGATTTCCAAATCTGGTGCATGCTGAAAGGATGTGTGCCACTGCTCTTAAACAAACAGCCCTGGCATGGAGCCCCAGCTCACAGACTGCTGGATGCAGGGGTGATCCCCATGTGGAGAACTCATCCTCTGGTTTCTGTCTCTCCTTTTTTTTTTTTTTACTTTTTGCCATTATTTCTGGCAACTGAGAGAGCTAGAGGACCTGGACATAGATACTTCAACCTTGCAGTGGATACCCACGCAGTACTGCTGTTTGGGTACAAAACCAAGGAGCAAACCCATTCACCCTGGCCTACATGACAATTTGCTTCATAAGACACTGCAGAAAATAATTAACATGTGCCATATGTTAAGGGGCACATATTTTAAATTCTAGGTAAGCATCTTCCACAGAAGTGTGGAACTGCTATTCTTGACCAATACAGTTCAAATGACCTATACAAGTTTAGGGTTTTTTTTCGCTGATGAATTCTAATCATATTTTCCTTATATTAACAGCAAAATGAAAGCCTTTCCTTATGTGCCAAGAAGCCCATTTGCAACTAATTAATTCTCAGGGTTCTTATGCTGGTCTTTCTACTTGCAATTTTACAGTTCAAAAGAATAAAATGCAACCTCTTTGGTTAAAACAATATGCAGAGCCTTTTCACTGAAAGTGATGTGACAAGACGGACTATAAGGGTGTTTAATAAAGCTGCAACCTCAGGTAGGATGAACATATGTCAATATTATAAAAAGAAAATGAAGTAAAAAGCATGTGGGAGAAATAAGTCATAGGGATAAAGCAAAATAGTTGTGGCCACACATTGAGGTTCTATAACAATCTCAAATACAGCAATCACATGGGAACTGGTCAACAGAATGATCACCTCTTCCATTAATTCGTATCTACACTGTAATCAGAAAAAAAATCCTGCAAATCATATTTAGAAAGAACTCAAGGAATTCATTTGTCCCTCATCCTGCTGGATATTTCCAAGGGAGTGGATGGGGGAGGAAGATGTAACTGCTCTCATAACCATCAAGATTTCTTAATAAATGAACAGCGACAAGTGGATTTCTCCTCTGTCCATTTTACAGATTTCAAAATGTTACAAAAGAAAAATCTCCAGACACTTGAGCATTACAGAGCCTGCTCCAGCCTCTGAATGGTTTAGGAAGAGATGTCTGCAAGCAACAGCTTTAGGGTGAGGTGACTGAAGGTCTTGGTGCTAGCTCAGAAACCAAAGCTTTACTTGGTCTAACAAAAGTAAGTAAAAATACCTGTGAATTTATACCCTGGGACAAACTGATTGTGACCCATCTCCACTTGAGGATCAACTTTAATTCACAAAGTAGCCAACTGTGTCCCAAAAGGCCACTCACCAAAACCTTCAAAGACTCTAGAAGACGAATTGTCCTCCAGGGAGTGAATCTTCTGCCCTGGGTGCCTCAGAGTTGTTTGCCTCAATGACCCAGATCTCACACTGGAACCCACCAGAATTTTTAGGTAAGGGATTTCATTCCCCTGCAGCACTGCAGGAACCTGGGTGCTGATCATGCCTATCCACACAATACTCACCAAACAGGAGCTGTCCAACAACCCTGGGCTGTGAACAGCTTTAAATTAAACAACTGAAAGAACTTTTGTTGGGGAATTAAGGAAAAATCCTGTCCCACAGCCTCCCAGATGCAGGAACCTGTAGAAGCTGCTAAGAGCACAACCAGCAATGCAAAAGGATTTCTTTTCCTGGCTAACAGCACAGTTGTTTTCCAGGATATGACTGTGTGAAGATGTCATCTATTTGTTTGTCTGTCTAGAAGATGTGTTCCTCAAGTGCAAATGTACCTGTGGCCATGCCAAAAAGAAAAATTATTTTCCCCCTTCCCAAGTCCTGTTAGTTTTACAGGGCCAGCACAACAGCAGGCAAGCCAGATTTGAGTCCCCTCGCACACCAATGTTTGCTAGGCTGTATTTTGTTGCACCTGCACAAGCACACTGAAAAGGCAGGTGTAAACAGAAGCTGTAATTTGTCCTGCTGGTGCTGATGCATGGGGAGGCAAAAAACCCAGCCTGAGCCAGAGCCCCAGTTGAATGCACAAAGCTGCCAGGTAGAAAAACAAAAGCATCTCTTCAGTCCCAACCTGCATGTATTTTATATGAAAATCACTAAGGCACAATAAATATGGAACCCCGCAAAGAACTTTTTTTACAGTCAATTTTTCAGAAGAGAGCTGCAATTTCTATAATGAACATGCATTAAACCCTCCATAAAAAAGTTAATTAAGAAAATTAGCTTGTTTTTTTCCACTCAAAATAAGTATTTTGCTGTTTAAAAATAGAGTATGTACAGTAAATATGGTTTGGAAGGAATGGTTTGTTGCAGAGCTCTATTGATACAGATAACAGAGTTCTTTTGCAGTGGAATTTATAACAAATTTAGACACTCTATGTATGGAAATAAATACGAAGGAAAAAAAGCAGCACATGAAACACCACAAGATCATAAGAAAGCAGAACAGAGATGTGCAGAAATGGCACAAAACCCTTGGGAAAAAGAAAGGTCAGATATTTGCTATTAAAATGGATGACTCAAGTCGATTCTCCCCCCATCTCACATTACATGTAGTTTCACTAGAAGCAGAGGACCCCACAGTTTTTCCATCAGTACCTTGGGAAAAAAAAAAAAGAAGTCTTTAAAGAACTGAAGCTTTCCTTTTTCACTCACTCAGATCAAGAGGGAGACTTTTGAAACCACATTCAAACAATTCTGTATTGATAAGTTTCCAAATTTTCTCTAACATATCCAAAAAAAGAAATAATGACAGTGCCCTGAAACAGGAGGCAGTAAATAAGGCTATCACAGAGGTGACAAAGAAAAATACTGAAGAAGGTTGAGAGAAAAACATGTATGGTTTGACACAGAGGCAACCTATATGGAAACAGAGCTACAGATTAAAAGGGACTTAGCCGCAAGCAGAGAAACAACAGGAGGAAGAATTCAAAGAAAAAAAATCTACTCGTTAAGAGAGGAGAAATATAGAGTAAACCTCAAAAAGGGAAAAAAATCCTAAGCTTTACAGCAGTTCATAGTTAGAAATGAAAGTGTAAGTTTTGCCAAAGAAGACAGAAAAAACCCATTGGGATTTGCTGCAGCCTCGGTGCCAAGGCAAGAGGAGGAAAGGGAGCCACAGCCCAGCACTGAGCTCCCAGTCACCAGCAGGGGTGGATAACTTGGGATGCTATCCACATCCCAAGGAGGGGATGGCTGGGAGACCCCTCACCCCTGGGCAGCCAGCACCACTGCCCTGCAGCACAAATAAAGAGATCCTTGAAAAGGTGGAAGCTTCAATGGCTGGGACAGTCTTCTTATCAATACCTCATCCCTCAACTGCAAGTTAAACTGATTTCTAGCCTGCTCAGCAGCTAAAGATTATCTCTCGTATGGTAATGGTGGGGTAGATTCACCAGGACAGAAGTTTGTTAGAACCAAAATTCTGTTCCCCAAACTAATTTTATTTTTCTGTTTATGACCACTTGAAGAAGCAAAGTGAACCAAAGTCCGGCAAACACGATAAAGTGAGAGTATGGAAGAGAGACTTCTTTTCATAGCACACAGAAAATGAGACATCCTCACCTGTGGCTCAAGGAGCCCCTCTAACACCCCCTAGACAGGCAACACACGGAGGACAAAACCCCAGCCTGCTGCCTGAGACCACAACACACAGCATGCTCAGGAGAGCACATCACGAAGAGCCCTGAGGAGCAGCACTGAGCAAACCCCTCTGACAGGGCTCAGAGTCACTCCTGCACCTCCAGAGCTCACCCTTCACACTTCAAGCAGCATCTTCTCCAAAAGCCCAGCATATAGGGAGTACACAGATGCCCACTAGCCCCTTTTCCCTTTGGTTTATTGTGCAACACTCCAAAGAAATGCGAGTGAGCAGAGCAGGACCTCAGCCAAAACACCAGGCAGGGAGACAAACACCCCCCCTAAAGCGGAATATCGGTGTAACTTGTTTCAGCCAATTCATTGCACAAAGAACAAAAATTCTTACCTGAAGTCAGGTGGTGAAGAAGGAGCTCAAGCTTGCTCTAACTCAATGTCTTTTTCTTTCACAGGCAAGAAACCAAGCCTGGCTGCCTTGGTGGGCCCAGCCAGCCCACCTGAGGCTAACTTCAAGCCCTGACCATGGCACAGAGCTGCTGGGGCAGGAGGACGCTGTGTGGGCAACCCAGCTCCAAAAGGGGACTTGGTAGGCAAAACCCTCATTGCTCACTTCAGAAATGGAGAAGGGGGAAATAGTTCACTCTTCATTTTCTTAATTTACTCTGTTTTCCTTCCCTTATTCTCATTCCTTTCCAAATGTATCTCTCAGCCTGCTTTTCTTTTTGCATCAAGCATTTATATAGCTCCAATTTCCTGAAAAGCAATGAGCTTACATGAAAACCTAGTCACATTTTAGACCTAAGTGAAAAATGCATGGTTTACTCTGGTAAATTAAAGCCCATATGCAGGAATTTTTGGTATTTTACCAATTGTCTTTCACAAAGCATTGTCTGAAATGAACATTTGCTCATGAGCTAATGGGAAAACCTTCTCATCAGTGTGCTCTGCCTAATGAGTCACGGCAGCTCCTGCTGGACCAGAGCAGGAATCCAACTTGGCCACATCACCAGCCTTGCTCAGTGGCAGACATTAGCAGGTGCTTTGGGAAACAAGAACTTCTGAAATAGCTTTCCCTGTGCAGGGGTTGCAATCCTTTTCTGTTAGAAGAGCATGTTCCATGGTGTTGGTCTCACAAAAGTGTTTTAGGATGTTTGTGGGAGCCTTTGGATGCCAGGGCTTCTTCAGAGGTGTGTTTATTTGAGTTTTACATGTGTTAAGGTAGCTCCTATGCAAATGTTCATAGCAATATTTATAAACAACATAAAAATTTGATTGAAAAATAATTTATTGTGTTCTCGTCTTTCTGCATGCAGTAAATGTGGGCTGACTGACTCCCCTGCTGAGAGGCACCTGGAGCATCACTGAAGTCTTCTCTGGAAAATTAAAAGAACAGGAAAAACTTAGGCTGAAGCTGCCAGTTCAGTCCACAGATGGAGGTGCACGTGAAGCCTTCCCACTGGAACTCTCCCCTCTCACACGTGCCTGATCTCAGTGCTGGAGTAATTAATTCTCATGTCCTCTCAACACGTCCCCCCTCGTTACCAAGACCGTGATGATACTGGATGGTGTCTTGTCTAGTATATTAAAATGCAGATTATGTGACAAAAAGACCTTCAGCATCCAGAACTGTCAGTCCAGCACATTTCAGCTCCTGCTGGTGCTGGCTGGAGTCTCCCACGTGTAGGGAGCTGAATATCTGAGCAGGGATCTGTGGCACAGATATCAGGACATTGTAGTCTTTAGTCACTGCTGGCACACAAGCAGATAGAAAGAGATTTTTCTTCAGTCTGTTCTGTGATATCCTGAAGACAAAGCACCTTTACTCTCTCCTCAAGAAACTCACCATGTGCTTCAGTGGAGGAAAAAAGTCAGGAATAATTAAAGAAGACATGTGCTGTCCAAACTTCTGACAGAAGCTTCTTTGATAAATAATTCATCTTAAAAATCTTGAGAGGTATGAATAAGATGGCAAATGAGGTGCTCCTCTCGAGCACACAGGCCTTCGCGGGTGATCTCCCATGGCACATGCAGTTCATAATACCCTGGAGGGGGCACAAAGAGAAAAGAGTTTTAACAAATTTGTCAATGAAGCTGTCAAGTACAGGCATGTGCTATAATCAGGTACTTGAATATCTCACAGCAGACCCTACTGTGCAATTCGTAAAGTATCAGATAGCTTCCCACAATGAATTCAGAGAAGAGAAGGGAAAGCACCAGACTCAGCTCTCACCATCAGAACTAAAAAGCAATGTTATACATTAACAAGGGTTTGCACAGTGTGTGTCCTTCATGCAGGATTGCAGTGACAAATGTCCATGCAGTTACAAACTACATGACATTACACCACTTAGACCTCAGGGAGCATCCTGCCAATTTTCTGTCCATCATTTATTTTCAGATCTGGTGGTGTGCACACTTTGAGTGCTCTTAGCTGAAAGTCACATCCAGTGAAGCTTCAGCAACAAACCATTTTCCATCTCTGATTCTGAATTGTTTGATTTTAAATAGTTTGTTATACTTCTGTTCAGGGCATGTGTCCATAATAATCAGAAGGGAGCTGAGTCTTCCAGCAATGCTATTCTTTTTCTCCAGCATTTGCTCTTATATACATTAACCAAAACATCTGCAGTAAAAATTTTGCTCTTTTTAACCTTCATTCTTCCTTGGAGCTCCTCACCCCAGTGCTAGGAATGTTTAAGACAAGTGTATAAAAACCTACTTTATCTCTTCTTACAGTTAACAAGTAACAACGAATAATCTTCCTAATGGTAAAACATACAACTAATACTTTAACAGAACAAATCTTCATAAATCAGGGGTCATAACTGAAGGGCAGTTCTGGATAAGAGTATACAGATAAAAAAAAGTGCATGTAAAATACACATAAATTATATATAAGTATTTGGACTAGACTAGCCTATGTGAAAATTCTTAAGGGGAGAGGAGCATTGAAAAGGTGTATTTTTCTGCTGAAGGTACTTGAGCTGATGTCATGTAAAAAAAGTATTTCAAAGAGGTTTTGTTGTATGACAGGCACTGTATTAATGTGAAGCTCAGCTCTGTGCAGAGTAAGGGCTCCTTTGCCTCACATGGTTTGAAATTGACAAATTTAAAAGATCTTTATGGTGGTTCATCAGGAAATGTGAGATAGATAAGCAGAGGGAGTATCTGAGTATGACCTGCAGCAAGCAACTCCATGCTCATATTTTGAGCTCTTGAAAAAGTTTTTGCACTTTGTTTTTTTTCCCCACTTGTGTGTTATATATGGGTCAATTACTTTAAACTTTGGATATTTTCCCATCTACTTGCCAACCACTGTTTACTTAACATAAATATTGATTTTTATTTTTTGTTGTCTCAGTTAATCAGAGATCATCTGTCAGACTCTTGAGGTGTCTATCTGACCCTGCCAAAGGAAAGCTCCAGGCAGATCCTGCTAGATTGCCTTTACTTTACTGGGGGGGAAATATTTTTATATCTGATTTGACCTTCTTTCCACTTCTGACACAAGAAGAGTCACAAGCTGAATAAAGCGTACCTGAATCCATCCTATAGAAGCAGAAGCAAGGGCACGTAAGACTACTCACAACCAGATTTAGTTAGGACCCATTTTGGATAACAAAAGTGAAATAAAAGAAGGGCAAAAGTTAAAAATCCAGCCCCTTACTCAGTTCCACACAGAAGATGTTGCATACATGAGTATGTGTCAAAGTTACTCTAAGGACTGGTTTTAACTTGGAAATATGTGTTGCTTAATAGAGACTTTACAGTTTCTGAAAAAAAAAAACCCAATATGCAAAGACACTCACAGACATTTTCTTGTCTCATGTTTATACACTTCTGTTACTCAGGCTGAGAAAACAAGCACGACATTTGTTCTGCAGAAGTATTTAACACTTTACACATTGCTAAGAGTGAACAAAGTTTCACAAGTCCTTTTCTGAGAGCCTCCAGCGCAGCTGCTCTTGTCTCCCTTGGGTAAGATCCCAAGAATCCTCTTTAAAGGAGTGTTAAGCCTGGGAAGTTCTGAGGTGCACCTGGACAGTAACCACCCTTCTCCTGCTGACAGCTTCTTTTGATGACATGTAGTGCACCTTAGCCTTGCAGGTCTAAACACAACTGTGCCTTTTGATAGAAGGCCACAGTCCAGCTCCAATTTACTTTTATTTATTGGCTGACCCAGCCCATAAATAGGAGGTGATTACACAGAGTCAGTGATCAAAGCTAATGCTAAGGAAAAGTTCAAGGCTATTAACAAAGAGGCCACAACTAAGAAGTCTGTTATTGAACCTCTTCTAATATTCTGAGGATTTTTTTCTTTTTAAATGAGACCATATAACCAAACTTGTGGGGGCATCACAAAATTTTTACCGGATGCCATTTAAATCTTGCCATTTTGCTGACACTTGTTGTTAGAAATAAAAAATAAGGTTAAATCTGGTCCCATAAAACAAAAGCAAATTTTTGATTGCAAGTCAATCCACAGAATATCTGAAGCAAAGAATTTAAAAAAAACCCCACAACTTTTAAAGAATGGAGTGTCACAGATATTCTTCCACAAAAATAACTCATGTAATTTATGGTCTCCCAATACTAAGTTGTATCTGTGATTCAGACAGGGAGAAATCTAATTTATGTGGATATATCTTAAAATAACAATCTTGAAAATAAGCAGGGAATGTATTTTCTCAAAATAAATTAAGTGGAAAAGGTCTACTTCTCTTGTGACAATGATGAGACTGCTTTCCCACAGTTTATGTACGTTTCTTGTTAAAAAACAAGAGGATAAGAGGTTAGAAAGAGGATATTCTAAGCTAAACCACAATTATTTTACCAAGAAACATCCTTGTGCCCTTACAGGAATGTACTATAAACTGAGGAGCTGGATGTGATAGACATTATTGAGCAAACAATTATTTCCTCCAGAGAATGTCATATTATGTGTCCTATACAATGCAACACAATTCATTTCACAATGGATTTTTGCAGAAATACCTCACTATTCACAGAAGTTATGTAACACCAGAGCATCCTATTGTGGAGTGCTTTGACGAGAGGGAAGTGGTGCAAGCACAGGCATAGATGAAAAACTGAGCTTCAAAACTTTCTGTGTCAGCACTGAGGGTACTGGACACAAGCTGGGAGCTGGCAAGGGGTAGAAACTCTCCTACTGCAGACAGCACAAGGAATCTGAACTTTCTCAGTGCAGCCCCAAAGTGGACGTGAGGCACACTGCAGAGCCTGGCAGGGTGAGGGGGAACTACTGCAAACAGCAGAGAGGGGAGAGTAGAATCACAAATCATTTGGGTCATTGAGTCCAACCTGTGACCCAACACCACCTTGTCAACCAGACCAGATCACTGAGTGCTGCATCCAGTTGTTTACTGAACTCCTCCAGGGAGGATGTGTCCAGCACCAACTTGAGCAGCCCATTTCAAGCTTGAAAACCCTTTCCATGAGGAAATTCTTCCTGATGTCCAGCCTGAATCTCCCCTGGCACAACTTAAGGCTTTCCTCTCTTCCTGTCACTGGTTCCCTGGGAGAAGAGGCTGACCCCCACCTGGCTGCAACCTCCTTTCAGAGAGCAATAAGCTCCCCTCTGAGTCTCTTTCTCTCTGAACACCCCCAGCTGCTCTTCACAGGACTTACTTTAAATGGTTACTGCACCTATCAATACTGGAAGCACAAAAAAATTACAAAACCATTAATTCCACTTCACACCTGCCATGGTAATCGCAATGGTGGTTCTGGTTCTTGCACAAAATTGGTTTGGAACTTAGGATGGATTTCTGTTGTTGTGGGTTTTGGGTTTTTTCTTCTGAACTGAAATGAAAACAAAATTTCCTGAAAAAATGAAGCTCTGACCTTTGTCCATGTCAAAAGACAGTGTTAAGGCTCAGGAATCAATTGCAGGAACTAAGGCATGGCACAACATCAGCAGCTCAGAGGAGCAGGATGTGTAGTTTTATGGCTGATTGTGAAGCAAGGGACACTCTCTGATTTGCTGTTGACTCCAGAATCATTCTAAAGACAAATGAAGTGTAATAGCACATCACACCATGATTGCATGTTGGTGCCACTTCCTGAAGTGATGTGATGACATCGTGGTAGGACCATTAACCCATCTGTCACTTTCTGCATTTGTCTCAATCAAACTGACAGGAGCATTGTGTAAATATGACTTTGGGCAACGCGAGCCCAGCGTTACGGACCTGACACAGAAAAAGGCAGCTGGCATTGAGAGGAGGGACAGACATGACACAGACATATGCCTGAAAGTAGGACTCTTGCTAGAGGACAATTAAATAAAAGATTTGTCATTCCTCTCAAGCAATTTGAGATTTTTTGCTAAGGCACCCTAAAGATGGCTGTGATTTTTTGACAATCTGCCTGCACATATTATACAGAGCATCACACTAAGCATCAGGAAAAGCAAATTCCTCTGAGGAGCAGAGACTTGCATTTAACTGTAGGCACTCCTGAAAATACTGCTGCAGCACTGGTAGGTTTAGAAATACTCTTCAGGACTATTAGGAACAATGTTTTGAAAATACTGTAGCCCATCTCTTGATCAAAACTTCCATTTCAACTAACTGAAATTCTGGTGGATTAAGAATTATAAGGTATGGTTTGAAAATGGCAATACAGATCAGAACTGAAACTCAAAAAATGCAACAAGTGCTATTATAACATTATCTTCTTTTTACGCAGCTAAATAAAGATATAAATATCCAATTACTGTGTAGAGATTACTGTAGGAAAATGAAACAATAATTGAATATATCTCTGCACATTTTTCTCCTTCTTGCCTTCCCTTTTTGTTCTAGTGCATTAAAGTGCTCATGGAACGCAATTTTTCTGCTGCCTTCTAACAGATTTTGGTCAATTGAAGTGTCATCCATCTTGCAATGTAAATAATGATTAGGTACAGAACAGCCTCTAGAAGTGAAGAAAAACAGAACATTTTCTGGAGCCCCAGAAAAATCACAGAACACCAGCTAGGACACTGACATTTAGAACTAGTGTGCAGAAATAGATAATAATGAAAACTAGTATTTAAAAGACCTGAGGACAAGTGACAGACTTAAGACTGAAAACCAATAGAAATCATATTGCAATGATGCACTCAATGAGAATTGCTCTCTTTCCTAATATTGTTTCACTAATGAAAGGACTAGAAGTGTTAAATTCTAGAACATTTCGGGATAGAGCAGATAAAAAGCCAGCAGTTGTTTAATAATTACTAACTAGAGGCTAGAAATAGGAACTAAGAGTCACAGAGTCCACAGCGATACTGCCTTGGGGACACATTTTCCCCCCCTGTCTCTAATGTCCCTCAGTGTCCCAAAATTTCTTCTCTCCCTGGGGGGAAAAAACCCCAAACCACTATTAATTTCTCTATTCCCTGCTACCCATTTTTTATCCCCAACACCGAGACTATTTGTTGATTTAGCTGCTCAAGTAGCATTTGCTCAGGATCAGTTCCATGACCCTGGTGACAGTGAGCCCACCCAGCCACCGTGGCCAGCAGGAAGAGGTGACCATCCCCTACCTACACCACTCTCAGCTCTGCCAGACCATTTATTTCCAGATCCACACAGCTGCCTTGTCACTGAGGGAACGGGGAAAGGGGTGATCAAGCCACTGAAGTAGGAGCAAAAGGAAGCTCATGGGCAGAGGGAACCTCCAGCAAGCACGGACACCAAAAATGTGCCTCCACCGGGGCCTTTGGTGCTGCTTCTCCCAAAAGTGCATTCAGAGCAGAAAGAAAAAATTGTGGAGGTCTTGTGAAAGCTCACCTGTTTCCCTACTATTTCAATTCCCTAATAAAATTACTACCTCCCCCAAAAGCCTTGTCTAACAAATAATATGTTCTATCTGCCAAGACTTTTTGGTGGTTTTTTTTTGGTTTTTTTTGTTGTTTTTTTTTTAATGCTTCAATCATGCAGAGATAAAGGAATGGCAACTGTATTCATTGTATTTCCCTAAGTGCAATCTCTCTCCCCAGCAGATGTGACAATTTACTGCCAAAGTAAGTTCATCACACAATTAGTGGTGTGAAAGGAAAGCCTATTGTGTACCATAATGGTTTTTCTCGCCATTAGCAGTTAATAATTACCGACACCGGCTTCAGGGCAGGAGCTGCATCCCCATCTCTCTGCAGCTCCAGTTGTGGCAGCCTCAGGGACACGGCAAGGAGGAGAGGCTGCCTGATGGGTCCCGATAAAGCCAGGGCTTTATCTCCCCCGAGCCAAGAGCTCAGGGGGCCCGCACGGCTGAGCCCTGCTGCCATCAGCCCCCTGGGCTCACTTGACTCACCCCATGCAGGCACATTGCTCCCCCACTGCTGGTGTTTGGGATGAGACGGTGTTTTATGGTTACAGTAATGACTTTCCTATAAACCTTTATCACATTCTATAATACCATTTCATAAATATTACTAGCGCAATACTTAGTCCAACATTTTATTTGAGAGCCCATAAAGTAATAATAAAGATTGTCAAAACTGGACCTTTAAACTACACAACGTATTTCCATACAAATCACATTCTAAGAACTGACCCTGCCTCGCTGTTTTGGTGCATTCAGCATTTCCTGTGACAGGTACACTGTGTCCCCAGTGAGCAACTGTCTCTGTTACCATTGCTACCTTTTCTGCCTTTTAAAATATTTTTTCTATTTTGAGGTGGTTGGGTTTTTGGGGTTTGTTGGGTTTTTGTTTTTTGAATGGAGTTGAGGGCTATTTTTTTTCCCTTAGAAATCACTGAGACTGTTGTTTTCTGGTAAAACTACAACAAAGAGCTAAAATAAACCCAAGAGAACTCCCAAAAGAGTCAATACATCAGAAATTTATGAAGAGCCAGCTAAGAGTGTAAAGTTAATGAGCATATATCGAAGCCTGTTAAACCACTATGTACAGGCTTCTCATCTGGGAGTAAGGCAGCCTTCAAACTACATTAACCTAAGAGTACTTTGCCCCAAACAAAGGCATGCACACTGTACTTTAAAGGCTTTTATTTATGCCCATTAACTTGAGCTGTTCCTGCTCTTCTCTAGGCGAGTTCTCAAATTGCTACTTCTCTAAACCATCTTCCATCCTAAGCAGCAGTTTTTGTTTGCCAGCCAGAGGGCCACAGTTATCCCTAAACCCTATTCATCAATTCACTCCACCTGTTGACCCATGATTTCAGCAGGGGATGGGGCAGTGACTCTGGGGAGCCTGTCACATCCAGGCCCCTTTTCTGAATTCTGCTGGAATGGGTGCTCTTTTGCTGTTTGCTGCAGTGAGAAATAAGACACATGATTTTTATATCTGATTCAGATGCGTAAGGTGGGTGTGCAAATAGCACATCCTATCTTTTGGGACATGCTGGGGAGCCAAAAGGAAAAGAAAGCACTAATGACATTACTCAGTGAGATGAACCCGAACTGAGTGCCTTGGCTGATGCCTCAGGATAGCTGATAAGAACTCTACCTCACCCAATTTAGAACTGAGTAATATTCAGAAAGCATTATTGACACAACAGGAAATTATTTCTGTTTTTTTAATGCTTGAAAATACATGCTCAGTGAGAGCCAGATGCTGGCTACAAAGGCATCTGAATTCACAACAAGCAGCTTGTCACAGACACGTAACTGGCAAATCTCTGGGCAGCTTTCACTCCTCTTACAGAAGTCCCATTTCTCAGACTGAGCTTGGCTACATCACAGTCATACTTCTTGGATACATCAAGTCAACTTCTTGGATATTTTTTCTGTTGCTTCTGACTACTGGTGCCTCCATTCCTTGCTGGACTTTCAGCCTACATGACTACACATCACCTTTCCTTGAGAATGTGGTTGCAGAGCTCAATTCTCTCCCTTTTCACATACCATGAACCAGCACTCCCACCAAGTACGTCTGGCCTGCTTATCCAGCTCTTATCCCTGCACCTGGGCCCTGCTGGGACCCTGGGCTTCCCTACCCAGCTGGGGAGAGACAGTGCACGAGCAATGTGGTCCAAATGTGCATGAGCCTTTATGCCATCCCAGGCCTAAACCCTCGCTGCCAGCAAGCTTTTCCTTTGAGAGTATTTTGTGGTCTGCCAAGAGAGATGAGAAGAAAAGTTCATAGAATTGCTGTATTACTGTCATTATAATGGGATTGTGTGATATCACAGGTGACTGATCATTTTCCTCTGATCAAGATAGCTGTTGTGCTGAGCGGATGTGAGAAAGAAGTCTCCCAAATTGTGTCCACCTTTCATCCATCTCCCAATCCTCTCTGTGTGCTCAGAAAATGCACTGCAGCTAGTGAGCAGGGAACAGTTAATCCCCTCACTTTGTAGTGGTTCAGACCAAATCCATTCTTTTGCCCTGTATCACCTCCCCTAAAGCGGTTGCACCCACACCAGAGCTGTCTTCACCAGCTGCTCTCTCTGGTCCCTGTGCTTTGCCTGCCAAGCTGGAAGATATGGAGCAGGATTGAGGAATAACATTTCATCAAGAAGATTCATTCATCCTAGGCTATTTAGGATCTGAAATTGGCACCAGCGATTCCTCAAAAGATAGATTGCAGAGCTGCAGAAAATAGGGTGAAAAAGAAATTTGAGAGGTCATCTAATCCCATCCCATCTCCAAAGGGCCATCTGCGGCACATTTGTCTGACCCGTTCTCAGAAGCCTTCAAGGACCACGTGCCTGTGATCGATCTCCCAGGGAGTTTTCAGAGTGACAATCCCCAGGACGTGGAAAGAGGCATCTCTGGCTCTTTCCTGGCAGTGCAGCTGCGCTGCACAGCTCCCACTCGTGTCTCCGCAGGCTGCGAAGCGCTATCTGGCACGGTGGGAAAGCTGGCTGCTCCGCTTCCCAATGCCAGCTCCCTACAAAAGCAAAGAATCCCCCCTTTGGAACAAATCCTCTCACACACACAAGCGCTCTGAAGACTTTTTTTCTGGCTCCCAAGAGAGTCGCTGCTGAGCCTGAAGCATATTGTACCATGTGGGAGGATTTCGCCCCATCCTAAGCTTCCTCATAATTTCTGTGTCAATTTCAATACATCAAATTAGGGATTTCTAGCAAAGCTGGATGGAATAAAAAGCACCAATTCACACTTTTCTGAACAAAGAGTTACTGGCCAAGAGTTATGCATTAAATATCATCTTTTTAAAATTTTGTTTTGTAGGTTCTTCCTCCCTCACACCAACCCACCAGTGCCTGAACAAGGAACCTCCATATTTTTTCCAGTCTTTGCACACCGCCTTATTATCTTTACAATTCCATTTGGATATTTAAAAACAAGGCTGCAGCCACTTCCAGCTGATTTTTCCATAAAAGCAAATTGCTGTTTAATGTTTTCAGCCTTCTCACTCCGCAGTGTAGCAGATGATGACTAGGCTGCTTTTTGCTAATCTGAGCACTAAACTTAATTGTCACTCAGAAGTAAATTCTTCTGTAACACTTCCTTCCCCTTCTGTCATCCTGGGTTTCTCATCAAACTGAATTAGCTCGTACATGGTGATTTGTTTCCTTTTAAATGATGCTGATTAAAACAAAATCCCAGTCTGGTAGCATGCAACTTGGCAATGGCAAACAAAGAGTAGCTGTGTTCTTCTGAGCATGGACTTTAACAGGAGTGAGGAACAGAAGCGTTTTTCCCCTTGTTGCTCTCAGTTGGGTGTTTTTAGTTAGTTGATATATATATTTATGTACACACACACACAAACATATATATATATAAAAGGCTGCTCACTACCCTTCCTTTGTAGCCTCTTCCCTTTTAAAGCAGCAGAGTGAATCTTCCTGCAGATTCTCCACTATTAATTGTTTATAATGCATTTATCTGAAGGAAACACAATGGCATCTCAGCAAACATTTCATATTATTTATATCAGTAAGTGCTCTAGGAAGTTTGCATGAGCTGTTCCCTCATGGCTGAAATAAGCCTACTTCATACTTACCAATACTCTACTGCCTTGGGACTTAGGGCAGTAGACATACATTTTAAAGTTACATAAGATCAATTTTTTATGCCACTGAAGTGGATTGGCTTTGTAATTAAATTTATTTCCAGTTGTCTTTTTTAATTGTTAATCTAGAATGCTACTTAGTTTACATTTGCATCCGGAAGCTGAAGTATTACAGTGTTATAATATGGTATATGAAAGCTATGTCAAAATATATTTTCTAAGAAAACTAAACACTCATAATTTATGGGAAATTACAAAAAATGTTTTATAATCAAAAGAGCTCAAGAGAGGAGGAATTCTCTGTCTCCTGGATTTTTATCTGTTGATGCAAAGAGAATTCATTAAGGTAGAAATAATATTAATAAGTAAGGAATAGATAAGTCTCTATCTCTTCTGTGTGTGAGAACTGAATATCATATGAACTCACTAATATTAAAAGAACAGAAGATATGATGGCTACATTATGCATGAACCTGGTGTAGTTTGCTCCTTTAGACTTAGTCAGCTTACTTGTGCTTTTTCATTCCTCTTACAGCAGAGATCAGAGAGCAAAAGATTCCCTTGGCAGGGAAGCTAAATTGGATAATAATATATTAAGGGTAATAGGAAAGTGGAAGGGAAGAGGGAGGGTTTTCACCCAACAGCCTCCAAAGATCATTAATGGGAAGTTAAGACTGCAAACGCCACTTGGCTTTCCCAATTTTATTTTCAAGTGTGCCAATGGAGCAAACAACACAAGAAAATCTCTGGGGTCAATGAATTGATTTCCCTGCTAGGTAGGAACCATTCCCAAGAAAATGTTTACTACTATTATATTTTGTTAGCTTAGCAAGTCCCAAGAAATATTTCACTTGAAATAGCAAAAATCATATTCTGCTCTGATGAAATGTATCTTTTTAATATTTATATCTCCCCAAGTGATGCTCTCCCCACATCAGGGACAGGATGGTAGGTACATGGACTGCTGCCAGCTCCTTTCCTTTTCTACTCAGGAAAGCATTCTTATTCAGAGAAACACTTAAGTAAATGTTTAAGTGCTTTCTTGAATTTTAACCAAAATTGTCACTCTCTAGGTGATACATATTTGGCTTTTTAAAACTTCACTTTTTTTTTCCCTAGTGTTCTTCCAGGTTGGGTTTATTTATTTTGTTGGTATTTTTCTTTTTTCCCATGTTGCTCATCTGTGAGATGTCTCATGTTTTTCTTTATCATTTCATTCTAGTGAATGTTCTTCAAGAACCAAAGGAATTGTGGTCACCACTCTCATATACACCCACTTTTTAAATAAAGTTCCAAATTTAATTAGGTCGCTTCTTGCTTTTAGCCAAAATCATGCCAGTAACAGCATGACTTTGAAATATCACTTATTGATACATTTCACCCTCTAAATCTATGCAAATTAAATGAATGAGAAACTTTTTTTTTCTTAGGGTTATGTTGAGATATGGAGAGTTGAAGCAAGGACAACTTCTGCAGGCCTTCTCCTTGGTTATTTAGACTTCAGAAATTTTGACTTTTTTGCATCCAAGCAACTTTTCTAAAGTCCATTCCTTGGCAGAAGTGAGAATCTCAAAACTGTCCAGCATTCTAAAGATGTAATTGACAAAGATACAGTATTAGATCCTCAGAAGGAGGATGTCACCTGCACGTGGAAAGTTTTGGAGAACCTGTCTCGAGAGTGACAATTAGCAGGCTAATGGTGCAGTGGTCACTTTCAAACTGGAACCAGGCTCCATGTGAGTCTCCAGCTGCTGAGTTTGCAGTGTTAGAAAGAACTAATTGCAGTATCTTAAATAACATGGATTATTCACCAGCCTCCAACACTCAGCTCCTACAACAGTGTATGGAAATTGTGAAGGATTATATATAAAGATACTAACAACACCTGCTGAGGTCCTATGACAGAACCCCACTTGCAATAAGGTTTTTGGAAAGGTTTCACCATCTAATTACACACAGAGTTCTGTATGTAAGCAATAATCCTTGCTGGGGAAAGGAGATGAGGATTCTCTGTTGACTTCCCAACTCCTGTTCCCAGAGCTGAGCAGGTTTGCAGCAACACACCCCAAAGTTTTCTAAACAATAGAGAATCCATGTGAAATTAGCACACAAAAATAACCCAAACTATCCCTTCAGAAATAATACCTTGGAAATGATAACTGGACACGTCAAATCAGTTTGACCTGCATGAATAAGTGTCTTTTTTTAGCAGTAATAGGGTGCTGTGGAAACCCTGGAGAACAGTGAGCTCACAAATCTGTAATACACACACAGTTTGCATTCAAAGTTCCATGGGGAGAAAGAAAGTGAGAAAATTGTGGGGGTTTTTTTGTTTTAAACAAAACTAAAACACTCATGTGCTGTGCATGTCTGCATGGAGAGGGATGGCTGGGCATCCCACACCAGGTAAGAGGTTGGTATAGTCCCTGTAATGTCTTTAACCAAGCTGCTCAATAAATTGCTGGTGTGTAACTGGAAAAACAAGAAGGCAGTGTGAAGGATTTTCTATGTCTAAGTAAAGATAGTGGCTCAAAGTAAGATCACTCCTAATGGCTAAGAACCATAAGATTTTCAGTTTTTCTGACTGGAAACTGTTTAAATACTGGTACACAATTCGTAGTTAAAATAATTATACAAAATATTGTATAGACAAAAAAGTCAGGGTGTTCTGTTTTTGAAATACAATTTAGTTTAGTGAATAAGAGAAGTGATCTTTTGTTTCTAACAACTTGGGGGAAATAAACTGGATTTTAATTAGAAAAGAAGTATGATGGAATTAAAGCTAAAGGAAGAACAAGGCCTTAAAAAACAGCAGAAGTGTTTTAAAAAGAAATCATTTTTTTAATTGCAAATTGAATTAAGGAGCCTACAGTTATTATATAAGGAAGATAATTACAGGAACATATTCAGCTGGAGAAGTGCTTTAGAAGTCAGCTGGGATATATTCTTACAGCCCATGGAGCACAAACATTTCTTACCGTAAAGAAGGAAGATTTCTTGCTGATACACAATTTATAGAATCATAGAAAGGCCTTGGTTAGAAGGAACGTGAAATATCCTCTAGTTCCAACCCCCAGTCCTTCTCCTTCTGTGTCACTTCTTCCCCTTCCACAAAAATTTTGGGTGACAAGTATTTTCCAGCTGGCCACCAGACCTTCTCTTTCACAGTTTCTTTACTTTCATTAGCCACAGAAGCAGGTTCTTTATTGTCTTAATTCACAAAGGTTTTAATAAGCCAGGCCTAAAGTGGAAAGGAAGGCAGGGAGGACATCATCTTGGGCTAACCAAGCTGCAGTCTGCTCACTCATCTTTTCCCAGTTCCATGCTGCTCTCTATCTGATGAACTTTGCTTTGTGGAGGAGATAACATTGGCAAAATAAATCGCTCAGAAGAGAAGCTGAGCACACTCTCTTCTGCAGGTACCAGATTGTGAGTATTCACACTCTAAGCCTAAATATTTGCCTCTCCATAATGGCATCTTAGCCAGACTTACAAAGCCAGGGGAGCAGCTCCTGTTTCATTAAACAGGGCGTCCTTGCCTTTCTCACAACGCTCTCCAGACTGTATTGATTCAGACAACACAATTAGTGCTGACTCAGATTAAATACAGTCTCAAAACCCACTTTTTTTCTCATGACAAAAAAAGCAAAGTGAAGACCCTTATGATTCGTACTATAGCAACAAAAAAAAACAGAAAAGAAAATTCTGTAGACATGTGTGGAACCTTTACAGTTCTCTGTGAATCAAATATGAACCTGGAGTAAAGTCCTTTGGGCATCTGATAATGCGTACAGTAATTTCCAAAAATGTAGAAATAATTGATTTATATTGTTTCAGAGAAGAGTCCTTGGAGCAAGGACCAGTTGCCCTTAGGGATTCAGAACTGCTTAGTCAGACAGCCAAGTGGAAGCAGAAGTCACATTTAAACTCTGTACCTAGCAATTAAAATGTGGAGCTACATTTCCTTACAACTTTTTACTTCTTGAGAATAAAAAAAACCCCACAACAACAAAAAAACCCCAGACTCAGGGAGAAAACCCCAACAAATACAATGAAAAACAAATCCAAAAAACCCAGAAGACCACACATTCCCAAAAGCCCCCAGAGCTAGAAGTCTTTTGTCCCACTTGCATGGATGGAAACTCCCTACCTTACAGATTTACTGCCTTCAGTATCAA
Source organism: Poecile atricapillus (assembly GCF_030490865.1). Taxonomy (NCBI): domain Eukaryota; kingdom Metazoa; phylum Chordata; class Aves; order Passeriformes; family Paridae; genus Poecile; species Poecile atricapillus. The sequence continues at coordinate 29,769,378 of NC_081253.1, read as the reverse complement.
ACCACAGATGCCTATTGACAAATAAAAGGCCTTTTTCTGAGGGCTCTGTCCTGTTCCCTGTTTCCCTATTGCCATCCTGACAGCATTATCTGTGCCCTTTAGCTTTGTTTCTCTAAAATATAAAGGCCTCATGAGAGTAGGGCTCCCCTGGAAGCAGCAGTCACTGTCGGGTGTTGCGTTCTCGCTTGGATGATTTCTGCCATCGAGCACAAACACTGGCCAAAAACAGCCTCCACAAAAACCAACACTAGCCACAAAAATGACACCTTCCAGCAGGAATGACATGTACTTAGCACTGCAGCCTGGCCTGCCAAGCCTCTGGTGCTGGGAGCTCAGCTAGCAGGTTTGCCTGAGCTACCAGCACAGGCATTTTTCCTGTCAGCATTTTACCACTTTCCCAGCTGAAGTGTACAAATGGTTTTCTGCTTTTCCTTCTCTCCACTACCAGTCAGCCTGTTTTAATTTGTGCAATTCTGATTTTTTTTGTCAGTGGCTTGTCATCACATTGTCTTCAGAATACTTGAGAAACATTAATGAAACACAAAAATGCGCTAATTTGTGAAAATAGTAAGAATTTCCCTTAGAAGGAAGGGAGTACATTTACACCAGTAATGATGCAGACAGACATCAGCCATTATCCTACCTACCACTTCACCCCAGCTCTGGTCTCCTTGGATTAAAAAATATGTGAGATTCACAGATTCATTATAACATGTCCGAAGATTTATTTTCATCTCTTCTGATGGGCCTTTCTCCATTTAACCTCTTGTTCAGCCATTCAGGAAGAAGCACTACTGCAACCTTGCAGAGAGTTTATAAGTTATGGCCCAGGGACATCAGTGTGCTGTGTATGTCCAAAGAAATTTCTGGAGAACATTTAAATGTTGCTCCTGCTAAATTACAGCTCAATTAAAAAAAATAAATGCACAAAGGAAGGGAAAGGCTGTAACAGCTACCCAGACAGGGTAGCAGATGGGAAAGAACAGAGCCTCTACAAGGTCATACAGAGCAGGTGGCTGCTTGTTTATAGACTCTATTTTCAGGAGAATATGTATTTTGCAGTGTGAATTACGGAATATCCCCTATTTATTATAAAGGAGGACTGGAACATTTCATCTCCCCTATTACGTTTCATAGAGGAACCTGTGCTTGGGTTTTAGATAGGAAATGATTTTTTCAAGTTTCTGTATTCCTCAAGAGAATCATAAAAGGAAGGCCTGTAACTCCCAAGCCTGCAAATCTCCCATAGCTGGTACCACCACTGTGCTGTTTGCCTTCCCCATGTCTCAAACCGACACACATCTGCTGCCAGGAACCAAGCTACTACATACTGGAGGTTCATGATCTTTAAGCCAAAGTCTTTTAATCAGACTTAAAAATTCATCAAGTACACAGAATAATTCTTTATTAGTGTTAAAATCACTAAAGCACTAATGACTTTATCAGAACAACCTCTATTGCTGCTATATTCAAATTTTTTATCATTTTGAGGCCAAAACAAACCGGTATGTAGGTCTGTTTATCTCTTCCATAGCTTGGCTAGCTGAAGTGTCTCCAGGAATCCTCCACCAGGGATGAATCCAGCGGAATTTATTTCTTGAAAAATTACTTCATGAAAGTTAAAGCATCCTGATCGCAGTGATCAATCCAAATCCTGCTCAAATGCCAACTGTTTTGACACAGACCAATCTTTTTTGTCTGAGAGACAGCTCAGAACCTTTGAATGTTGCAGTATTTGCTAATATAACAAGGAAATTATTGCACAAGTAAAGTCCATGATAAACAAAGGCAGAATGTAGCTGCCAGATCACTGAATTTCTGTAATGCTCATTGATGCAATAATCAAGAGGTTATTTTGCAATTTTCCTAATAAAATATTTCATGCACGAACAATATAGAAAAAAATTAAACTAGACACTAAACTGAGCTGCCAAAAGGAAAGAAAAACACTGGGCTTGTGCTACATGATTTTATGTGTGTTGGTGCTGTTCACAGAATGGAGCTCCACTACCTGAACACAGCAGTCCTCCTTTGTCTTTCAGTGATGTAGAGCCAAGAGCCTTTATTATTCAAAGGCCTCTATTGTCAAATACTGTTGAGAAAATTAAGACAGACTACAAAAACAGGATTTAGTCCACTCAGGTCCAAACTCTGTAAAGGAGCAGAGATGTCCCCACACCCACTCTCAAGGAGAGCCTCCTTCCCTTTCATCAGCCCTTTTTTCACTTCTCACCACCCCCAAACTTGTATTTCCTATCCCCAGGCATTTCAGAGCCTGCTTTACCTTCTCATTCATATTGTCTTAAAGGGATACCCTTTAAGATTATCACTCATCTCTGGCTCCCTTTACAGATAAATCCTCCCAGCTGACATAAACCCACACAACTTCCCTGAAATCAGAGAGCCTTAATCAGTTTAATCAGATGAGGAACTTATGCTTTCAGCTTGCTTATTCAGCTTTGTCCAGTTAATTCATGCCTTTTAAAGAGATGGATCCGCCCTGTTTTCTTTCATTCTATTTCTTAAGGAACTTCCCAGTATTCCTTATCACTGCTAGTTTTTCATCTACCTCAAAACCTCTTCCCGAAAGCCTGTTCATTTCCTTTAATCCTCTATTCTACTAAGACAAAAATAATTTAAAAAATATTCTGAATTATGTAATCAATTTATCTATTTTTAAATTTTGCTACATTAATAAATCATCATAAACACATTGTAGGAATTATATGTTATTATATATTTAAACAACATACACAGATAGAATATAGCCTATACTGAATGTTTCCTTTTAGAGGTATTGGAGGAAGGAGAAAGGCTGCTTCTTCCTTTATGTGGGTGTTAGAACTGAAAGAAAATGAGAACTTCTCCAATCTGGAAGAAAAACTTGTTTCCCACCCTGAATGAACACTCGTGCTACCAGCAGCTATTTTTACCTAGCCCATCATTTTGTGGCTGGGAGAGGCTAACAAAATTTACTGAGAATTTGGGGTTTGGGGGACAGGGGCTCCATGCTATCACGCTTCAATACCCTGCATCCTACATGACGGATCATGGAATACAAGTGACAGTCCCTTCTGAGCCTCTCCAACCAGCAGGCTGCAGAACACTCTTACAACCAGGAGCAAATTTAGTTGCACATGATGGTGCAGCCCGGCTGGGGAGCCAAGAGAGCATCCCCCACCACACACACACACACAGACACACAGACATGCACTGGAGCCAGGAGGTGTGGCATTCACACATGGCTCAGTGCTGCATCTGGAAACACGCCCCAAAAACTCATGCTGGGCACCTGCTCTGAAATACTTTTAGAAGTAGTTTCTGGAAATGCTGTTGTTTCAGTAAACAGTGTGAACTGAGCGCTGTTATTTCCTAAACCACAGGAAATGGTGCCTTTTTAAGGCTTGGAGCTTAAGCTGGCACAGCTATTTTAGGCAAAGATAACATTTTTAAGGATGGGGGGGAGGTTGTTTGCCTGAATTTTTCAAGGCACAGCAAGTTTTTCATTATGATGAAGGGTCTCTGTATCAGGAACCACATAATCATAAAAAGTAAAATCTCTGGAAATTATTTCAGCACACTGTGCTCTTCAGCTTTTCAGAATGTGGATTTAAAATTTGACCTGCTGGAAAAACTAACAGAAGTCAAAGTTGTTATTCACACAGCCCCAGTGGCCAGTGGCTAGCACAGCAAGGCAAGTTGGGAAGGGATAAGGCTAAAAAGTAGTTCTCTCTCTGCCTGGAGGGAACAAAACCACCTACTTTTGCAGCTCCAGTGTTCAAATCCTTTCTGCTTTCATGTGGTTACTGTGAATGTTCTCTGGAGTATTAAATGAGAGGAAGGCATTACAGTTTTTAACTTTGATGCCCTATTAAGAAGAATATGCACCTAATGAGCTGAGAAATTACCATTGCTGCTTTTTTGTGGTGCTGCTGTACAAGAGTAGCTAATCAGGACGGGGGCATGCTCTTTGTGTTCCTAACCCAACAGCAATGAAAGTTAGAAGATCATATTCAAACATATGTTTAATGCAGCAACAACAAAGGCAATAATAGCTTCTGCTATGAAAGGAGGACTAAAAGGGCATTTTTTTTCCTATTTTATATGGTTTTATTATTTTAAGAGCTACAGTAACTATCTCTTGTGGTTCAGATGTTGTTTGGCATTAAACTTGAGGGATATTATTTGTAAACCAATCAAAATTGTACACATTTAAATGTCTTAAGACAAACAGCAACAAAAATAGCCATCACAACTGAAACCACTGATTATTCTAGGAGAAGGAAAAAAAAATTAAGTTAATAACAACATTTGAACTCTATAGAAACACATTAATGCAATGCGTTAATCCTGTTGGAATTTGAAATACGTCCTTGTTTCTCAGGTCAGGCTCCCTAAGAACGAAGCTGTATTTAGTGACAGCACAAGAAGATAAAGCCAATTATATTCCAGCATTATTGACTAATATTTCCTAGTTGTCAACTGGAGTGTGGCAAGCCTTATTCATACTGTGATATGCGATCATGGATATGAATCTCTGTTTCCCCCTAAGGGAAATCTTGCAACAAACAGTTGACAGAGCAGCAAACAATTTCCAAAGTAACAAATTAAAAATCTAATAAATATGGTGCAAAGAAAGAACACGAGAATTTTGGCATTTTTTTAGCGGGTAAAACAAAACACAAGTTTTCCTTCCTTTCAAAGATACCTTGGTGGAAAGGTACTACTGAAGCAATGAGGAGAGCACCACCCACGCTGACACCTTGCCAAGGTTCATGTCCTGGAAGGTTTCAGTCCCCTGTGAGTCCCACAAAAGTTTTACCAGGTAACTTTACTCAGGTGGTGAAAAGGCCTGAACTCAGTAACAGCTCTGAAGTCCTTGCACAGCTGAAAAGCAGAAGTTTGAGAAATTGCAGCTCCTTTGGCAGGTACAATGGGCCAGGAGCTCTCTGAACCAAACCTTTGTAATGGCTACACTCCACTACTGTAAACAAGCCACAGGGAAGCATGTTCTCTCTTCCCTCTGCTCTCGCAAGCATTCATTTCCAGTGCTTACAAAAGGCAAGATGGGAGTTTTTTTGTGTTTTAGTCAAGAAGATGTTGCTCTTCTTATGTGCCACATTTAGCCTATGGCAGAGGTGACATAACAAAAAGTTTCCTAAAGTCTCCTTTTTAAAAAAAATCATCAAAGTCCCAGAAGATCTGGTAACATTATAGAGAAAATAACAGTAAGGATGATTCATCCCTGGTTCTCTTTGATGGTTTTTTGCTTGTAGAAGATGCACTCCAACATATTGCAAGAGTATTTTCCCTTTGACAGCAGTATTACTGTAAAATGTGATCCAGAGGATTATGTTTTTAGGTAGTGTTAGGCCCCCAGATCTTCAGTGACATTTGTGCCAGCCCTGTAATTGTAGTTTGAATTTTGGGCACCCTCTGGCCCAGGACTATCCTGCAGTGCACGTAGCCACAGCACATCCTCGTGGTGGGGCTCCTTGGGGAGGGATTTGGAAGGACATCATTTTAACCCAGGTGCTCAGAAACAGAGCACCCTGAGCTCTCCTACACAGACAAGGAGCAAAGCAAGCTCTGCTCATTCTGGGCTCCTGAATTCCCCTCACACTGGCTTCTGCTGCTAGAGCAGCAATTGAAAGGAATCCCACAGGGGAATCTGAACACAGGGAACAATTTTCTAGAGAGAAAATGTCACACAGAAGGAATGAGAGAGGAGGAACTGTCATTTTAGGGTTGTATTTAAGCTGTGATTCCACTTTGAAGGCAAGACCTGGTAGAATCTCCCTGTCCCACAAGTAATTTGCATCCATGCACTCAAGCACATCAACTGGCTGCGCAGGAAAAATTAAGTGTGATTATTACTTAGTTATCATGAGACCTGTGCAGGCAGAGATCAGCAATAATCCCACCTGATGTATCAAAAATGCCAATTAGGGTTCAAGGGTCAGGAATTATTTTTTAAGGGGAAAAACAAGAATAATTAAAAAATAAACAGGTAATTTCAGAGAATAAAAATCTTATTTTTTTGCGATTAACTCACCTTTTCCCAGTTAATGGCAAAGTAGAACAGGGCTAGAAGTGATAGAAAAAGGAAAGAGAATCACAAGTTTGAAGTTCATCAGGATGTACTTAGAAGCAGTAAGTTCCAAGGGCAACACAGGGAATTTTCACAGCAGTTTATCTTTTGCCTAAGCACATATTATTTTAATATAACATTTCAGTGAGCATAAATTTAGGTTCCAGTATGCAAGGCTGCTGAGAAGCATGCCACAGTCACAGCTATAATCTGGTTTACAGAAGTGTTGCTACAGGTGGCAGAGGAAAAGAGAGCAAAACTGTTTTACCCTAATTTACTGGCCTGTCGTGGAAGAAGAGAGTGGGAAAAGAGGCACTTTATTCAGAAAATTAGCAAAATACCTGTGAAAGTCACAAGATAAGTAGAAAAGCTCTAGAGCCCACATCAACCACTTCCAAACCTATTCTTCTGAGTTGTAAAATAAGTCAGCTAAAGACTTATTAAAGTTGCTTAAGAATGTGAAAGAAGAAGCAGCAGGCTTTGAAGAAAACGGAATTATTTCTCATGGTCAGTGTTATGAACACAGGAAAGCCGGTTGGCTGCCGGGGATTGAAGAAAACCTGCTTTGTAGTAGGCAGCAGGGGGAAATTGAGCGAGCACAATTGAATACAAACCCAGTGGAAGATGGCTATCCTGCCATCGTGCCCCACCACGAGGAGCAGGAGGTGAGCTCCCCTGGCAGCGCTTTGCAGCGGACGCCAGGTCAGAAGCGAGTTTGCGCTCAGCCGCGGTAATGCGCGGTGATTCCGCTAAGTACCTCACTGACAGGGGCCTTCAGGGGCCACCAGCACTCTGCTCTCCCCAGTGGCTCACTACAAACCATCTCCTGCCCCACAGCACAGGGCTGGAGGCTAAAATAAAATAATAATAATAAAAAAAGAATACGGCAGTAATTTCCTTCCGACGGTGATTTGACACCCAGCTGATGGAAAGAGCTAAACCCTGTAATCTCTACACCTTGGGTTCTGCTGAAAGAGATTCTCTCAAAGCACCCGTGGGGCTATGGATTCCTGCTAATAGCAGCAATAGGATGGATGATAAAATTATGGCGGTGTAGAAATGCTCTCTCAATTAATTTCCCATCATGTTAAGGCCATTATCAGTGGCTGTCATCTGGCGAAATGGAAAATAAAAACACAAACCCAGAAGCCTTCAATGCTTCTGAAAGTTTCACTCACTTAGCACATGATATAATTGCAGGGTAGATCAGCCTCTTGAAATAGTTTACCTTCAAACAGAACTGTAATGGTATTGATTTAAAGCATTGACAAGCAGAGCTGCTTAAAACACATAAGCATAGATGGAATTAAAAAAGAAACAAGTACACAGCCCAGAAGGAAAGCAGGCAGAGCTTCATCTCCCCCCACCTCTCCCCCCCAAAAAATGGGTTGATTCAAAATTTCTAGATGTCAACCAGAGCCTTTTTGCATCAGCTTTCAACACAAAGCTCAAAGACCATTATTTTATAGATCTTTATATTATACTATGTTATATAATGCAGCTATTTCTCTAAAGAAGCTGTGTCTAACTACAGGTCTCCTTAGCTGTTATATGCAGTTTTTCAGGGGGAATATGAGAGTTTAGAAAGGTGTGGTTGGGAAGAAACATAATGTAACCTCTATGGAAGGGCTCTCACATATTCACACACAGATACACACATATTCATATATATATGAATATATATATGAGAGTATGTATGCATTTATGTGTGCATGTGTATTTACATGTATACAAATGCACAGCCATATACGGTAATTAACTAGAACCTATCCTTATTTTGTCAAAATGGAAACTCTTCAAGAGAATAAAACAGGAGGCTTTGCTCTCTTCTCTTGACAAGCTTTCTGTCTCCTCTTTGCTCGCTACCTGACAGTTTTGTCACTGCCATCCCAATGCAGACAGGGACGTGTATCAGCACGGAGCAGAGATCTTGGGATGCTGTGGGGACAGCTGAGCCAAACATGTAAGAAAAGATCACTGGTGTATGGAAGGTTCCTTCTGCGTGTCGATCTGGAGACACAATTTCCCCTACTATAATTAAGGTACAAGACATATGATTAAGAATTAAAACTCAGCCCAAGAGAAACTGTGTGTGCCAGGAAGAAGTGAGCAGAAGAACATTTACAGTAAGACAGGCAGCAAGAAAGCAATGAGCCAAAGCCAGCTGGAAGGGTTAGAGACTTTCTTTAACATACCCAAAGAAAAATGTACATCCATAAGCGAGAAAGAGGACAGAATCCTTTGGGCTGTATTTTTGTCTCTCCACTTTTGAAAATGTACAAGATATATCAGGCAGACATTTGCATTTACAAAGCAATTGCAACAGTCTTCTGGATATGCACATGCAACTATTCATTGGTACAAAGCATCCAAGGCAATTCTAATTATAAAAGTCAAAATTCCTTTTGGCTGTAAGAGGAGCTGCTAAAGCCTTAACATTCAGGGGAAAACTTCTAGGCTGATACACGTGAAGAAGTCTCACAGGGTGCTTCAGACTGGTCCCATGGCTTGATTTCAGCTGAATAGCACCAAGAGTGCTCTGTGATCCAGCAGAGAGATGACTGCCTTTAACCACTCATCATCCCCCCAGCAGAGCTTACAGCCTGCTGGGATTGTTACTGCTCCCCTCCCCTTTCCACACTGTCTCAGCAATCTGGGTGGATTGATCCTCGAGACAGGAGTTTTCACTAACCCAAAGCACTCAGACTCCTCCTGTTAGGCAGTCACCACACAGGCAGATCCAGCAGGGAGGTGCTTCCAGCAGCAGCTGCAATAGGGCAGGACATAGCTTGGTGACATTCTGAGCGTGAGGATGTCTTCCAGCATGATTCAGAAAGCATTACCAAAGATGACTGGACTCTAATTCCAGATCTCGTAGCTCTGAATAAAAACAGGTGTCCAAATGAAAGAATGCCCTTTAGCAGTGGTTACTACTGCAATAAGTCATAAACTGAATCCTACATCAAAATTCAGTAGTTACATTGATTTACTTTTTTTCCCCTCCAGCATTACAAGAAACAGCTCCAAACACAGCTGGCATCTTGAGAAACTCAGACAGAGAAAAGCATTGCTCCGTTTGTAGAAATCACCAAATAACCTAAAAATCAGGAAAAAATACTTTTGGAAAGAAGTGCTTCTCAGCTTGCTGAGGTAGCAACAGCTGCAACTATTGACAACCCAGAAACATAGGACACAATTTGCTCTTTTATGTCTGATTCCACTCCCCAAAACAAAGCAACTGAGAAAGGGCTTTGACTGACACCCCTGAGACTTGGGCTCCTTTTGCCCAGTGTGGTCCTGGCCTGGCCCTACCACTGCGCTTGTCTCATTCCAGTCTGTGCCTGCCTGAAGGAATTACACAATGCCAGCAAAATAGATCTTAACCTTATTCCAAGGGCAGCCTCTTGTTTCAGCTGCCAGCATCTATAGTGCCACTGCATTAAGGACTACCTGTTGTAATTTAAATGGGCTGCTTTATAGAGCAAAATGGAGAAATGTAGACTTTATGTCTACATCATGGGCATCTTCAGTTTTGAAGACTGTGTAAGTCTTTTAAGCATCTCTGGATGTCAGCCATGTGAGTGGACATCTAGGGCATGTTAATAGTTTTATTTTAAAGAATGTAACCTGTAACAGAAAAAGCACCTCTTTCTCCCTCAAATGGAAGCTACAAGAGCAAAGGCATTCAGCTACAGATACAATATGGAATCACTGACAGTAGGGGAGGGGAACCCCACACATTCACCTTCAAAACCCCCTCTAGTCATCATGTCAAGCAGAAAGATGACACGGTGAAATTTTCACAGCAGCAGTGGATCACTGCTATGTTTCTAGCCACAGCAATTGAATTCCAGCTATTTGAAAGTTAGATCACTGAAAATGCCTACAGCTGCTCTGTATCTGCTTCACTTCAACACCTACCTGGTTTGGGAACCAGTCAGGTTTGTAGCTGGTTATGTAACTTCATTTCAATCTTCATTAAAAACCACGTACCGCTGAGCTCCCCCCTGTCCCAGGGCACTTGCATGTCCCTTTGCTCATGGGGCAATTTCAACCACTTCCAACAGCCTCAGTTTTGACTGCTGCTCTTCCTCTGTCTAGATTCTGTGAAGAAAGTTTTGCCATTGACTTTGTGACTCAGGACTTTGGCTTGAGACACAGCTGCAAGGATCAGCCATGTGAGTGAGTGGCTTCCTCCAGCTCTGCTGCAGCCACAGGATTTGGAGAACATTGCTCTGTGCTGTTACTATGATAAAACACCCCAGGATTCCTGTTAAATTAAAAGTGGAAGGTTTTGACATTTCATCCCAAAACTCAGGATGTAACAGAATCAGAATTTGGTGCCCAAGCCAAAACACATAACATCATTTCAACTGAGCCTTCACTGAGTGGTCAAAGCCAGCCAAAATAAAAAAAACAAACAAAAAACAGCTAAAGGTACAATAAGAATTTTAATAAGAGCAGACTCCAGCCCACTCAATACCTGCTGTGGAACTGGCAGCTTTTTACATGCTCATGAGATGGGTGAGGCACAGAATTATACAAATTCCTTATAGGGTTTGACAAGTCCATTACACCTATGATGTCTTTAACCTTGTACTACTTTATTGTACTGAACTTACGTCAAAGCAAATATTCCAGAATAATTGCCTGATAATGTTTGACTGCTGTGGCAACGCTGCAGAAGACACAGTGCTGAGATGCTCCTCCAGCTCCCAGAGAACAGTACTGAGCTCAGCCGGGAGGAGGAGATCGAGGAACCAAATTAAGTAGAAGCTGGTGGTGACATTTTCCCAAAACTAAACTGAATTATTTTTTAGTGACTAATAGCTGAAATAACTTTTGATCTGCTAATTTTTAGTCATTGCTTGCTTCTGTTTGCCAGTCCTGATGGGGAATGGAAACAAAGAATATAAAATAGCGGGAAGCATTACCTCTATTTCTGCTTTCATTAGGGACAGAAATTACTCAAATTTTCCTTCTAATGCTCCTTTTTCAACTTCCTGGACAAAAAAAAGTGTTTAATTTGTGGAGCAGCTGTTTTCAGTTGCTGCACAGTGCCTTTCACATGGGGTGGCAGACTGGGGTGGTTCCATGGGTTTGGATGACATGGCAAATGCAGTCTGGGTATGATGAGAATAACAAAGCCCTGAGTAAGATAAGAGGAGCAGTAGCTATTGTGGCGTTTTCCAAGGGCTGCTAAAAGATGGATCTGTGGGAGGGCTGTTTAAAAAGCAAGAGGCATAGGCAGGTAGTTATAAAGCGAGCTGTCTGCTACCCCAGATGAATCCCTAATCATCGGGAGTCGCTGCCGTGCACTGCAGATACTTGTGGAGAGTTACTCACTCTCTACAAGTCTTTAATATCTTTAATTAGCAGCAGGATCACCAAGAAGATGCCAAGCTTGGGTCTCCGGCACCCCAAATTTGAGTCCTTACGTGATCTCAGACTCTTTTCCTCCCTAATGTCCTGGATAATTGAAATGGGATAAACCTAACTACAACCCCACAGACATGCCCTGAGTAAACACCATAACACATAAAACGCACAAATAAGAGCACATATTCTATGTAATATAATTGTTTAAATACTTAAAATGGTAAAACATGATGACAATTTCCCTGAAAAAGACAGAGTCAAAAAAAAATTGGTAGCAAATGGAGAATCTTACTTGAAAAAATTAAATTAAAGAGAGGTGATGGAATATTTCGGTCCTAATTATTTTTTTAAGATCTTGGTACACTCTTTTATAATGATATTATCATTCAAAGCTGAAGATCTCAAAGGCTTGCATGCACCACAGAAATACAGGATTTGAAAAACCTGTATTGTTTTGAGGCAGGGAAGTAATAAATTCCTCTACATACAGAAGGCAATGCCGCACAAGGATAGAAGAGAGAAGACAAAATCCAAGCTGGAGTCTAACTTTCCGAGGTGTTTTTCAGAAATCCCATGTCCAGCCCCCATAATTTATTCAAATCAAATAGGAACAAAGAGCAAGCAGTGAGTCCTCCTGAATCCCAGGCCTCTGTTCTAATTATTGACCCATGCTCTCCTTCAGCACTAATTTGCTCTCAGTTTAATCCATTTTTAAGCCTTGATTAAAAAAATAAATAAAATAATACAAAATCTTTAAACCATTCATCCCTAACCTTCATACATTACATCTAACACACATCAAGGCACACATCATGGTTATTTTGTGTTAGCTGAATGTGCAGTGGTGCTTTCACCTCTCTCAGACTGTGCCACTGCTGGATTCAACTTTCTGTATAAAAAATCAGAGCCAAAGGCAAACAACCAGTACTGCACCTACCAGTCCTGGATCTCAAAAGGCCTAAATAATTTGCTTGGCAATGTTGAAGTGTATAGAAAAAGGATTTAGTGCAGCGACAAGACATGAAATAAACATCTGTATTCAGTCTTGAAATGTTTCAATGTGCCATACATATCCCAGTTTCTAAGCACACACCCCGCCAAAGGCTTTTCTGATTAATAGCTTGGAATCCCCTTCCATGGCTCCAGGGAAAGGGGAGTGGGTGTACTAATCTGTTATCCACCTGTCCTTGTATTATGTAATACAACACTTATTTTATCCAGGAGGATTCATCACCATTGACACCATAATAATCACAGCTAAAATTGCATACCAATGAACTCCCAATGCTAGCCCTAACTCAGTCTGGTAACTAGAGCTGAATCAGATTTGTCTGTCAAAAGCTAACCAGAAAATCTCAAATGACTTCCTACATAAAACAAAAGTGTTATTAGTTCATAGTGAACCTAAACAGTTAGATTAAAAATAACCAGTTAAAAAGAATTAAGAAATCTTTCTGCTTTGAGCACAGTAAATACAAATAAACAAAATTTATTCATCCTTCACAAACAAATGCACTTTTTATATGAACTAACAATATGTCTGTTTGAAATAAGACATGACTGGAAGCTTAGTCCTGCTTACATTGGTGCAGAATCAGATCTGCCATGAGTCCAGTGAAAGTTGATGTAAAAGAATAATAATTGTGACCAGGGTTACAGCTTAAGGACCAGGTAGGGTTTGAATTAGAGCAAACCTAGACTCTAGGATGTGTTAGATTGTATAAAAGACTCCAAAAACCTCTTTGTTGTATGAGAACAAGGGGGAGGTTATTTCACAGTACCTCAGGTCACTTTGTCCACTCCCAAAGGGACAAGAAACCTCTGCAGTTGTGAGGTCCTCTCTTTTATAAAGAGAAACCTTTGAAGAAGTGACTTCCAGTGACACACATTTCAGGGCTGAAAAGTCTTAGACTCACGTGCCTTTCACTCACTCCTGGGTAAGTTCTGGCTGCCTTTGGTTTCTGAAAGGAAACACGGATTGACGACTGCAATCTTTCCTGTTATTTTAAACATTTTACTTTAAAGTAAAAGATTTCTGCACATTTAGAAGACTATTTGTGCCACAACCAATTTCCACTGCTGCAGGAACGTATTTGTTCATGTTCAAATCATGCATAATTGGCAGCTTTTGACCATTTTTTACCCGAGAAAAAATTCCCCTAATACACACGTGGGCTAGGGAGAAAGTATCCCATCTGCTGACTGGCTCTGCAGGCATCTGGTGAATCCTGTCTTTTCCTGTTCTTAACGAGCTGTAGAAGCTGGCATGGCCAACACAAGGAAAGATAATATTAGTGTTCAAAGAAATCCTCCTTTGCTCTTCCTCAGCTCCTTTCAGCTCAGGCAATGAGAGCACAGCTGTCCTGCAGCCCTGTCACCAGAGGTGAGTTCTCTCTAGCTGGGGATCCTCTCCACAAGTTCGGTTTGGCATAAAGGACATCTTGGCTTCATTCAAAGATATATTTGAAGTCCTGTAAAACAGCAATCTACCAAGAGAGGCTGCCAAGAGTATTGAGTTGTCTCTGATCAGTTTGGGAGCTTCGGGAAGGTTAAGCCTTCTCGTTCTTTTTTGAGCATCACAATCACTGATGAAGGTACCAAAACTGCATTATTTGCATGGAGCACCACCTTAGAGTCATCTTCCAGACTAAACACCAGCAGCAGACCCATTGTACAATTGAGAAAGAATATGTGGAACTTACACTGCAAAAGATGAACTTTTTTCCTGGAGTTTGATCTCGATAATTAGTGAGCACTAAGAGATTGTTGGAAGTCCGGGGCACAGTTTTTTTTGGAGGTAGCAGGTATAACTTCCTGCTGAAATGAGAGACCTGACTTCAACAGAAAAACTATTTTCATGACTCTGAAATAAACCTTCTTCCTTTGTCCACTAAATCTAGTTTTCAGCTGTTGCAAAAAAAAAAAAAAAAAAAAAAGAGCACTAAAACCAATTGCTGCAATTTTTTATCAGGTTTTTGTTGTGTGAAGTTGAATACTGTTTTTAGGTTGTATCTCAGGCTACAGAAAAGTGATTTAAAGCTTCATTAGGTAAAAGATGTACCATCATATCATTGTTATTTTGACAAATTTTAGGTATTCTAAAGATACTCTTTAGATTCTGGAAAACATTCAATGCTCAGGAGATGAGTGAAATAAATTGAGCTAATCAATAAGTAGACGGGAAATGTCTCAGTGTGGTATGAGCAGAAAATCTTCCAACATCTTTTATGTCCCTGATTACCAGTGGGATTGAAATATCTCAATATCAGACTCCTTCAGTAGGACTACACACATCCACTGGCATCTGACATTCAAATTCCTAGTGAATGTGTCTCTACATGCAAACATCCCTTTCCTTAAAGGGATATTTATATCCATGCCTGCGCTTGCTCTGGCATTAAGAAGAGATCTTAAGAAAAGAATAAAATAGTGCCAAAATATTGTTTCCTCTCTCCCTCCACCCCAGCCTAGCCAGCACACAAACACAATGCAAGCTGCACACCACCATGTATTGATGCTGGTGTTCCTGAGCACACAGGATTTCTTGCTGCTGAGCTACGCCCAAGTGTCTCTCCTAGACCATGTTGCTTCAAGTAGTCCCACACAGAGGTCAGAAAGATCACTGCTCTTAAAGCATATGGTTTTCTCCCTGTAATGAACAGAAATTACTGTATCTGTGATAAAAACTGCGAGGGAGTGAGGGAAGAAGTCACAAGAGAGATATTTTTGCTCTAGCAGTAAATTTCTGGTTTGTAGTAATATTCCGCTAATGAAATGCAAGAAAATTTGGATTGTGAATTATTATTTGCTTTCTCATATATGTCTTCCTGTTAGACCTCTACATTAGCATTAATAATGTACACATATGCTGGTGACTTTATGCCCAAAATGGCACTGTGGGTGCTATTCTGATGCTTTTGTCTATAGATATCTGTATTTGTAGTATACAGCAATAATGTCATTATGTCAGATTCTGTCATACTGGGACCAAATAATAGAATCTGAACCAGGAGAACTTTCATTTGTTTCACTGTGCTTGTGGACAGAAGAACTTTTTCCCAAAGTAACAACAGTTCAGCAAAAGTCCACTCAATGACAAGTCAGAGGTCTAAATTCATCTTTTCTCTGAGTCAAAGGTTTGAACCTGTTCCTCATTAACCTGCCAAGAATCTCAGGCAAAAGGGTCCCTGAAGCATGTCTGCTTCTGCTTGACTTTAACTAAAGCTAGAAAGGAATACTGCATTGTCAAACCCCTCGTGGCTGGTTTGCAGGAACCATTTCCCATCCTCTTTTTTTCAAGGGCAATGGTAGGATGCCTCTACAGGTTAACTCAAAGCAAACTAAAACTTAACTCAAAGCTTACCTAGTTATATCCAGTGTATACTCATAAATTAACTCCTTAGTAAGAGGCATTTCCTTTACCTGAAGATGTCACTTGGCCTATCACAGCTCAAATGATTACTTCTGATTACATTTTTAGCAGTAACCTGAAAAAAAGTTACATTTTCTATGCAGCGTATGGTGTACTTACCTTCAGTCTATTTTTTATAAGATCACAGAAGTAATTAGAGCAATTAGAGAGGATATTTGATGTCTTTCTATTGCAGAGGCTGTCAAGTCTAGCCCTTTCTAGCAGAAAGAAAACGTTCCCTGAATCCATAAAACATACAAAGATCTGTGTTCTGTTGAGTTTTTAAAAATTTAGTCCTGTGTGTGGTTTATAATCTCTCAACTCATATTAGTCACCTGGGCCTGAACAAACATTTTGCAGTGTTTTATCAAGTCCGAGACAAAACTGTCAAAAGGACACACTGCTTGTTCTGTACAGTCAGATCACAGTTGAGTTTTAGTATTACAACAGTGGAATATCCTGTTTGCTTGACAACAGGGATCCTACAAATTCATTTTGAACATAGCAGTTCCACGTAAGTAGAGCAGCATCACCTGATGCAGAACATTATTGCCAGTTTTGTTAAAGGAACAGAGCAAATGCCCTGAGAATGAAAGTGCATGTTACTGCCTCTCACAAAATATTTATCAGCAAATGTGGATGCTGATATGTGCAGGGAGGCTGCTCAGATTTGCCTTTTTGAACACATTTCTCAAAAGAACAGCACAGTTCACAAAAGCAGTTCCTCAGAGTTTTCCACCTGAGGGGTTTGATTACATTCTCCAGCAGCAAAGCACATGGCTGTGTTCTCCTCACCCTGGATCCTTCCCTGCACCACCCCAAGAGGGATGGACACTGCTGCTCATCTCAGAGAGAGCAGACCTGGCACACATCAGACCACCACCACTACACGGGAGAGCCCATTTTTGCAGCCTAACAAGAAGCTGCAGCACAGGGCTGTAAGATCTTCTGGTGAGAAAGACACAGTCTGTATTTAGGGTGCAGCTAAGAGAGCTGTCAAATGAGCTGAAACTCCTCCCCCACTTTCTAACAAGAAACATCCTCACTTTTCTCTTTTCAGAGCTTCCTGCTCACAGTGAAGTTTGCCACCACAGGCAGGCAGTCCCTTTCCTTTGTCCACTGCTGCCTTGAAGGTTGATAAAGTTTTGTCTGCCGCTCTGCAAAAACTCAGTTTGGGAAAAGCAGTGTCAGGATTAGGACCATGGCTTTGCTGAGAAGCAGCAGTGTTAACCTAATGAGATTTCTTGTGAGTTTTCCTTCTAACCTTCAAATAGTTCTAGACATGTGACAGGACATAGACAAGGACTTGTAAGTTATTTTTTCTCTGTGTCCTTAACTGGTCTGTTTAGCTGGTAAATGCTATAGTGTTAATTGCACAGGATCGGGATTTTGTTTGCAGAATTATCAAGGCTTTTCACACATATTTCACCTGTAGCCTCAAAGGCTGGAAACTCAATATGAATAAAATTAAACTAAAGCAATTTCTGAGGGATTTGTGATGGGGGCTCCTCAGCTCCAGGTCAGACCTCACCTGGGGCTTTTTTTGAGTTTGCTGTTCTAGTTCCTGTTTTGACCAGTGCTTCTGGGCTCTCCTGCTTTATGTGAGCACAGTGCAGCCCAGCCACAGAGTTGTTGTCCTGTTTGTCAACCTGCCCCTGCCCAGCCCTCCAGGCCCTGCAAAACACACCCAGCACACAGAGTTATATCCACTAGCTCAAAACCTCTCCAACCTTTAAAGAATTGTGCAAGAATGATGCCCCAACTCTCCTATTTTCATCAGAAATATGACCCTCATCTTCACCATCTGGAAGAGCTGAAGTGTCTTCAAACATTTCTTCCTACACAAATCTCCCTTCAGTGAGGGGAAAGAAATAACGTACTAAAGAGACAAATCTGTTTCTGTCTGTTACAGGTGAGTACCTTCTTTTCCCCAGAGACTGCTTCTTCAGATCTGCCCTTTTCCACAGGCATGTTTAACCTAAATAAAATTAAGGGCTCCTCTTCTGCCATGAACAATATTTTCACTTAAAAAGATAAAGCAAAATACATGCCATCAGGGAAAGATTTAATCAAAGTGGGAAAAAATATAAATTACTTTCTATTTCAGAAAGCGATTCTTGGAAGCTGTCAAATCTAAATTGGTTTTATTTGGCTTTTGACCTTTCCTGCAACAAAGCACCTGAATTCAGAGGCCAGCTCAGTATCATGTGTACAAGTGGAAATGTTGACATGTGTACCCTCCAAGCACTTTACAATCAACTCTTGTGATCTTCAGAGAAAGGAATAGGCACAAGATGCAGATTACAACACCAGTTAGAAAACCCAAACCAGAACTGAAGTCTTAGATCTGACAGACTTTTTAAAGGCTATAAAGAGGACTTGGTGGCACCAAGGATTTGGTAGAATGTGTGGATTTTTTTTTTGCTCCAGAGAACTGTGGGAAGCTGTGCACAGAGGAGCACTGGCAGGACCTTTACACTCAGAGCTCCTCAGATTGTTGGGACTGTGCTTATGCCAAGCTCTAAATAATATAAATGCTCTGGAAAATAAAAGGCTTATGTTTGATGCTGAGTACTTCAGAACATCCCAAACTGAGGCACTGTGAGGTAGGAGAAAACACACACAGCCACATGCACACTGCTGTAATTCTGATGCTACAAGATGTTCCATACTCAGAATATTCTGCAGTTTCAGTAATTCAGGACAGTAATCTCTTTTATGCAGGGTTATTTAAGTCTGTTCCACTTATGAAAGATGGTGGTTACAAATCTAATTATTTCAATTAAGATTTATGGCTAGTCCTTTAGAAACAGGTGTCTGACCTCTTTCTAAATGTGAAATGGTAAATTTCAATGCACGGATATAGATAGATATATGTACACCTATAAATTTATATATCTGTGGCCTAACTACTGAAATTCCTAATCTCCTTATATTTGCATGGAAATAAAAAAATCTTAGAATACTACAGGTTCCATAGATTTGTCTAAATTCTGATACATTCCTTAGAAAAGAAAAAGGAATACAGGAAAGAATGCATATTTCACTGAACTAACTACAGATGCAGAGCAAGAACCTCTAAGCATAAATCAGCATAAATCTGTTGAGGATGGTGCTAATGGAAATAGTGATTTATACCAGCTGAAGTACCACCTCATATCATTTAGAATTGTTTGTAAAGACTTTCCACGTCAAACACTGCCTACATTTATTTGCTGAAGCAGTCCTACTAACTTTAATTGAATCAATTCCTTAAATTGAACAGAGTTTAGCCTGTCTTCTTGTATAACTTATGCATAATGATACAAATGTTCTGCAAATACAACAAATAACAAAATAAACACTCATCAATGGGAACAGAAACATGTATTTGTTTAATTCTGGAGCCAGGCAATTTACAATTTGTATCACCTGCACTTCATAGTTTATATGATAGCACTTTGGTATGTACAAGTTTTTGCTAATGTCTGAGAGAGTACTTTAGATAATTTAGGAAAGGGAATATTTAAAAATGCAAACATCCACAACTTCGTTTCTACACATTTTCTTCCAAAATGATTCATACTTCCCTTTCTAACCCTGTTAGTTTGTGCCTTCTTCTTCAGCAACACTGAGTTCCTACAGCTACATTATTTCTGAAACTTTACCTTCTTATTTCAGAAAAAGGCTCATTAGCCACATGGAAAAACTTGATTCTCAGAGCTTGTTTCCCAGCAGCATCCACAGTTACAGTGCAATCACTTAAATAATCTTTTAAACACCACCATTCCTGTCTCAGCTCCTTTCGAATGAGCTGTGTTGTGCATTTTTATTCTTAGGACGTCAGCCTTGAATTGTAAGCCTGAACCAAAACAGAGGCACCTAAAAATGCTTCTTACTTTTCTGCAGACTTTGATAGTCCACAAGAAACAAAATTTAGTTGTCAGCTCCAAGCAGCCAAGATCAGAACCTGCACATTTGCCCTGGGCACAGGTTAGGCGCAGTTTTCACACCAAAACTTCAGGAGCCCAGCAAAACTGAAGGCCCTTCAAAGCCCACTTCTGCAACCCAAACATCTGGGGTTTTTCATGCACTTGGCAGTTATCCTCCAAACTGGGTTTGTCACCTGCAGTTTGGATGGTCAGCAGGAATTTGCTCAGGATCAAAGTAACTGTTGCAATTTTAAGTGAGAACTGTAGGAACAGGTGGAGATTTTTAATAAGAAAATACACTTACATCCAGACAGTCCCAAAAGGTGGATTTGGCTATTCAGAAAATTAGGATATGTCTCAAAAGTTACAGCAAATTTATGAACCCAAATTGACACCTTAATACTATTATTATTTGTTCAACATAACAATAAACCAGACTGACTGAAACTCATATGAACAAAACTAATAGAAGACAGACAAGCCAGAAACAGACATATTTATACACACATTGGGATTTACTTTCAAAATCAATTTTTAAAAGAGTCCCCAAAAGAGTTTTTTTCAGTGCATCACTGTTAGCCTCAATCTGTTTTCCTACCTATTAGAACTGGAGTGGAGAACAACTGAAATACCCTCTTCAATCACTCTGTTATCTCTTTTGGGGAGCATCCACATCTATACAGCATGATAGTTGCAACCATGACCCTCAATAGCAATATATTCTCTTTGTTAAATTCTTATTTCTGGCCTTTATTGACAGTCCTTTGGAGACTGAGTTTCTCAAGCAGCTGTTACAGTGGCACAAAAGCTGGGATGACTGCACTTTATTCCCTTAAAAAGAAAATACTCAATAAAAATTGTAGAGCAAACTTTCTTCTCACTATTTTAGGACAGCATCTCTTTAACTCCATTGATAGTCTCAAAATTATTCTCTTGATATATCTTAGCAAAACCCAAGACTTTCCACTTACATCACTGGGTGATTAAATAATAAAACAGGATGATACTCTGGATAAGGAAGGTGGTCTATCCTCAAAGCTGTAGCTGACCTTTTTGGCGACCTGAGAAAGGTCATTTCATTGCTTTCATCACTTTCTGATCCTGCTTTTGCCTGTCTGTCAGCACTTACTGCAAGGTTTGTGTGATGAGGAATGTCTCTTACCCTGCTTTTATACAGGGCCAGTTGAACTGGTGTTTCTGTTTACTAGACGTGAAAAAAAAAATAAAAAAAAAAAAAAAAAATCAAGCCCATTTAAAAACTAGAAGAGGTACAAAGCTGACCTTTTCATTGCTTCCTCTGGCTTGTGTGCAGCACCCTGGATGACACTGTTGGGATTTGTCCATGTACATCAGTCTTACAACCAAATACCCCAATTTCCTACACTGTGAGAGCTGTGGGTTCAGAAATAGCACATCGATCAGGCCCTATTGTAAATATAATATGACACAGAGTGCAGATCAATATTCTGCTGCGCCTGCTACTACAATGCGGAGTGCGAGCAAATCATTATTTTTAGCTCTTAATAACTATGGGAGCTTAATTTCATCATTTTAAAGGTGAAGAGAAGTGTTTGAAAAACACAGATCAGTGGCCGCTGTGTGGGGATGGAGCAGACAACAGCCACACTCAGGCACCACACGAGCCCATTTTCTGCTCATGAGGCCAAGGCATGGCATGCCCTGCTCCCCCTGTGCAGCCACTCTCTGCAAAGACAGAAATGCCTTTTCTGCCAAGTTTTCCAGAGCCCCAGAATGTTTGGGAAAGGCTGATGGCAGGTTTGCAGTTTCACCACTGTGCACTTCCCCCTGCTGGGCAGGCTGGTGCACTCCCCACCCTGATGTGTTGCATTCCATGCACAGAGCCTGCATGAATTTCTTCTCTGTGGAGCTGCAGACAAGATGACACAGGAACAGCTTAGAGTGTAAAGAGACCCAAACTTGCTCCAAACAGTTCCCTGCTCTTTCTCTGAACATCTCCCATTTTCATCCTCTCCTCCCAAAACTGAGAAAACCCAATTAAACTGACAGGAACTCAGTGAACTGAGTTTCCTGTTTCAAGGACAACAAATCCAAGAACTGAACAAAACAGCAATTTATGAAACAGAGAAAATAAAAACCAAATCAGAAAGATAAGCAAGATTAAAAAAAAAAAAAAAAGTAAAATCAACAACTTCAGTAACACTTATGAAGCCTTTCCTAAAGAACAACTACTAGGACAAGTTTATTCCCTCTGATGCTGTTACCTCCCTTGAAGTCTGAGAATGCCAAGGGCCAGGACTCCTGGCCAGCCTTCTGAGGTTGACCACCAAGGCCTTATTCAGACTGCATCCAAACCTAACTGCCCAAGCTGTCAGTAGTTCACTCAAAAATTCACAGAAACAATCACCTGTAAATGTCCTCTTAGATATAGAAGCCACTGATTTTATTTAGTTAAAACTGGCCTCAGGTGATTGTCTCTTCTGTTTTCTTAAACATTAATTTCTGGTGTTTGAACTTCATTTCCAATGTTCTAACTTCAGTAATTGCTGCTTTAATCTTTTGCAGCTTCACATGTTCTTGGTAATAGAGAATAATAAATGTAAATGTAACATTTAGGCCATCAGTAATTTATCCTGGGAGAGCAGTTCAAAGGGAGCATCAGCTTGAAACTATCGGTTCGTTTGTGAAGTTTGAGGCAGGAGACCCAACTGTCATTTGACTTCAAGGAGCCTTTGTACAGGACTAATTATAAGACAAAGCCACTGGATTCGTACTGATGAGTTATTTATATTTTTGATGAAGTTGTCTGCAGTTATTTTTTGATCTCTAATTAGAGGTGACCTCTAATGCAGGGGTTTGTTTCATTTTCTGGAAGAGCAGCTCAGTAATCATTCAATCAGTCACTTAAAATAAATACCACGGTGATCTCAACGCTCCCTAGAGTTGATTCTTAGTTAACAAGAGAATAACAATATCCGATTAAGTTCCCAGAGCTGGCTCTCTGAGTGGCTGAGGGCTTTTCTAAAGTATGTCACACAGGAGGAAAATGTTTTCTAGTAGTATCTACAGCGAGTCACAACACTCTCTTTTAGATCCTTCATAATTTGTGAGACAGAATTAACAGCTGTTTTTAAAGTAAAATATAACCCATGGGAAATGGAAGGAGAGGATGAATCCTGACGCTTCAGTTTCTGACATTCTCAGACCAGGATAGGAAAGGTTTCCTTTTCATCATTTAAATGCTAATATAATTTCATGACCACCTGTCACACCATAAAATGTTTTCCGTTGCCTTAATCACATTCTGCTCTCCTCAGCAGAAAATTAGCTGATGCTAAAATACCGAAAGATTATTAGGAAACTTTTATTTTTATGGGTGGATCATTTGGTGTATAAGAATGATCTACTTGGGGCAATCTCTTAATCAAATGTTGATGTCTGCAGCAGTCAACTTTCAAATACTGGGGAGAACAAACTGATGTGCTCGGTGGCCTCAAGGTGCACTGGGCGAGTTTTAGATTAGATATTAGGAAAAATTTCTTCACAAAAAGGGTTGTCAATCATTGGAAAACCTGATTGTCCGGGGAAGTGGTGGAATCCCCATCATTGGAAGTGTTCAAAGAACATATGGAGGTAGAGTATGAGGACATAGTGGTGAGCATGGTGGTGGGACTGGGTTAACAGTCGGACTTCATGGTCTTGGAGGGCTTTTCCAACCCTAATGATTTCATAATCTGCACCAAAAGTGTATCTACAGCTCTCTGTCCATCCTTAGCTTCTGGTACTTTCAGTACTGAATGCCCCATCCATGGGATAGAACAATATTCCTTCAGCTGCAATCGATGACTCTCTCTCCAACAGAAGCTTCCCCAGAAATTAAGCAGCTTTCCTGTATTTTAGGGAAACAACAGACACAAGCTGCCCTCTCTGTGTGTTTCTTCTCATTATAAATAAATTGTATTTTCATCTGTTTTGACTGGCCACTGTTTTCAAGTAATTAAATAGAAAAAAATCAAGGTGCCTGGCAATATCTTTAAAATAAAATAGTAAATAACAAAGACACTAAAACCTATCTGTAAGGAAGCAAGGGATGAAAGTCTGGAAGCAGCAGTCCAGCAGATATTGAAGAGATCTGCTTTTAGAAGGCAGCAGAAAGGTTTGGTCTGATAAGCCCTGCTGAGTAGTTTCAGCCACGGAGATTCATAAACTACAGCAAAAGTGCTGTGCTATGCCTTAGTACCTCCCTGATTTCTTCCCACCTGAGTACCTTATTCAAAGAAATACTTGCTACCAAATCTTTGTTTATAGTAACTGTTAATAAAATCCTCCAGCAACATACTTTTTTGAAATTGCAGAAGGTTCTGGATATTGTTTCCTACTCTTCTTATATGAGGATATAGCATAGGAAAGTACTTTTACCTTCATCATCTTAGGAGATGACATCTAGTTCTTAGTATGGTATGAAAATTATAAAAATATTATAATTATTTTTAGCAGAAATAATGATGCATTCAAATTTAGTATTATAACCAGCAATTTAGCCATATTATTCCAGTGAGCTCACTAGATGGACAGGCCAAGTATAATTAAATGGATTAAGTAAATGCTGTTAAATTTATTTTATCATTGGGACTAACCATATAACAATAACATGGTTAACTTTAATCCATTGACACATATCAAATGTTATTTTCCTATTGTATACTAAAAACAACGTTTTATTTAACCTCATGCCTTAGCATCATCTAAGATGACGCTTTCCTGGAACAGAGGAACTCAAATACTGAAAATCTAGTTCTCAGATTCTCATTCTCTTCTTTTATTCTTCCCACAAGTCTTAGCTAAGAATGATTCTTCAGTCTCCCAGAGAGGTTTTTCTGCAGCCCCAAGTGACATCAAACAATCTCTATCAACCACTGACAGCAGACTTCCCCAAATTCCTCCTAACTCTATTACTGCCCTTAATGGAACAGCACGGCTCGAGCAGCTACGACTGCAGCCAGCACAGGCACAACTCTGGGAGTTGATCTGCAACAATTTGATGATCTGGCCTTATTACCAATTCAACAAATTCTAGCTCCTTTTAATCTCAAGCCTACTCCATTACAGTTGAGTCAGTTATTAATTCCTCATATAAACTGAAAATGAAAAATAAAAAAATAAGGCCTCCAGAAAGACTGGATTT
The DNA here is from genome assembly GCF_030490865.1 of Poecile atricapillus. Classification (NCBI taxonomy): domain Eukaryota; kingdom Metazoa; phylum Chordata; class Aves; order Passeriformes; family Paridae; genus Poecile; species Poecile atricapillus. The sequence continues at coordinate 29,744,422 of NC_081253.1, read as the reverse complement.
TTTGATTTTTTTTCTAAATCACTTCTCCAGAGCTTAAAGATGTAAATTGTTCCCAGACATTTCTGAACAGCTCCACAGTTTTAACTGCAACTGGTTATTAGAAGTATATTTAAAAATGGCTTGTAATTTTTCTTCAGATATTTTCTTTATGTTTCAGAAGAACCATGCATCCAAAGTGCAAAAAATAAGGTAATTTTCCAGGCTCCTTTGGACATTCATTACTATTGATTTGCCACTGCTACAATGAATATGAATTTTCCAATGGAAACTACCCTTTCAAAGCACAGCTAACTGTTTCTAACAAAAAGCCCTGATTATGTAAGACAGATGGAGGTTTTGTATTTTGGTTGAGGTTTTTTAGCATGTTCTGAGTCCTACATTATAACATTATTAGAAAAAGCTAATGGCTCAAATTTTTCAATCAAATTGGACTGTGTTCTTGAACAAGGCTACATGATTCTTGCAATAGGAGGCACACTGATTTTGGAGTTAATATTTGTTTTGAAGCCAATCTGACAACATTTTGACAGTCCCTTTGACACGCTGAAGTTTCTCGTTCTAAGACCTCAAAACAAAACACAAGAAACCACTGAGTGGTGCAGAATCTTGCACTTACAGTTTCAGCAAATGTTGCAGACAGTTTCATCAGTGTCTTTCACACCAGTAGGAAGAAAACAAAGCCTCATCCATTGGTAAAGGAAGTGTAAGTTAGGTTTCACGAGTACGTGGGAGATTTTGGAACTTTTGGCAAAAATTCTGCAAATGTAAGATGAAGACAATATCGTACTGGTTGTATGACAACAACTCTTCCCAAGTGATAACACAGTGTTTTTCACAATGTGGAACTTCTCAGCATCAGGATGATCGTTCCACTTCATTATTTACATTTGCTGCAGCGCTCCCAATCCTTGGGAATGAGGTGGTAGCAACAGAACGTGCACATAAATCACTCAGGCGTCACAGTGGTAGATATTAAAAAGTCAAGGCTTGCCACAGCACTGGAATAGTTATGTCCTAGTTTTAAAATACTGGTGCCAGTCTTCTCCCACACGGGACTGCTGAAGTGTAACCTTCAGCTATTCTGGACCATAACTGTAATTGTAAATTTTAAAAAAATTGTTCAGTATACTCTGAACAGGTATTTGTTATGCAGACCACACACACTCCTATATGTGATGGTGTTGCACATAAAGTATTCACAACTGGGAGTGTCTGATGGCTGCAGTATGCAAAGTCACTCTGTTGTACATTATATGCAAAACAAAATCAACATAACCTATTTCATAATAATCTAAAACAACTTTTCCTTCCCTAAAAAAGAAGATACAGGACACTGTCCAACCTTTAAGGCTCAGAGCAAGTACTTGACTGCACCGAGGCCGCTTCCACCTCCCCTTTTACAGTATCAAGCAGAAAAAACCTGTCCAAACAAGCCAGAACTGAGCACGTGATTGGAGACAAACTGTCACCTCATTTTTCTCCCACCCAAATGGCAATCTGAGGACAGCACGGTTTTAGTATTTGCATACTAAACAGATGTTGGTATTAATTATTTGGTGAATCCTGAGAGACATACAAAGAAATCAACATATTTACACTGTCAGAAACAACTCTGAAAGAAAAGACAGTAAACACAGATTAAATTAATCTGAGAGGTCCATCCAGGCTAGGCAAATACAACTGACAATTTGAATGGGAATGCCTAATTGGTCAGTATTGAGCAATCCATTTTTGCACATAATTTTTTAAAGACTGTCATACATACCAATGTTAGCAGATTTAAAAAAGCAATGCTAGACCAAAAGACTTGGACACTACGACCTGGATGATCAAAGAAGAGGAATCAGGGTTCAAACCTTCTGTCACAGCTTGGGGTTAGATTTCCTAAGTTACACTTTCCAAGCTCAAGCTTTTGCTGAACCTTTGCTGGGACATCCAGCAGACTTCTAACTGAGGCTGTGAGAATCTTTTCCTGGGTTGGCAATTAAAATCACATTAATTAAAACCAAGCTCAAAGTCTGAATGATAAGGAGACTATAGAGAAAGAAGAAAGAAATAGATATTTGTTTCACATAATCTGCAATAAGGGTTTGCATTTTGCTTCCTCATTGAAGACACTGGTATCTTTTAATTGGTTCGACTGATCATCAGAGAAGTAGCCAAATTTGGAAATTTTGAGCAAAGCCTTCTCTAAAATGTGGAAAACCTCCCAAACATCTGAAACAATTCCAGATCAAAGGTCCAATTAACACAGAAGATTCTGACAGTAACCAAAAGTGGATACCAAGGGCAGAAGGAAAGCACACATCACCACCACCACCACCTTTCCTCCAGCATCCAAACATTTCCTGTGCAGGGGCTTTTTCAGGTATAGTTTCTATGTATTGAATAGTTCTCAAGGGGTTTATTGTCCCTGAACTGTCTTGATATCATGCAAACGTCTGGCACTCCTGATATTCTTTTGCAGCTTCCTAAACTCGGGTACTTTTAATTGGAAGAATAGACTTCATCTGGTCTGAGCACAGCTCCAGGATCACTGAGGGACTCCTTTTTTGTATTGGAAGTGGGAGTGCTATCCTGCTTCTCCAAATGGCTCACCACTCCATAAACTTCCTTCGCTTCCCCAGCTGTTTCTTTCCCAGACTGAGATCTGCCCAATAAAGTCACTCTTTAGAAGGCAGCCTCATGTCCCCAGTACAAGTGACTCATACTTTTGATGTGCAAAGAAAGATCAGAGGACAGATCTTACTGTTCTAAATGCCTCAGAAAAACTAGTCTGGATCATTATGTCCTGAGCTGCTTGTCTGCCGTGAGGCTCTGACTTAACCTTTTCTTTTACGTGACTCAAAGCACACAGTCCCAACACCTGGACTATTTCACCCTCCTGACACCACGGGGGGACTGACTCCCACAGAACTCTCATGTGCACTGGTAGAAATGATTTAAAAACTGTCCCTGTTTGCTGTGTTACCAAGCTGTGACAAACATTTTTTGTATCACACTGAAGACTGTATTTCTATGTTCCACAGAGCTGAATATTTCTGCACCAGGACCTTCAGCCAGTGGAGCACCAGCCTCAGCACATTCACAGAAGTTTGAGTGCTGTCCTCTGCGCTTCTCTGGAGTTATATTGGCAATGGAACTCCCTGCTCTGCTTTTGCCTCTGTCCACAAGAGACTCAGACAATGGAGCTGAACCCAAACCTGCTGCTGGGGCATGTGTGGAGAGGGAAGTCACTACACTTGGACCCAGAGGTCTTCACTCCAAAGTGAGTGGACTTTTCCAGTGCTGGAACGTAAACGTGTCCTGTGTTTGCCTGCTGCCCTCCCCAGCAACATGAACCAACACTGGGGCCTTTGGAACAAGGCTATGTATTGACTATTAATATTCCAGGTGATGCTATTTTCGTGAAGATCCCAATTCTTGTTCTGAGCTGAAAAGACCATACTGCATCTACAACAGGCAGCTCTAAATGTAAAAAATAGCTTGCAGTGGAAAATACCTTGGATTCATTAGAGCATCTGTATGGGAAGCCATTAACGCATTGCCTTCCTCACATGTGGAATTCTACAATTCCAGCTGCTAATTAAATCACTATATTCTCAATTTAAGATATCTTAGCATAACTGACTCATACTTTTAGTCTACAAAGAAAGATCAGAGGACAGATTGCCTACTCTAAATTCCTTTGAAAAACTAATTCAAATCATAATATCCTAGACTGCTTCTCTCCTGTGAGGGACTTGCTTAACAATCTATTCTTTTACATAAGTCAAAGAGCAATTCAATTTTAAAATCATACACCTTGAAATTTTACAACTAGCCCAATTATCATTTTAAATAGTGATGATTTAAACATTAAAGTATACCCAATTAGAAATGTCACATGTGCCTAATCTATATAAATTCTACTTAAATTACAAGGAAATGGATTTGTTTTCAAGATAATTATATGTAAAATATAGCTTATTCATTTCAAATACTGAAGTTTATCCCTATAACTCTCCCTGTTTGTCCTCCTTTCCTGGGCTGGAGTATAAGTTGGTCATATTTCACCAATTACAGGGTTGAAGTGCTGTATTAATGGAATTTAAACCCAAAATTTCTGCAACACAGAAATGGGAAGATGCTCTGAAGTATATCTGTCCTGAAGGACAGACACCACTCATCACTATATCCAATACCATTGTCAATATTGGTTTTACCACAGAAATAGAGGACAAAGAGACACCATTTCCAAGACATACAGTGAGGACAGACTCACAGAAATCTATAAATATTATTTTTTTGCTTGACAGTAGAGGAAGCTGCCTGGTTTTTGCTCTGTGCTCAACTGACTACATTGATAGTTTCAGTTTGTAGGTATTGAATGCTAAAACACATCCTTTTGCTGTCTTTAGAATAACAGCACTGAAAAACATTTCATATTTTCATGAACAAAAGTGTTAAGATGCTTTCACAATTACTGTGTAATAACATAGCATTTATTCTGCTCTGGGTGATGAATTTATTCTTTCATGTAATGAGCTGTCATGATTTTCTTTATTATTGTTTTTTACTGAGCAAGAAGTTGCAATCTAGTAGGTGTCTAGGTTAGCTTGTCCCCAGAGCAGTATTTGATATGCAGAATACAACTTATTAGTTTTCAATTTGCCACTAGCTTAGTTAAGAGATGCAGTTAAAATTCCTCAGCAGCAGGTAACACTTCTGCATTATGAAATGGTGGTGCAAGTGATGCGTACAGAAAAAATCACAATGCAAACTTAGCTTCACCGGGTTTCACCCAACTGGAGGCTTATATCACTCGTGAAAGGCAGTAGGAACAAAGCAATTTACCTGCAGCTCCAGCACCAAACTGAAAAGGCCAGGAGAGATTATTGCCAGCACATTTAACCTGTCCCAAGGGGTGCAGTGGCAGCTAGTTAAAAGATGAATTTATGGTATGTTGGTCCCTATTGGACAGTAATTAAGAGGGAGAAGGACAGAATGGCTGCTAAGACAATGAAGATTCAGAAGTGAAGGCATATCAATTGCAACCTGAATACATATTACAGACACTATCTAATGTGCTGCATCAAATAAAGTTCCTGAGAATAAAAAACAGACAAAGGTTCAAAGATTTAATTTGAGAAATTGTAGAAAAACCAGATTAAACAGAGGAAGGAATCAATCATCCAGTGGGTGAACAAGTTTGCAGTACTCTAGAACCAGAAGTGAAAACGAAACTCAGCTTTTAAACACTCAAAAATTTCTTCTATAAGATGTCGGTCCACCAATTAGAAATTATTGAACAAAGATAGGGAGTTCTGCTTAGCAGATTATACATGAACACAGTGACCCTCAAAACCCATGTGAATTCACTCCTGAAACTACTCTGTCAAGATGTTTCTGATGGACATAAAGGAGTATTCATGTTACCATGTTGGATACAAGTACTCTCTGTCATCCTAGAATACATAAATGCAAATTGGGGAAAAACCAGAAGAGATTCCATGACAAAGAGAGAATGAAGAGGCTATTTCATGAGAACAGACTAAAAGAGCTTGCTGAGAACATTTGAAAAGAACTTGCCTTGTTTAGCCAAGCAGAAAGCTCAGAAGGCTACAGTTGGTCTCTCAGAATAAAATGAAGATGGTAAAACCAAGGGAGCAAGAGGAATTATCTTGAAATAAAATGGTAGTTGGAGAACAAGTTGTTAAAACAGACCACAAAGAATCTTCAGTTAGAAATTAGTGATAAAGAACCACCCCCAAAGAATGGTTTTGAAGGAGGATATGCCAGAAAAGTCACAGTGTCTGGGGTTTTGATACGGGAGGTCCTGTCTGGGTTTAGTTCTTGCAACTCACCTTTAAAGGGAGAGATACAGCTTAGCTGAATTCCTGAGAAATTATTTGAAATAAAAGCATGATTTGATTTTCTCTGGTGCTAACAGTTCAGTAACCTTTATGAGACAAAACTCTTCTATAATTATGTGGTTTTTTATCCTCAAAACTTGCAAAATACCACTAAAATCATACCAAAACCATCTTTGGTGTAACCAAGCTCGATAACCCATAACCTCTGTCAAGAGGGAGACAGATTTCCTTGCAGATCCAGCCATGATGTTTGGTTTTGCAGAACAAAATGCTGATTTCCCCCATGGCCAGGTGCTACCAGAAGCAGCTTGATGACATCAGTGTCCTACCTAAAAGTCACAGAATATTCTGAGTTGGAAGGGATCCACAAGTCCAGCTCTAAAGTGAGTGGCCCGTACAGGGATCAAGCCCACAACCCTGGCATTATTAGCACCAACTAAGCTGATCTCAGTGGTAGTTAACTTGAGGTCAATGACTATTCCTAGCTCACAAAGCACTTCCAGAGCCTTTGAGATTACACCCAATACACCTGCTGGCCATAGATATATCCTGACCTGTGGGGTTGACTCCTTGTACAGATATACAGCGTGACTTTTGTTTAAATGATGATACAATAAGACAATGATGGTAAGATGAAATGATGGCAAATGTTCCATAAAGTCAATAGGCTTGAAAGTGGAAAAAATATGACTGGAGTGAATGACTGTAAGGCACAGTAAATACATTCCTTTTATTAGTTGTTTACAGTCGTGGCAATAACATGGGTATGCTATAATGGTGTATGTGTTTATTTGCTGCATGGAAGATGTATTGCCACAAGCTATTTGCAGCTGACAGTCCCAGCAAAACAACATTTGTAATGCAAAATCAGCATATAAGGGGCTCATCCTCATTAAGTATGCAACAAGGCATGACAACTCAATAAAATACAGGGATGCTCTCAGCAAATGTCAGATCTGTCTGCCTCTTGACTGATTATGATCTCTACTTGTTCATACACTTGCATGCTTGTGCACCTGTACTGGGTCAATTTTTTTGATGGTTTCACTCTCTGACTCGTGTTTTGCAGGTGATTTGGCTCAGAGGATTAAACCCAGGAAGAGGAGAAGGGACTTTCTAAGAAGGAGAATTGGCTGACTTTGGTTTATTTCTTCTTCGCCACACTGTGCAAAAGAGACCTTTACTCTGAAGTACTTCATGCATCAGCGACACACACAAACTAAACAATTAAATGAACAACACAGATCTTTCCCCTAAAGCAACAACGTGAATGTGCTACTTACTAGGTGCTTTTTACCTTACTCTATAATTTCTAGGCTGAGGTGAAGAGCAAATTATTTGCACTAAATGATTCAGTAAGTCACTGTCAGAACCAGATGGAGAAGAAGACAGTCGTCATTAATAAGTCACAATTACAATCACAACACACAAGAAACCTAACAGGAACATTTTGCAGTTTGTGCAATGAAGACAGTAAGCCTAAAGTCTAAGCTCATTATGGTGTAAATTATTGGATAGTCCCACCCTAAAAGGAGTATTCACATATTTAGAGCACCTGGGACAAAATTCTCAAAAAAACCCCCCTGATCCAGGATAGTCAGGTTTTGCTTAGAGTCTTGATTCCAGGTCATTCTTCTCTTCAGCCACATGATCAGTTTCTGTGATTTATAATAATCTATATGTGTTTGTGATAGCACTTCTATTGCAGGTCTTACTTTCCATCTGTCTTAACACTGAGTACCACAACTTCAACGCACCTTGGGAGAGAGTCTGGAAAGAGAGCAGGGCACACAGATACAGCCTTGCTCCTGAGGGATTCCCAGCACAGCTACTCTTGGGATTCCAGATAAATGCAGAGATAACCTCTGACCTGACCAGACTCACTTCTTATTACTACTTCTATTTTTTCTGAGGGAAATTTCAGTTAAAACTAATTTCTCACAGAGTAAATTGGCTTTCTCATTATGTGTATGCCATTTTCACTGAACTCTCCTGCCTTGCTTAAGCTGTGCCTGTAGCTCATCATTGCCCATGACTTCAGCTATTTAACCTTTTATTTGCTTCCTAAGGACCTAGACACCCAACACTGGAAGTTATGGCTTTATAAAGCAAAACACCTGAAATTTGGACAACTATTGTCACATATTTCTACACATGGAAAATCTGGCAGAGGACACTTGGCAATCTTTCCTCTAATCCATTCACTTAGGAATAAAGCAGCATGCTTAGCTTTGGAGCCACCAAATTGTTGACAGACATTCCTTCATTTTTGGAGTCCCTAAATAACTCCAGGCAGCAAAAAACTCCAATAAAATGGATGTCCTCACAAGGATAAATGATCCCAAGCAATTTTTAGACATACACATAAGACTTGCAGTGTTCAACTCTTAGATCAAAAAGGAAAAAAAATACTAAAGAATGGATTCAATGATATGGTAAAACTCTCTTGATCCCAGGGTCTTTATTCACTGGATAAGAATAACAAGAACCAATTTATTGGCAAAAATCCCACTTCACAGTACTAGTGGAAGGGGCTTGGAGGAATAGTGGAAATATCTTGTTAGAAACTATTAGACCAGATATATTCTCCAGCTGATCCTGGAGACTGTCCAAAAGAAGGGCTCTGACAACAAATATCTGATTCTAGAAATCAGATGCACAACCTTCTTTGCATAAAACAACCAGTGTGTGCTTGGAGTGATTAAACATGGAATTAGTTTTAACTACTTCTTCACAATTTTTGGTCCCTGAATAGCTGATTGAATCATCTTTAAATAATCACTTTATACAGGTAATTTAGAATGTAAGATTTTGCTGAAAAAACCACAAGATTTCCAAAGGTGACCAAGGTCATTTAATCTTACTTATACACACACTTGTGAGATTGAAGGTAGCTGTCTCATGCCTTGCTGTTAATTATTTTGGTTATGTATCGTATACTTTAAAGCATTTTGTGATTGACTTTTTTTTGTAAGGAGATGTAGCTTGTAGAAGAGGTTTTTTTTTTATCTCACTGCAATTTCCTTTTAATTATTAACACTGGGAACTCTATGTAATATCCTGGCATTTATTATTTTTCTTTTTGGTATGGGAAATTAAACTGTATATGAGATCACATAAAAGCAAATGTGAATTTTAGGAATAAGAGTGCTACAGTGACTACACAGAAAGTTGCATGTAGTTAATTAGGTTACTGGGAGTATCTTACTGGTTTAAAGGTGCACTGGAAAGTGCTCCTGTTCATGTGGCTCTTCCATGGCACAACCTAATTATTACTGGCAATTCAAAGTGGAGGGGAAGGGAGGGAAAAGTTGTTTCACTTTGGTTCAGGTTTTGAATGCAGTTGTTTTCCTTTAAAGCCAAGACAATGCTTCCTTCTTACCTTACCGAGGATACATTTTTAAGAGCATATAATGGATGTTAAATATCAAAATTCTCTAGAAAATTAAGTCTGTGTTACTCTCTTCAAGTAAAGAACAGAGAGCGAAGACTGGAACACATGAGTTACACCCTTCTTTAAAGAAATTATTTGATATTTTTATTGTCATATCATTCAATTAAAGTGGTATCTTTCCACAGAGAATTAGAAGTATTAGCAATTTGGCGCATGGTCTTATTCCTTGCCCTCGTTCTTATGCTTTTCCTATTAGCTGATGTACTGATGAGTATTACACTTATAAAATTATATGACATGGATCCTACCATTCCATTCCTTCAGCAGAACAGAACCCGAGCCAGCCTTCTCACGGCCAAAGAAGAAATGGCTTTCACATTGAATTCATTAGACTGGTGTGACAAGCACCTATTTAACCAACTATGGTGGCTGGCTGCAGTGGAGAAGCTTTTAGAATAGATAAGCTGGATGAGTTATATTTTTAATAGACTGCTGCACAGCTAAAATGATCTGTAATATAGAATTGGGAAAATTCTATACTCCACTGCATCGGCACTAATTTGAAAGGCCCTCCTAGCTAGCACTCCAGATTTGTCTCTGAATAAGTGTGAACATGATACATTAAATTGAGTTCAGGTTAGGTTCGTTTTTGCATAAGGGCTCATGGTAGGGCTTCATCACACGGAGAGGGGACCCAAGAGCAGCCCCACACCAGGACTGCTCTCAAACAGCCATTAACTATTGCTCCTACATAAAAAGGACTAACAAGGATCATAAATTTGGACCAAGAGTATTTCAGTCACACTACCTGGCTTTTAAAATTGCAGTTAAGAAAATGCCAGTGAGATGGCATTTCCATCTATGAGAGCTCTATCCAGAGTCTCCTAACCCTGGGGGTTCCAAATGCATTGCTGTTCTCAGCTTTTCCATGGGTTAGGACACAGCTCCACTCTGCCAGCTGAACAAGAGATAAGGTTTGAAAGGCTCTTGCTGTTTGCCACACCAAACCACTCATTTTTGGCTGTAGAGGACAACTGAGTTAATCTGAAATTATTTGACTATTTTTCAGCTTCACTGCAAACATGAGGTGTGAAATGACCCATGTTAAAAAAAACAAAACCTTAAAACAACAAAAATCCACCCACCTACACAAAAGCCTCAAACCTTCAAACAACACTTTGTTTTTAACTTTTACCTGCCACTTCACCAGCTGTTAAAGTGTGACTACACACACCACTGCCCAGCAGTCTCAAGAGTTTTAACCTGAACCAGAAAGATGCCTGTCCTTTACACAAAAGCCAATAAGGAAGAATGTTTCACTAAAAGAAACTGCCTAAAAACCCATTAGCTGCCTTCTCTCCTCCTTTCACAGCACTAATTACTTGCACAATCATTAGTCCTCCCAGCTAGGTTAGCATCCTGTTTACGGAGTCATTAATTGAGGAGAAGACAAGGAGCAAACACCCATTCTGTAAAACTACATTTATGGGGGAGTAGTAAGGGATTAGCAACACTCACAGGGATACCTGCACATCCCTCCCCAGCAGACAGCTGGGTCTACAAAGGGAACATGTGAAGCTTGGGTCGTCAAACTTCAGCTTTGACCTTGATCCTGCACGAATAAATTTGAAGTTGTGCTCTCAACAGTTGCATTAACATTTGAAAACTGCAGAGGAACTCAAGCCAGAATGACAGATATGTATTAGGTATTAAAACATGAACATACTGATTTCTGCATTTGCTAAAGTTATGGATTAAGTGATTTGATACAGTGGATAAAACACTCCTTACGCTTCCCAAAGACCTAGGAAGAGTCTACATTAAAATATATCTGTGGAACACTAACTTCTATTGATACTTGAGAAAGATGCTGAGATCGAAAAAAAACCTCACAATATTTTTACTGATGTCACAGTGAGTATTGATATTCCCAGATGTGCCAGGAATAAGCACCAACTCAAGACACTCAAAGTTTGTTGTTTTATCTTGAGCTGCGCAAAAAAGACAACTTCTGATACAGAGAGCATATGCAACTGGAAAGATAAAGTGTAAATCTGCTTTGTCTTTCCTTCAGGATCTTTTCTTTGTGGCCTGTGGAATTGTAGCCATTGGAGAAGTTCTGGTGCTCATTTTCAGTCACTGCAGCCAGAGAATTTGAGCTTCAGAAGGTGTTATGGCCACAGAGCTGCCGTGACTGCTCGCCCGAGGGTGCACTACCCGAGCAGGAGCCACAAACCATGCACAGATCCCCGTCACCCTGGAGTCTCCATGCCAGCAAGAGAGAGGTGGGAGATGACAGCAGGTTACTCGGGAGAAATGGCTTCTGTAATGATCAGCAGTATTGCTGGGGGTGCCTAGGGATGCTTGACAGGGAGAAAAAAAGGGAAGGGAACCTGCAGTGTAGAGGCCATCATCCCACACGGGTCAAAGGAAACAATACCAAACCGATTGAAATCTTCCAACACAGCGACACAGTCTCATGGGACACATAGAAACATAAGAGGAGTCTGATGGAAAAAACCCAGCAGAACAGGAAGGGGTGGAGATGAGGAAAACCTAAACTCCACAGGGAGCTGATCAGGGAAATGAAAGAGAAAACCAAAACCTCGGGCTGTTGCACATTTTTGAGAGATAAAGAAAAAACCCAGTGATGTGCAGGGGATTCAGTGAGATGCAGAAGGAGAGCCAAGAAAGCAGAGAAATATAAGTGTGAAAGACATGGTATAGGTTTGTGTGAGAAATGAGGGGGGAGAACCAAGCAGAAATAAAAAAAGAAGGCAAAAGGCCCCCAAAGGATTAAGGAGGCATTATTAAAACCATAAGATGGCAGGAAGGGGGAAATAAGGAAAAGCTCTACTAATCATCCAGAAAAACAACAGAAGAGATGCAGCCTTCAAAAACAAACTGTGCTGGGAAGAAGCTGGGAGGTAACTCTCCAGTTTGCTGTGTCAGACTTTGTACTTTCTGCTCAAACTGTTACCACCTCACATAATTTCTCAACTCTTGCTGTTTTAGCAGACTCCAGAACCACCAAAAATAAGGCTTTAAGGTATATATACGCTTATAATTCAACTTTGGAAACTCATTTTTTTAAAGAATCATAAAGTATTTCCATAGAATATTTCGGTATTTTGCCAAATAAAATGCTGTTTATAAAGCAATCCATAGGCAGAATTTAAAAGAGTTATTCCAGACACTTGACTGTGCTGTACAGAGGAGCACTGCCTGAACTTCCAGTGCTGGAGGAGAAGGAACATCTCTGTGGCTGCCAGTTGTGGTGTTACAGCAAACTGTGCTGGCTCACACGTGACTCCAAGGCCAGGTTTTGCTGAAGGAAATTAATGGTAAACAGCAGTTTTCAATTCTCCCCTTTAGTCTAAGAAGGAACACGCATGGCCAGTAAGCCAGCAAAGAAGGAAGTGAGTACACAGAGGTGATGCCGCTGGTTTGATACCAATTACAAAAAGCTCAAAACAAAGAAATCATAAAAAAATTCATAAGTTGAGGATTCATATTGCAAGGTACCAAAATCCAAAGAGAAGAAGCAGAGAGGGAGAATATAAAAGCTGCAGGAGAAGAATTAACCTCTTCCAAGACCCCAGAGGTTCCACTGGCCCTTACCACAGGGTGTAAGACTGTGGCCAGCAGGGATTCAGCACCAGGTGATGGCACCAAAAGTGTGATCATATTTAATGCACAGCTGGACAACCTGTCTGATTCAGACCACAGATCTGTGCTGTAGATTAATAATTGTGTGTTCAAAGGTTTTGCTCCATAAAGTTCAAGCCTGGTAGAAGATTTCTAAATAGAGTGAGACAAAGATTTGAGGGCTAACTCATGGGAGCCATGCATCAATCTGTGCTTTACTCAAATTTGTTGATTATTTTAACAACAGTAACTTTTTTTTTTTATTAGGATAGGTGAAGACCTGATTTTTTAAAATTCAGTTGAATATTGTTTAACAGTTCCCTCTGTAGCTGACAATAAAAAATAAACTTGATCAAAACTCATTGTGTCTAAAATTTTAGGGAATAAAGGCTTATTTCTCTTTAAAACTTATTCCTTATGTTTAGCTGGAAGTCTTCAGCACACAGAGTAAATTTTTAAATGAATAGTCCTTAAATTGAAGATCATTGCTGTATTCCCATATGTGCCCGCTCTTCCTTACATACCAGTGCAATTTAATTCTCCTTCCTTTCAGCACCTATTCTACATCCAACCTATGCCTGTCATAGCCTAGAAATCTAAAGACATTTTAATTCCCAGATGGACCCAGTAGGGCAGCAGATTTTGTTGCCTCCTGTTCTCCTGTGCAATCACATAAATGGTAGTTGGAGCCCAAGAAATGTAACTGCCAACTGCACACTTGGCTGAGGAATTCCAAGAGGCACTTACACGTTCGGTAAATGGCTCAAGTTTGAAGAAAAAAAAAATCTAGAATAGAATTCTCTCCCTGGAGATTTTGGCCTTATGCTTGTATAATGATGGGCAGAAAATGTTTCAGCACTATTTTGTAGCAATAAAATACAATAAAACCATTTTACTTTTTACTTGAATGTTTTCTTGTATGAATTGTGCCTGATTTCTGAGAAGATTTTTGAATTTTCATCAGGAAGGTTACACTTACAACACTTACAACATATAACATCATTGAGCTGGATGTGCTATCATAATCCATGTGCAAACAAAGTCATGAGGCTGCAAGTAAGGAAATTCTTAAATCTCCTGCCAGTCCTTTGCTTACTAAGCAGAGAACTGTGCACTCAGAAAGTGAAGAGCATAAAAGAGCAATGCATACTGTGTTGGATTTTCAAAGAAAACAGTTGGAGACCTACAGATGGCATAAACTTAAAAAAATATCAGAATTAAAGGAGATTTTACAAAGTTCCAAGTGGTCAGAGTTAAAGTGCATCATGACAGATTTCTTTTGGTCATCCAAAAGCATGTTTATAAATACTAGGGGGAAGGACAATAGTCTTCCAGCAATTACACTCAACCCTCTTTGCACTATAGTCCTCAGGTACTCTGAAAGCTTTTTGAGCCATTTTCTTTTTTAATTTTTTTTTTCCTTTTACTTTTCTATTTTATAATCCACCCACAGACCAGATCACAAAAGATTTTGGTTCTACACTTTTACAGCCTCCTTGTAACAAGGTATTATTGAACTTAATCCTGAAACCTGGCTATCCCAAACAACAGCTTTGAAGAGCAGTCTGAATGAGATAACCTGGCCCAACACAAAGAGCTCTGACAGAGCTGGGATTATGTCACCCAGAACCTTTTTACAAAGTGGAGGTACAATGTGGCAAGGACTGATACTCTGCCCATGAAAGAGTTTTGGGAGAAGTTGGTTTAGCTTTTGAATGGAAACGTGGCCACAAGTGTGTAACTTCATTGTGCTCACTGCTGTGTTGTTAGGGAAGAAATGGAACTGCTGAGAAGAAGTGGATTACCTCATCTCTGACAACAGTGATATCAATAGGAGTGACTGGCTTTAGCAAACTAGAGGAAATATGAACCTATTCCCAATACAAGAACTTTTCATTATTGGTTAATCTATCAGTTACACCACAGAGCCATCAAAACACACTCATTAATGAGAATCATGACTCAAACCCATGATTCTCATTAACTGAGATCTTGAGTTGCAGCTGGAAGGAGAAATAGGAAAGAAACAGCAAATTAGAAAGAAAGACCAATGGAGAACTCCAAGAAATATCCATGAATGCAGCAAGTCACTGAAACAAGTTCAACGAAGAATTTTATATTTATATATATAAGCAATAGGAAAATTAAGCTGCTGAAATGAAAGATGAGAAAAAAAGATACCAGTTTATTTTAATCTTACAAGTTAGTGGCACTGACTTGGAGCAATCTCTATTTCAAGATCTAAGTTAGGAACACCAATTCAGTTATCAGATGAGGACTAAGTTATCAGTTACAGAAATTTATAGAATGTTACACTCCTAAAAATAATATATTTCTTGGAAGTTATCCGCTTCATATGAAAAACTGAGAACAAGGAGATTTGATAGATTTGATTATGCTGTGGCAAACATGTTGTTTTTAACAATTTGTGGAATTGCTCCTCCAAGGCCAGATGGCAAAGGGGATCACAGACTCCTAACTGGAAAAGATCCCCAGACAGCTTAAACTTATAGAAAGCTACTAAAATGTATAAAAAAGGCATAATGAAACTGGAGCAGACTGACAGTTTTGAAAAATAAACAACAGAATGAAGCATTAGTCTGGGTTAGGAGGGAAAAAAATTAAGGAGAAATCTGCATAATTAAACCAGACTAAGTCTGAGGCAAGACCAATAGAAGCAGATGAAGACCTAAGCAGTGTCCTGTCTTTGAAACTTTCTGTAGCTCAAGCAGCAATGCAGTTTTGCAAAAACCTACAAGAGAAATAGAACTTTTTATAGGGAAAAGGATGTATGCCTGCTCTGCGCCGTGAAAAAGGCTTTCTTCCATCAGCTCTGAAGCCTGCTGTGATATTTCTGCTCCCTGTTCTTAACAGTTTCCAAACCTTCAGATTCGTTGCAGATGTGCTCCTTTCTCTCCTACTCCAACTCCTAGTCTGGAAAAGCCTCTCCTGGCTGAGCTTTTCCTTTGCTGAAAGCAACTGAGCGCTCTCTCCAGAAGGGCTGCACGCCCCAGCGCGACAGCCAGAGCCAGGCTAACAGGTGGCTTCCTCCTTGCCTGTGCAGTCACACATTTTAGCAAATATAACAGACTGTAGCACACAGCAGAGAGTGAGCAAGTAGAACATGTGCACCATCCATGAAAATAACAAAAAGAGTAAGAGCCACGTCCCCAAGGAGTTAACGACTCTTGTAAAAATAATTATTTTTTGTGATACGCGTACGGAGTCAGGGCTGAGAACAAGGATTATGACCAGAGTGTGATACTGTGCTTTAAAACACAGTTGAAGAAACTTCAGCTTGAAGAGCCCCAAAAGAATGCAGGTTTGTTTTTACATACCAGAAAATGAGGTGAATTTTGGTTCCGAATTACCAGTTCCAAAATCTATTGCAACTTTATTAGAGAATAGATACATTGATTGAACATTTAATATCAGAAATAAAACCCTCTCTTTGCAAGATACGATATGCCAGCTGAAAGATCGTCAGACAACATCATAATTTGACTCTTAAGAATGTAAAATATTAGCAAGAGAACATGATTTTTAGTTTGTCTTAAGTTCAGGGCATCCAGAGTGCTTCAGCCTATGGAAAATAGTGGCCAAAATTTGTTGAAAAACACTTAAAAGCTTGGCATTTTTCACTTAAAAACAATGACAAATGTCTACATGACTTGATTAGAAATGAGAGCATCACCCTCAGAAACAGAACTGTCAGATGGGAAAAGTTGTTTAATAGCAAGTTTAGAATATTGAAATCAATATTTGGGTGTTTTGCTCAACTATAAGGCTACTGAAGCAAACACAGACATCTTGAAATGTCTTTAAATGCCTTACAAAAGTCAAAACACACATCTTCAAACACCAGCCTTACAGCCCAGTGACAATTTATCTCCAGTTGAAGAAAAAGGGGTGAAAGAGCTATGTTACCACAGCTGTTTTATTGACATGTGTGTTAATCAAAGACATCCCTGTAAAAAGTTAGGAGACACCTTTTTTTTCCAGTTTTGAGAAACAAAAACCCGAGAAATATTCTGAACTTCCAAGGTCCAAAACAAAGCAGACGGCTGAAAAGCAAGTACATCGGAAAATACCAAGGGAATGGAGCAATGCAGGAGGAACTTGAAAAGCCTGACAGCTTTTGATACATGTGTGTATTGTCAGGGGGCTGTTTTTTTTTCCTCCCATGAGCAAGAGAGAATTCCTGGCCTTTTAGGAAGCCTGCAACATCCCTTGCATGGTCTAGTTCAAACCAGGTGGTATGGAGCAGTGTTATTGTAAAGGGAGACAGAACTCCCCATTCCCACATATTTTCCTTTTAGGGTTTGTTCTCCTCCTTTTTGCTGTGTGAAAGTCTGGGAGCTGAGCTCTCTGATCTCTCACTAATAGCCCTGCATTTACACTGCACTGTGATGAATGGAGAAGGCACTACACCACCCAGCCAGAGAAATAAAAATACATTTTTTGCAGGACAGCACTAATAAAACCAGATTTTCCTCAAGGCAGAATGGAGGGCGTCTTTTTCTTCTTTGGAATGCAAAGGGTAATAGAAATATTTATATTTTTATATAAATAAAACACCGGAACACTCAATACTCCTCCTGATTTTAGTAGCTGACCTTTTGATTGCCTGAGTGACCTCTGTTGTTTACCATAAATGAGAAATTTACTTCAGATTGACAGCCTTAGTCAATCTGGAGGTAAAATTTATGTACTTGGATTTATGCTTTAAGTAGATTTTTGGGTGCTGCCATAGCTAATGATAGGTAACACTCTAGAAGAGAGATAACACTCCTATACCAGGATTTTCACTGAACTGCAGCAAAAGCCATCAGGATGAGGTGGGCATGGGGTGTCCATCCTTCTGTGATTTATCTGGAGCTACCCACTGCTGAATGGCACTTCTTATGGTCACAGCTTTCTACAAAAATAACTATCACTGAACAAGAGTTCATTCTCAAGTAAAGGCCAATGAACACACTGAAAATTATTCTTCCTTTTTCCTCAGATTTGGGGTTTATCTCTATAGTGTGTATACTAATAAAACTGGGAGTTTCTTGATCTTTCTTCATGTACCTATAATCTGGGGACTTTTAACAATGGGTTTCCAAAATTTTAAAACTTATTTTCACATTTCCAGTAAATCCTATTCAGTAAGTGATAATGGTTTTGCTACACGGTACAGTATTAATTTTATTTTTTAACAGGTTCCTAATTTTAAAAGATCTACAGTTCCTTTTTCCTTCTTTGTGAGGACCTTTTCTCCTGTCTTTCAAATAGTTCCTTATTGTTTTGAACTCTGTTTTTTCTGCTCCTTCTCTCCCTTTTTATCCTCATTTTTAAAAACTTGGTTTTTTAGTATTGACAATGAGGATGACATTTCATTCAGGTTTAAAAGAGTGAAAAGAATCCAAATGATTTGACTCGAACTTAGCCAAAACCTATTAATTGATCAAAAGTATTACAGGACAGCAACCCTTTAGAAGTAAATCAGGATCTTCTGAATGGTTTCTTCCATTCCTTCAGTGTTTCCTTTAAGACTCCTAGTGTAACCTCTTGAAATGTTTAATATAATTTCAATTTCCATAGGCAACTAATTCTTACAGAATGTTAACCAAACTGTGCATCTGAAATTATCACCAGAGCTTCTTGATTCAAGTAAATTACTTCAAAATCATAAATAAGAATATTTTCTTACAGTAATTTAGGAGTAATTTCTGCCATAGATTGTCAGAGAAAGCTGAAATATAAAATTGAAATATTTTCTCCTTAAGCATTTTTTAATATGTGACACGGAAATGTACATCAACAAACGGGACAGGAGCAGCTCAAATCTCCTGGTGTCCAGACTTGGTTACACACAGAGTCTGCCAGTGCTTCACCACATCCTATTTCAACAGTTTATTGCAACTTAAATACCTGTTCTATACCCCAGCACCAGTCAGAAAACATTCCTAGGATCCTTGGTAACTGACCCCTGGGAAAAGCATGGCCCATGTAAGAGCTTTATTGAAGAGCTTTTGTCTCCCAGCTTCCATTATTTCACTGCCAGTATTGTCATCATCACTAAGAGATAGAGACCTTTTTAAAACAATCTGAATGACCTCTGTCTCCAATTCTTCTTTAGAACACGACGTATTCATCTAATTTTTTAACATCTTTTCAGTTTTTAGGTAACTATTCATTTAAAATGTGTGCACTGTCTGGAAGTAAATTAGAGAGGGAAAAGGGCATTTAGAGATGACTGAAAATGTACCTCTCAAGCTGTTTCTTTTTCTATTTCCCAGCTAGTCTTGCTGAAAAGGTGGTAAGAAGATCTTATTTTATAGGCAAACATCATTTTTTTCTATTTCAGTACAGTTCTTTGTGTGTCCATCATGCTACACTTGGGAAACTTGAGGAAATTCAGAGCTGCACTTAAACACGGGTGATCTGGGTGTGTAATGGACAGAATTTTCTGTATGTTTACTTAGATTTTTACTAATTGCTTTATAGTAGGTGCAGATTGCAGTGTAGCAGTGACTGCAATTAACAAAGCACCTTTCACTGTGGAGCACACGAGCAGGATTCCTAAGGGGGAAAGCCAAGCCAGTGTTCCAGCCCCTGCTGGGATCAGAACAGACCATGCAGGACTTCAAACTGCTTCTTAGGAGACCCACAGAATGAAACTGATGTGACTCAATATCTGTGCAACGTGCATTGCAGGCATTTTTACTCTGGAATTAACCTAATCTAAACTAGGGCTGTCTGTGGGGCCTGGCACAACCACTGAGTTTGGTTGGAAGTCCAAAGCTGGCTGTATTTCCCAGTAATTTTCTAAGCTTTCTCTACTACACCCTTGCTTTTCCTCCTACAAACAAGACCTAATCTTCTGGACATGCACGTCATGAAGCTGCTCTCCCAGGGACTTCATCTTTGCTCCAGCATTACTTGGGAGTTGTACACTTTTGCAGTGTTGCTGCACAAAATATCAGCATCAGGACAGGCTGGGTGCAGGACAGCACTGGAACAAAGTTGGTGTGGTAAATAGGACTAAAAGGGGAGATTTAATTTGCCTCCAGATGTAAAGCACTACTTCTGCTGTAGTGAGGCAGCAAAGCAAGCGGTACTCCCAAGGCACCATTCCATGACATGTTTGGAAAGCTTTTGCTGAAATATCCTACACCATCAAAGTTAAAATATTTTCACTCATAAATCTCTTCACTAAAGGTAATACCAATAAGGCTTGCTTGACTTGCAGCAATCCAGGATGACACATCATGCCCTAGATCAGGCAAGAATTTCAACATCTCCCAGTGCTCAAGTCAAAATCTAAGTCTCCAGGTTATAATCACACATACACATACTTCTATTCCTCCTGAGCACTGTTCTTCACCTGGAAATACTGTCAGCTTCAGCAGGCTCTAGAGATAAGCCTGTTCTATCGAGTAGGGACTGACATCTCAGGAATACCCTAATTATAACAAGGTTTTGCATGTTATATTTAAGAGACATTTTTGTATAATCCTTTACTAGTTAAGACAATAAGGAATATAATTAATAGTTATATGGCAAGATTTCTGTAATTTGTAATTCCCTAATTGCTATTTTGGATTTCTAACTGAACATCAAAATGTCATAATCTAGTGGCACCAAACACAGAACACTTAAAATGTCAACGAGCAAAGAAAATTACTTCAGAGAATGGGGTTCAAGAAGTACAGATATGTGATTTAAAATGTACAGTTCCTGATGGTATGAATTACATTATGCAGAAACAGCTCTTCTCAGTGCTGTGTACTCAAGATTAGGGACTGCAAAACACCTTTTTCAGAATCACAGCTCTCCACTTCCCCTGCTGAGATGTCAGATAGACTTGGGCTAAATTTGATGGCAAATGTTCCAGGTCCCACCTGTCAGGTTCCCCCATGCTCAATGAGCAGCACACTGATGAAAATACCATGCAAACAATGAAACAGCACATCAAAGAAGTGTAAATGATCTTGCTTCTGTAGGATTTTCAGTCAGAGCAGGATTTGGGACTTCTAGGCAGGCCTGCAAAGCCCTGCTGTGTCCCTAGAACATAATTGGATCCTGAGAGTAACAGTGTATACGAGGCACAGTAAAGCAGTTTAGGAAGGTCTTTCAATAAACTTTCTTTAAATGCAACTCATTCATTTTAATGTGAAGCCTGTGGTTCCAGTGGGTGGGCTGTAAGAAAGAGCTGTCTAAGCCCTTGCTCACTTTATTTCCTGTAAGTAACACCATCACTGTAGGTACGGTGCTCAAATGGATACACAAAGACCATCAAATATTCTTTTGTGCATGGATGTATACAGTCATCCCCTAAATCTCCATTCCCCAAAATTGCCACTCAGAAGGATAGGTGCAGCACAAAAGCTCCCAAGCAGCAAAGAAGGGAACCCCACAGCTCTTGGGAAGATTGTAATTTCAAGAATGCTGACAGCTTGATCGGCTCGTTGAATGCATGGGCCACCCTTCCAGGCTTCAGTGACTTAATGCACCTAATGAGTTATGGATTTTAAGTTATTTTGCAGCTTTACAGTGGCTGGGTTAGTCCTTGGCTTCCCAGCTGAGGCTCCAAACAACACAAAATAATGGCAATCTGTGATGTAGGCAGGCAGTGCTCATTTGTGCTCCCCCCAGCTCCCATGCATGCACTGTACCTGAGAGCCTTCACAGGTACCACTGTTTGTATCCAGGAGTTCCATTCACAGTTTGTTGTGCTGAAGTAGCTTTCAATTGAAACTACTACAACACAAAACACCTTTTCATTATTAAACCTATTTATATTAGTCCAGGAGAGAGATCACTGAGTTTTCTGTATGATATATACAATGTAGTACATGATTTCACTGCTGAAGAGGCTCACCACATATTTTGGAGAGTTGTCCTCTAGATTATTAAGGAATGGGTCAATGCAATGCCCAGATTAACTGCTTTAAAACAGTGTTCAAATAGAAGCTACAGGAAAAAGAAAGAAAGAAAAAAAAGCATTTACTTTAGGAAAATAAAAGAAAAAAAGAATAAACACCACAATCTATTTCTAGCTAATATCTTCAGTTAAATTAGCGTTGGCATTAGAACTATGGTTAAATAGCAGAAATATATTTAAGTTCTGGAATGACAGATCAGTCAATCAAAATTAACTGAAAAGAGAACAAAACTTTCTTAGTAAATAAACACATCACATAGCAGAGTATGCTACCACTTCAAAGATTACAGATGTTTCTGGCAAGACAATTAGCCCAGCTGTTTTTCTCTTCAGATCACTGCCTTTTCTATGACTATACACATTGGAAGTGGTCAGAGAGGAATCCCAGGGCACCTGCTCTGCAGCTATTTTTGCATTGTTTCAGCCTCATCCATAAGAAGGAAAATCGGTCTCATCATAGTCCTTTTCTGTTTGAAAGGATCGTCTTTCACCGTGGGGAAAAATCTCTCTTGTTGAATAAGGGCATCCATCATAGTTTAAACAGAATTTCAGGAATGACAGGTACCTTATTTAGATAAGGTGACACATTACTGCTTCCTCTTTCTTCCTTTTTCTTATACAGTAAGATCTATATGGAGAGTAAATTACTCTATCACACCAAGTAAGTATCAAAGTCAAGCTCCATTTTCTGAGTTTCCTATTCCACATCCCCTTGAATTGCTCATCTAGCTGTTTGAAGGACATCTGAAGTGGATTTCTGGTTCCACTGCTCTTAGTATCAAATATTTCTGTTGGCTATGCTGATGATAAAGCTTACTGAAATCCTTTTTCCTAGGAGAAGGTTACTGGCAGGAACTGGATTGCTACTGAATTGCTGTTACTGCCTGTTAAGAACGGGGACTTAAAAAAAAAAAAAAAATGAAGCAGCTATAAATATCACCAATTTCAAATACTTTTTACATGCCTTCCAGATTGTTTTAAATTGTTTTCTTTAAAACTGAGAAAGATTAATGCACTGAATAGAAATGAAGTCATTTAGATTTCTTTGAAGCCCTTATTGCCATGACCAGGGCACTGCGAGGCAAGGGCCACCTCAGCCATGGGATTTAGCCCCAAAGTAGGGCAGTGCAGCAACAGCTGCAGGACCTTCTTGCTCTCAAATCTGACACCTCTTTGTCATCTTTCTACTTTTACAGCTATTTTGGAGGTGAACTGCTAAACACAACCTAGATGGGCGATACTGAAGTCACAGGAGATGCTTTCACTGATTGTGTGAACACAAACTGTTAAAAGAGGCCAATCATATATGGTGTACACCCTTTTGTATGGGAAAAGTGAGAATGAAATGGATCCTGGTGGAAAAGGCCCTACCTGACAGGCTCCACAGACAATGTTTGACATCCCCTGGGTAACCTGGCCCCTATTTGCTACAATGGGTACTAATACTGTGTGACTCAGTAAGTTTGGAAATGTAAGCAGGAAAAGCATAGTGAAATTAACTTTACCAGGAAATGGACTCAGCATTATACGCAATCAAAAAAACCCTGAACAGTTACACTCATTGCCCCTCTACTAAAATCAAAGTGGAAATGGTGGTCTGAAACAGAAATACATCTATTCCATAAATCTTTGATGAAAGACTCACTTGAGATCCCTGGAGGTGGTTTATAGAGGATACACAGGGATGGGGAGAGGACTGAGAATTGAACACTATCTCAAACAAGGATTTAGCTGCAGACTGAGCACACCTGAAGTGAGTGCCATGCCAGCTTAGAGAAGTAACACACTGATGTAAAACCCCTTGGCCCCTATTATTGGAGTCCACTGCACCTCCTCATCTGGCTTATCTTCAGGAAACCTAAAGGAAAGCATTAAGAGCTATGAAAAACACCTCTCAATGGTCCTCTGGTGTTTTCCACAAAAATCCTTCATGCATCCTGTAGGAACAATTCCTTTCATCGGAGTACAATTTACTCACAGAACAAAAATCAATTTTTATCAGTACTCTGCAAAAGGGCACATGGATTGGAAAGGAGATAATACAGATACATGACAGATCCAGGGAAGCAGAAGTAGGAGAAATATTTAGATGAAAAATAAAGGCTTTGCATCTCATTGACAGTGCCTAAAGTGCAAAGGGAGGGAGCACAATCACACTGAATGCACATGCCATTGTGGAAAAGGAGCAGACACTCATCATGTGCAGGATGAAAAGCAAATGCTGGGCTGACAGAGAACACAAGTCAGCAGGTTTCAGAGAAGGAAAGGTGAGGTACCAGAGTCACAATTTCAGCTGTGCAATGAATCATGACTTGCAATACGGAATCTGATGGACTGAGTGAGCTTGCAAGAGCTTAGGGAGAGAGCAGAGGTAGGCATCTGTTTTGGTGTTTTTCCAGCTGCCAAAAATGATTTTCTCATATTCCTGTTGTGACCATCCTGAATCCATGTAGTTCCGAGGGTGACCAACATGTACGTGAATGTCTAAGGCCTGGGGATGGAAGCATTTGGAGCTGCATTTAAAGAGAAGGAAAAGATGCCAAATGTGAGCCTTCTCCTTTTGCAAGTATATGCACGTTTTTGTTTCTGCTCATATGTGCACCACAGGCTTTACTGGAATGGATCCTAAACCAGCCTAAATCATCTTGTCATGATTTAGATTCTAACCTCAGAAACCAGGAAATTAACAAGGCAGGACATGTCAGGAGCTCCCTGAGCCTTTGGCCACAGCAGGATGCACTGGGCAGGTGAGGAGGGCACTTAGGGACTGGGTGGAATTGGGAACATTTGGCAGCAGGGGGAACCAGAAGTGACTTCACAGAAAAGAAAAGAAGGCTATCAATGGATGCAGAAGTACAAATCTTCTCAGGAAGCCTTTAGCACGTCAATTATAGCTGACAATTAACACCCCTACTCAGCCAGCCAACCTACAGGGATTTCACAAGCTGCCCCCATTTGTGGCAGGATAAAAGGAAGAGACAAATAAAGGAATAGGCAGTGAATTATTTTTGCACCTTGTTGCTGTTGGACTTCTTTTGCACAGTTTATCACCAATCTTAACAGAGAGAGGTTGCTGTAAGAATCCTAATTCCAACAAATGATTTAAATTATTTACAAAAATAATTTTCATTCATGTTCGTCATGCTTCCTGTCTGGAAAGGTACAAGGGCTGTCTTCAGGACGACTCAAAAATGAACTCTAAGATTTTTCTATAAATGACATTTCTATAAATCCAGCTCAAGAGCAGAGAGAGGTAATAAACAGTAAAGGAGTCTGGTTCACAGGACTTCTTCTAAGTTTCATTCCCCAAAAATACCATTAAAATGTTTTAGCTGAGATTTTCAAAGCAGTGTGGGAAAATTCTCTGTACATCTCACATTAATTAACAGCAAGTGTGTGGGTAATTCCCTGTAGTACTTTGATAATGTCAGCTTTTTTTTTATACCCATTTAGCATATCCACGTGGAATAGGATGGAGGAAATGTATACAGTGGTTCCAAACTGCACCTCACTAAAAAATGCCGTTTTGTTCTGACCTTATGAGCCTCTGATCTGTGCCAACAGAGGGATTCTGATCTGCTATTTTGGGCAGATCCAGAAACAGGAAATAAATGTGCCCCATCATCATGGTGATCTGAGCCTAGCCAAGTATCTCATGAAAATATTTTTCTGTTTAGAGGGCTTGGGGGAAGGTGAAGGGAATAAACCTTTCTGTTTACTCTTAGCTTCGGAAAAATCCACTGGGAGGGACTGCACAATTAACATATTAATGAAGGCTGGCCTCAGATGTGATGCCTGAAAGCAATTATGAGCAAATTAAGAATATAAATGCAAGATAAAAAACTTGTGCCTGTTTGGGACAGAAGGAACATACGCTGCTCAGCACTAAAACAAGAATATACATTTTTCCATGGGGAAGGAATCTTATCTTACTTGGCTTGGAAAAGGCAGCATTTGTAACATTCACCATACTAACTGCAAAAGACCAATATTACCGTGATACCTGTGCTGGTTTGTACAAAGATTGCTGAGCTGGATGTTAAAGTTCAGACAGCTAAAACCTGGAAGTGTGGAAAGCCTGAAAGTCCCTACTCAGCTAAAGTGGAGGAAATAGGTAATTTTCCCATATTGATCTCTGTACATTGACATGATTGAATTGAATCTTATGGTCATAATTTTCCTGTGGGATTTTATTTTTTTAGGTTATCAGTTACAAACAATAAAAAGTGTTTGCATTAAGTGTTAAATGTATTAACGATGATGAAATTCAAACTGGCATTACAGATTATCAAACTGAAGAGGGTGTAAATACCTCCAGCACAGGAGGCTCTGATTTTCTATTCCTCATTAGCACCAGGTGAAGGCTACAAAAGAACTGGCTGGAAAGCAGGATTTCCTTTCATGGCTGATTTTGTTTTACTCTTCTAGGTTACAGTCCAATTCAGGCCAAAAACTAACATGTGCTAAATTCCCCAGGCCCTGCAACCACTTAGTGATATTGATGTTCCTGTCAGCTTTCATGACCAGAGCGAAGATGACAATTTTGCTGAGGGGCAACAGGAAACGGTGGCTCTCGGGCTCCAGCAGCAGAAGACTGACCAAAGTCTGAAGCCCTGGCAGCTCCCTGCATCCATATCCCTTGAGACAAACCATCAGAAATCCAGGCACTCTTCACCTGGCACCCTGCTGCAGGCTTGGCAAGCGCTCGCACCATGGACGCTATGAATGAAACATTTGGGGCTCAACAAAATGGCATTTTTATATCAAAGTGTTCAGCCAGCTCTGTTATCAAAAGTCTCTACAACTAAAGACAAAGCCAAACACAAAAAAACTCTGGCGGCAGGGAAAGCATATTTTTGAACACTTAGCCTTCTCTCCAAAACATTTCAACACACATGAATGAAAGCCATCAAACAGTGCCACAGGAGAAACATTTTTAGAAAGCAAAGGCAGTGGAAAATTGTCTTCCCACCCCAGAAAATCAAAATAAGTTAGAATTAAATGAAGCTTAGTTATTAACAAAATCACTAATATTTCCCTGACTGGATGTAGAACATCTAGCTCTATTGTTTCCTATTCTTATTGCCTATAGCTGTCTGTTCTTATTGCTTTCTGCTGAAAAAGACAAGGAACAAGCTTGCAGAAGCCTCCTTTCTTGAGATCAGTTTTTGGAAAATTTATCAGAAAGATAAGCCTCTACATTAACGTGGGGTTTCTTTATTATTTCTCTATTTTAAACTCCTATCAACAATCTACCTCAAAGACCAGGTAAATGTGGTATCTATTACCCCTTAATGTATTTTGCCAAAGCCAAACTTACAAGCCCAGAAATTCCTTTGCTGAGCTTTGACAACCTTGGCCCTATTCCTCCAACGGTCCTTTGGAAAATCATCAGGTGCTTGGCCATCTATGGGACACCTTCCCAGCAGGAGCTTCTGGTCAGCCCCAAACCTGCCTGTTAACAACCCCTTTACTTGGCTCCCACGTCTTTGTATCTCATTACAGCTAACAACAGACAGCACTCTCAGCATTTTTTGCCAGTAAAGGCTTAAGGTTTTCTTTGCCAGAGTGGCCCTGACTGTGATTTCCGACTCAGACAGAAAACCTTGTGTTCCAATACACCTGCTATTGACACTAGCAAGTCAAATATCTTCTTTTCTGTGCAAGTCACTGATATATCTTTTTTTAAGTTACTACATCTTATTTTTGCCAGCTGAGATTCCAGCATTCCTCTTCCTGCTGCCGTGCTGCCTGTGAATCAGAATTGCCAACAGGGTCTGTGCTCCCTACTGGTTTGCTCAAAGATCTCCACAGCCAGGAGAAACCCCCTGATGCTGAAGTCGTTTTCCATGTAAGTGTAACACAGCCTCCCACTGGATGGCTGCCGGGGAGCCTGGCAGCACAGCATCAAGGAGCCAAAGCATGTATCTAACTCGGAGATCCAGTGGCAGACAGCTCACTCAAAAATCTTATTACCTCTGACAGGCTGCAGAACTGTTTGATTCATTTGTTTGGAGTTTAAGGCATATGCTGCATGTTCTGCCTTCAGATATAAAAAAGTGCAGCCAGGCAACAGGGACAATCTGCCTGCTGACCTCAGATGCTCTGGGTCAGGCAGTGTCCTTCCAGAGGGAGGAGAGACTGTCTATCCTGAGAGCAACACATGAACACAGCGGGAAAACACAGGCAGGGGTGAGCCAAGCCACTTGTAAAATGGGATTGCACTGAGGGAAGCCAAAAAGATGCCAGAACATTCCTGAGAAGCAAGAGGGAGACGCTTTCTTAGCATGCAGGAAACCGTAACCTTCCCTGCAGGGGCTCAGCTGCGTGTGAGGCGACACACAGCTTGCATCACCTGGGCTCAAACTTCCCAGGAACCAGCTGGTGTAAAGTGTGCAGACAAAAGACATGAAAGGACCCTCAGGAGGAGGTAAAACTTCACTGATGTGAGCAATTATAAAGTCCTACAGAAAAAAAAAAAAAAAACAGTTGAAGGATGGTAATTTATTGATCCTGAAGATCAGTCCCTTGAAGGGAGCCACAGATTTGGACCATTTCTAGCCTGAGAACTGTGTGGCAATAAGGACATCAAAGGTGGTGAGCAAATTAAAGCCTACCTTTTAGTTACCTGTTAATTATATTAGTTATACTATCTGTTTCTTCTGTGTTTTTAGCTACTATATTGTCTACCTTTGCCCATGGTAAAAGTTGCACGGAGTGATTCAGTCTTAGAAAGTTGTTTAGCCAGAAAACAGAGCTAGAGGGAAGGACATGACCAGCCATGATACAATGAGGAAAGAACATATTCATTGTTAAAATTTATTTCATCTGCAGAGCAAATTATCTGAATTTTCTCTGTTTAAACATCCTCTTTAAATACATTTTTTTTTACTACTAAAACTCCATTTTATTAATTCGAGGCCTCTGATATCTTTTTGTTTTCTCCCTGCAAGAAAAGGGAGGTGGGATCATTTTACCTCCAGGCTGTGGCAACATCAAGTTTCTGTGGCACAGCTGCCAAATTTTTGCCTTTCTTCCACCCTTGTATGTGAATGTAAGGACTTAATGCTTCTCACAGGTCTGTTGCTGCTTAGTTTTATGATAACTCTACAGTTAAGAAAAATGTGTTGCCAGGATCTGCATGGGTAGAATCTGACTGGCTCAAATCACTTCATGTCCACTGGCAGCTTCCTGTGAAATTCTGTGCTTTAGCAGAGTAGAATTAGAGCTATCTGTGAGGTTTTCACACTGAAAATGCTCCTACACATCAAATATATCACTGCAGTTATGAAAGAAAACCAAGAATATATTTGCAATGACAGGTAAATACATATATTTGTATAAATGAAGAAGAAAAATAGAAATAACCTTAGCAAGCAGCTATATTCCATGGCTGTGTACAAAGCATTGTATAGTCAGGCTTTAGAGCTGAGGAAAAAGTGGTTTGCATCAAAAGTTTCTGCAACTGTGAATCATAATTGTGCATGATAATACAATTTACTAGGATCAGCCAACAAGGTTTCTGTTCTCTTCTTTTGCATCAGGTGGAAATGAACAATTGCTCTATTTGTTACCAATTTAGGAGCAGTAGGTAAGTAACTATGTCTCAGCAGCCTATTGATTCACCCTTTGGGGACATACAGAGAAGACTTTGGGCCTGGCATCTGTCAGAACGAGCTTTCAGCGGAATCTGGAGACAGCGGCGCTGGAGCCTCTCTTTCCAAAAATCCCCGGGATGTGACACAACACATCCCTCACCGTCCCCTTTGTGTCACCTCCCCTGTGCCAGCAGCATGTTCACACAAAAGCACAGCTCTGGGGAGAGGAGCTGCCTCTGGTACTGCCCCTCAGCTGTGGCTGCCTTCACACGGACAGGATGGGAACCGAGGGATTACCCTGTCCCTTAGGCACCCTGGGCTCCCACGGAACGCTGGATTGCTAAAACCCCTTCCTCAAACCCAGCTCGTCCCTTTTCCTTCTGCTGCAGCACAGTCTGACAGGGGAAACAGCCTGGAAAGAGATGATGAACTCCTTACCTCCTGCTCACACAGTGCTGGAATGTGAAGAAGACTGAAGAAAAACTATGAAAAAATAAAATTGGAGGAAAAACCCCCAAACTTTTCCTAGCCTATACCTGTAGGCCGTGGAAGCGCAATGCCACTGATGTAGTTCCCAGAAGCACTAACTTTGGAGTAGGTCAGTAGGGCTTAGAGATAAACTCCTTGCCTGTTGTAAGATATATATCTGTTTATTAAAAAATGTAATATACTTTCAATCTCTCTACTGAAATAAGTTATAAAGCATTTAAAGTACCTCCATACTGAAACCCAGGGTTGGAAAAGGCAATGCAGGGGTTGGTCCTGCTCCTGTCAAGCCTTACACAGCACTGTTTGAGATGTTTGAGAGGTTATGTGTTGATCTGAAGCCCTGCCAATCACAGCAGTTGTTGTAACAGATGGGACACGCAAGTGACGGTCCCAGGAAGAGCTCTGGGACTGTCACACACACAACCTTCGAACTCAGAGTGCCCTGCAGCTCTCATGTCCCCCAGCTTCCCAAAGAAATCTATTCCCTGAACTGTGCAGAGAATTAAAATATTTGAATCACATAATTGTCTCTCTCTAACCTAAAAGTGGCCATTTATTACAGTACACAACTACAAACTTACATGAACTAGCAAGTTCTTATAGAATTAAACATAAAAGTTATAAAGTATCACCTCACTGACATTGGCATTTTCTTAACCCTATTCACTTTCCCCCAGCACAAATCTTTGAGAGGATAAATGACAGAAGTGTTTGCAGTAAAATAAAATATCTACTTAAGAGTGGATCAAGCAAAAATACAGTTGATTTTAAAGCTACATCCAAAAGTCATGAGAAGTCTAGAGTTAAGGCATTTACACAGTTAATTTAAAATATCTTTTTCATCTTCAATTTTGTATAAAAATTATTGAATTAATTTATATTTGGTCTGGATTAAGGTTATTTCAAATTTATTTGAAAATTGTAATTTTCATCTGTAATTTTTCAGTGCTTTCAATGGAAAAACAGAAAGAAAACACAAAGGGTTGTTGATGAAAAAGGTGACTGC
Organism: Poecile atricapillus; assembly: GCF_030490865.1. Taxonomy (NCBI): domain Eukaryota; kingdom Metazoa; phylum Chordata; class Aves; order Passeriformes; family Paridae; genus Poecile; species Poecile atricapillus. Next base: position 29,713,500 of record NC_081253.1, on the reverse strand, counting down.
ATGAATTACAGCCTTCATGAGAAGGCTGAAGAGATCTGGTCTGTCTGTACCTTCTTGGTACAAGTAAGAGACAGAAGAAGAGTGTAAGAATGCATGTTCCCAACTGTCTATCATCTGGATTTACTTCCATTGGTGAAGAAAACAAATTGTCTTTGTGCTTTGGGGCATCATTTGTCATGAGCTGTTATCTAAAGAAACATTTCCTGCTTCAGGAACACCTTAATAGAGAGTGAAAGTCTTTAAAAAAATAAATAAAAAACAAATTGAGAGAAGTGTCTGTGATGAGCAAACTGAAACAAAGAGAAGAACTAAACTCTTGCTCACATTATTAAAAATCTCTGAAAAAAACACAATGCAAGCTTGATATTGGCTGTAATTGCCAAAAGCTCACAAAAGAACATCTAAGACAAAGTTGATGCTCCTTACATGATTTCTTATGTTGTTACTTAAACTATTCATGATGGAGATGTCTAAATGCAGCTTCCCAAATGGAGCCACATGGGACATGTGGAACACAGGAACATCCCACAGTAATGATGAACAGATACTGACATCACTGATCTGATCTTGTGCACGTTCATTCATCTCTACATAACTACTGATTGTGATGTACAAGATATGTACATACAAATATTTGGGCACTGAATTTAATTGATACACTACTGACAGTGAAAAATCAGAGTTGGATCAGGGGTCCAATCTTCACAAAGACATCTTGCCACCTGACCTCACAACAGAAGGAAAAAAAGCTTTTGATAGAACTGTCAGGTGATGAGGAACTTGAGTTCAAATCTAACAAAGCGTAGCTTAGCAACTTTCTGTGATGAAGGAATGAATTTAGTCTGGTGTCTGACTGAACCCTTACGCTCCACAATTCTCTGCAAGAGTGGATTTCTCTGCCTTATTCACCACTGAAAATAAGTAAACCAGACTTTTAACTGAAGCTTACCAATATCTCAAATGACAAAAAAGCAACTGTGGAGCAAGCGCACACTTCCTGCCAGTGCCAGCCTTTGATTTCCCCAGGTGCTACTTTAAATCATAGCTTTTCTCTTCATTTGAATTTTGTCAAGAGTGAGCAAGGTGAACTTTGATGTCTGCTCACTGATACTGCACTGAAGAATGGGCAGGAAGCTCAAAACAAATTAAATAACTTGAAAAGGCAAATCATTGTTGCAGCCCAGCAGCATAGTGCAAGGGAGCAAGTCATTCATAGCATTCTGATTGTTTCTTATAATTTAAAGAAACTTTGAAAGCATTAATAAAAATGCTTGCTTCATTGAGATTCTCTTTGATATATTGTCTTGTACCTGCAATGTTTAATAAGGATGTTATAAATTGAACCGTTTAGGCTTTCTCTGGCACTTATTTTAGTAGTAAGAATGGAAGCACGAGTCTGATAAAGGCATAAAAGTGAAAGGAAATGAGAGACGAGTTTCAAGGAGACAGAACAAAGAAAGAAAGTTTGGGAGCTGCTCCTTTAGAAGACATTCCTTATCCTTTATGACTCACTCCAGCTCTTTCATTCCACATTTAATACTAGAAGGGGAAAGGCTGACTACCTAATTTTGTCTTGTATTTTGAACAGGGTCTGGCTAAAAGAATTGTATTCGAATTATTTACATACACCAGGGGTATCAAGATAGCCAGATGTTCAGGTAACAGGGAGTATGCAGCAAATTGTCCCTGCAGAGAGGAACCCTGATGCCAAACCCCCCTGGAAAGCTGCCTTAGGGGAGGACACATGCAGGTGTTTCGCTGCAGGACAGGTGGCAGCTGCACGAGGGGCCATGTGCAAGTGCAGCTGCCATCCCAGCAGCTTGCCTGAGCACAGAGCAGGAGCTGCAAGCACGAGCCACACCGCTCAGTTCAGAGAGGGACAGCTGGGCTGCCTTCCTGGAGGAGGAGTTTTAAAACATCACAGAATAACATTATGGGATAACCCTGTACTACAGTCATTACCTGCTGGCAGATGCAGCAAGGGATGCTGCAGAGGTAAGAAAAATGATCTCTTCTTACTGCTTTTACTGTGCAGAGTAATAACAAGTCTTCTTCCTTGGGCTTTTAGAGCAATTTCAGATCTGAAGACGGACACCAAGGAGGAACAAACAGGGATGAGATTTTTGGTTGGGTTTGTTGTCCGCTTTTGACCAGACAGTGTTTCAAACCAGGAAATAGTGAATGGGAAAAAGTAGGACCATGAAAACAGAAAGGTATTAAAATGTTTGTACTGGAAAAATCTCTGTCAGCTGTCAAAGATGTGAGGAAACCCATTAAAAGTAGGTCTGCCAAAACAAAAGTAGAGTTCAGCCCAGAACAGTGTAAGGAAAATTTCTCTTGGGGAAATAGAAAGAAAAGAAAGACAGAAAAGACCTAATTAAAAGTGAAGGTCTTGCAGTAAATAAATGATTAAACCTACTTCAAAAGTGTGTAGGAACAAGATTCTCTGAGAAAAATGCTAAGTTACAGTGTTGGACCCTCCTTCCCCCCCAAAAATAATTGTTAATTTTTTGGTTTTTAATGCAGAATAGTAGTGAAATCCTACTGTTTTATAAACAGAGCATTAAAGCACAGATATGCCTGCCTAATCAGTTACATTAGAATCCCCATGGCTTTCAAGAGACACATATATTAGTTTGGATTAAAAAAAAAAAATCCAATAAAAATAAGTTTATTATTTCCATTTTGGAGATATCTTCTCTCTCTACAATAAGAAAATTTCATCACTTTCATTTCAGAAGTAATTTTACATGCAAACCACAGTATTGAATCAGTATCATATTAAAACACATGAATAAAGGTACCAGTGGGAAACCAAATTAAGCCAGCACTTAAATGCTTTCTTAAATTATATTTCCTATTGCAATTTCCCTACTCCACTAAGTTGACTTAAAAGCTCTGAACAAGCATTTGTTCTGTAGGGAACCCAGCTAGGCTGAATAGAAACCCTGAGTATACTGAGTTCTCTCTTGAGAAAACTTAAGAGTGACAGGAAAAAATATGGAGTGGGAGGCTGCAAAAATACAATTCCAGGAACACATCAGAGAAAAAAAAAAGATGAAAATGTAAATTAATACGTAGGCATCTTAAGAAAATCGTTACAATTAGGAAAGGAAGAAGGAGCAGAGGAACCAAGTTTTTTGTTTCATTTTGAGGATTTCTGAAGGCTTATAATTATATGAAAAGCATAGTTGATATTTAATGAGTTGCAACTGGTTGCATTATTTTAATTAGTTTATGGTGATAAGGATGAATCCATAGCAGACAGCTGTGAAGATTTGTTATTTTAATTAGCTAAGCAGACAGGAAAATCAAGAATAGCCTTGATCCACCACAGCAGACTCTGTTCAGCAGGGCCATGAGGGAAAAGAACCTCGGCAGCCACACATCACAACTTCTGTACTAAAAAAGGGGCTTGTTGGCTGTTTTAGACAGGAAAAACACTCCAAATAAATAGCATCCACTTCACAAGAGCAAAGCATTTCTGAGAGGCCAAAACAATAAGCATGACAAAGACCAGAGTTATCAAGATTATTGCAGCCCAAGAACTTGGGCATGCTTGCAGTGTATGTTATGTACAGATTTATAACCTAAAAACAGAGTATAATTATTGATTACAGCTTTACCTGATTTGTTTTGGGGCTAAGGGACAAAATAGGTACTCTTCAGTCAAAAAAGTTTAGGGCATCTTAGAAGTATATTGGATTAAGTGCAAGAATAACCAGCTCCTTTTAAAAAGCTGCTGAATATTTCCACACCAGTCATATGGACAGATCAATTAATGAAACAAATTTATGTCAGAATTCAAAATGTTGTAAGCAAGGATACAACTATTGGTATCTCTAGAAACTAAATTAGACATGAAAAAGCGTTTCCTTTACATCATTCATCACCTTTTCTTTGTTCTTGACTAGATCTGCCGGGAGAAATGCACCTGGATTTATCTTGTCCTGACCAATAACCTCAAAATTTGTTTCCTAGCAGCTGCTGGGCCACTTGTAACAGTGTGAGTGACTCTGTGACTGGCAGAGTGACCTTCAGGTAGGCAAAAGTCTGACCTCTCAAGCTAAGCCCAGGTTCACACCTTGTCCCTGGGTTTGAAAATAACAAGTTATTTCTGACTCTGTTCACATTCTCCACATACATTTTCAATCCTACTTAAAGATAAGTTATTACTATATACAAATTACAACACATAGACTTATGAGTTAATAATTTACTTCTCTAGCTGGGGAATTTTCCTTTTAGTGCATTATAGATGAACCACAGACAAATTCAGTTCTTTCTTGAATTAAGCTCATCTAGCCAATCTAATTCTGAATATATCAAGCAGTGCTGTTCTCTGTAGGGACAATTTAGAATGAAGTGTGCTTTGGTATAAGGAAGACTGTCAAGTATTACCCAAGATTGGATAGAAATCTATAAAAGATGCCAACACCACCAGCAGCACAGTCTGGATTACTAATCTCTGCTCTTTCACAGCAAACATTATTGGGTTTTTGGCCAAAACATTATTGGGGATTTTTGGCTGCTATGAAAAGATCATTGGTCCTTCACATAAATTAATTTTAAACATAAAAGTGTTTATTTAAGAGTCCACACAGGCAACTTTAAGATGTTATTTCCTTATATTCAGGGATTAGTCAATCAACAATTCGATGATTTAAGACTGACAATGGGGAACAAACACTTTCCTTCCTGGGAGGTGTTTGCAATGCATAATTTTAGTCACAGGGCAGCCTTGTTAATGTAAAGAAATGTAAAGCCTGTGTCTCACATGTTCTCCACCTTCAGAAGTAAAGGAAATTCTTTCGGGTTCCAGGAGGTTGGGGTATAAATAAAGCCTACAGGTGCCAACATGGAATACTGAGTGGATTTTGACTTAGCCATCAAATTGGTAAGATACAAATTACACAGGGAACTAGACCCTCCCTATTACACTGACAGCAACTATCACTAGAAAAATATAGAAGCTTATAAAATAATTTTCCCTCATCCTGGTACATTCTGAATTTGGCAATTAAAAGCCACTGAATATGAAGAGTCAGGCCCACAGTGTTTTCCCTCTGAATAGAGCATCCTTTGTATTCTTCAAAACCTGATGTCACTTGTGTCTCCCCTTCCTTTTTGAATCTGAGCAATGCCGAATCCATTTATTGTTGCTAATTGTCCTTCATTAGTTACCTTGCAGTTTTGATTGGTTTGACTCTTCACCCTAATTGATTTGCTACTGTAATTGACTTTCCCCTCCACTGACTTGCCTTGTGTGTTTTATCATTTTAAAATGTAGAAGAAACACAGAATGGAATTAAATTCCCAGTAATTGCTTATTACCATCTTGTGGTGCTTTCTATTTCCCACCCCTAAAACACATGGCTTCAAATTTGTGTGCTGTGCCGTTTTTTTACCAGTATCTGTTGTTTTTCTGAAATATCATTCTATGTTTTCCATCCTCACCTTTTTCTTTTGTTGTTCACTCCTGACATTGAGATCTTACTGTAGCTCCTCACCACTGCCCTGAAGCCCATCCTAAATTCATTAATATCCATAAGCCTCTCCTCCACCTCTTCTACTTTGCTTTTTTTAGTGTGGAAGCAGTGAGGGTTTCACAGGGTACGTAATAATCCACACATGCAAAAACCCTGCCAAGTTTAAATCCTCTGCAGCACAAATAGGCTGTGGACTCTCAAGCTATAAATCAACAGAATTTGCCCACATGCCTACTGCAATATTTTGGTAGGGTGAAGAGAGGAGCCTCTCTTTTTCTGGCATGGCATCTTTAATCTGTAACCATGTATTTCCGGAAACACCCAGAACAGACATGCACTAGAGAAAGACCAAATTACTCCTGACTTGAAGAAAGGACAAACAGTGTCATTAGGGGAGGCACCCACCCAGTCTCACCCATTCCAGAACCAATGCACCACTAGAGCTGGGTGGGCACAGTGTTTCCCTGAGCCCTATGAAAAGAAGACCAAGGGGAATAATTCAATTCACTGTTCTTAGTCCCATTTCATCCCTTTCTCTTGCTTCTCCATTAAAATCCTTTCTGTCCAATTCTTGCAATATTTCATCCTTGCTCCTACTCCCTTGCACGACTGCTTTTCATCCTCACTCACAGTTTTGTTGCCTTCTTTAACTGCAGCTTTAACACTTCCCCTTCATTTTCTTCCCTTCTTTGCTTCCACCTCCAGTTCAAAAGTGTCTCATTTTCCTGCCTGCTGACTCCTTAAATCTGCTCCCTTGCTCCCAGCTCTCTTAACCTCCTACCAACCACTCTCTTCCTCCTCACCCTTAGCTGATCTGGGTCTTTGCATCTATACTGCTTACAAAACAATTATATTCTCTTGCCTTTTTTTTCCCCTTTCCTTGATTTAGGCAGTCTTTCTCCCTCCCTCTCATTTCCTTCTTCTGTGATTGTAGAATTGCTTTATTTTCATGTAGATGTGGACTCTAAAATGCCTTCTGAAGGTGTAGAGGCAAGGTTCCTGCTCCCAAAACAACAGTGAATTCATTTTACTAATGTTCCTCCTACTGAGCGACAACACTGCTTAGCAAATGGTGCAAAACTTACATATGCAGACATACAGATGTATATATAAAAAGAACTAAAATCAATCTGAGCACAGCCACAGCCATAGGTATCAATGAACTGAAAAAAGGGGCATGTTATTAGCTATGTAGGGAGAGACTGCCTTAGCTCAGTGTAAGTTAAATTGTGCATGGAGAGAAGGGAACACAGTGAGTGAACTATGGAGAAAAAACTGATTCAGACTCAACCTGTTCAGAAACAGCTCTCTTGAGCTATAAAAATTTCAGTTTATAAAATAATCTATTCTGACCTGCACTGGGACACACCCAAACCTCTTCAAAGGCTTTTTTCTTTGACATGGAAAAAAATTGTTTTACTCTTTAATGAAGAAAGAGAGAGTTAGAAAGTTCTTCAGTAGCGCAATTACTCATTTTTCATACTCTGGGGAAATCACCCCTTTGCAGCAGTTAAATTTTTGCCGTCCTGTTAATACCTGAATGACAAAACACCTGAGTTACAGGCAGTTGTTAGTTAAGGCACCTTTATTAACTGGGGGAGTTCAACCCATAGAACCTCCCTAACAATGCTTTTTACTGAAATAGGAGCACCTGCAAGGAAAAGACCCAGGGAAATTGATCCTAAAATAAACACAACGTGATGAATACTACATTAAGGAGGTGCACTGAGTTCCAGGCTTTGTATCTAATTCAAAAAGCATACAAGTCTCCTCTTGTGGAGATGGCCTTCTTCAACTGCCTCTTACTGGAAATCTTGGATGGAGAGATCCTAAGAACATTTTTGGGCCTCTGTAGTTTTCAATTTACAAAACAATTCTAAAAAAAATTGAGAGCACCTCCTCTTCATATTCTCGACTGGTGAAATCCCAGCACCACCAATTTGATCTAGATCAGTGTGTACTGCTCAAAGATCCCACAAAAGCTTACATATCTTCTCTCTTAAAAAAAATATCCTTTATTACAAAATATTCTGGATTCATTTATTGCTTTGGCCAATTTATATCCAGTCTCCCTCTGCTGCATTTGATACCAAGTTATAGTGGACATCAGCAAGCTTGGTGAGCACATTGAATTAATGAAAATTTAAATTCCATGAGGCAGGGAAAATACCACAGATTCTTTTTTATTTAATTGCATAGAGCTATTTTATGACTGGGCCCACAAATAGTTACTTGCTCAGTTTCTTATTTTAATTACAAGTTTGGAATTTTCTATACGAGTTTTAGAGTCTCTTTCTTGTATGCTGTATTTTTAGAGCTTCATTTACATTGTTCTGCTATATTACAGAACTGTGCATATTATTTGAAAAGCAAAAGTGACAATTTATGGAGAGTCTCAATTTTAACTGCATTTTTTTGTTTCCCCTTTTTCTTAATTAGAACGCTTGTTAATTGAGAGTTTTCAAAAGACAAGCCAACACATTCTTACAGTATTCAATATCTCCTAACAAACATTTCACTCTATTTATGTCTTGGACTTATGAAAACAGCAAAACAGTAATAAGAAATATACTTCAGTTTATAGTAAATTGATGTTTTCAACAAAACATAATTAGAGTTACTATGCAAAATGGGATAAATAAGTTATTCTGATGCTCATAGAACCCAGCATAATATATATTTGCATCTTAAACACATGGCAAACAGTATTTGCAGGGCAGCATAGGAGGTACCTTTGCCCCAGTTGCTCTGCACAGTACCTGTATTTCCCAAAGAAAATTTTATTTTAGATAATCATGCTTACTTTGCTTCATAGCTACTCTTCATTTGTTTCACAGTCACCATGGAAATAGGTTACAGCAGTGGGCAATTTTTTAAAAAATTCTCAAACTAGATAATTTTCTCAGGAGAAACATGGATTTGGGCTATTTTTTCTGCAGAGCCCAGGAATGTCTGCAGATTAATTTTTCATGAGATCTAGCCTGTACACCACAGCACACGGCAGATTTTGCTGCAACGTGATTAATACGAAGTTCTGTGCTAAGCACTTGTTAGGCATTAAACACTTTCTGAAGTCCACATCAGTCTCTCTGCTGGATCGCTTGGAACCCTGACCTGACTCCTTGCTGTGAAACCTGAAGGACATTGGACAACATCCTTGTGTGTGTGTGGGTAGATAGATAGATAGATATATAGATTAGATAGATAGATAGATAGATAAACAAACAGAAAGACAGATAGGTACACATGTGTATCTAGATACAGATACACACAGACATGAGATCTTGACACTGATATTCCCTATCCAAACCTGCTCTCTGGATTCTATCCCAGGACTTTTTAGATTGAAAGAGCAGTTGCCTGTGCCTTGGCTTTCAGCATGTAAACCAGTTACATGATAACTTCTCCTGGTAGCTTGACTATTTCTATGGTTTGAACTCAATTCCACCCTTTGTGGCTTGGGCTGCTTTCTGAGGACTTCGTCTATGGATGCAGGACCTGAAACCCCCAAAATTACGCAAGGTGATGCTCAGGCACTTGGTGCCTGACAGGAGGCAGATGGGCTGCAGAGCCACAGGCCACTCTTGCCTCCCAGCTGGCTTTTGTAAAAGGCTCTTTTGACCTCACTGACTGCTTTCAAAGCCTGCTGGTAATTTCATGCTGCTGAGAACTGCATTCTGCAATGACAGCTCATGACAGGGTCTGTCAAAAGGAAATAGCAAAGAAACTGCAACCATTAGGGAAATAGCCTAACAAATATCACTGGAGGACCATACTAAAGGAGCACTATTACGAGAGAGGCAGGAAAAATAAACAGCAGGACACATTTCAATATAAACGTTTCATTTAACAGTATAGTAACTTCCCAAATTTATCTCTCTGATAAACTACCACTGCTCAATTTTTACCCATGTGCGTTGTGTAAATAAGTGCTGACATTGCTCATGTGCTATGCAGTCCACAAGATTTTGTATCCAAAAGGATCATGCTTAGATATTTTAATTTAAATTAAAGGTGTCATCAATGCCGACCTTTCATGGCTCACCAAGGTTTTGACCTGACCTTGCACATAAAGCAGAGTAAGCCTTTGGAGAGTAAATCCAGCTTGGAAATGTATAGGTCAGTAAATTCTTTACCTAAAAACTGATGGGTGCTTGGGAAATGCCCAGCATTCTGATAATATTCACACCAGATTATCGGTGTCAGCCTAATCCTGAATGGTCACCAGCCTTCTACCCCATCATGGTGATCATTATTCGCTTGAACTGCAGCCCAGCTCAAACAACTGATTTCATGCAGGCTGTTAAATACAGAGAGAAAATCTGCTCCAGTGGGAAGCTTTTCTTCATAGCAACATAAAAGACTAATGTGTTGCCTTGCTTTGACCCAGATGGGATTGCTTACAAGCAAATAGCAAATCCTTGCTGTTGGATTAATTTATTTTTCAATCTCTGATGAGGGAATCCTTCCCTCCACCGCCCCACTATACTTCTTATGGGAAGTTTCACATTTTCAAACACTTTGCTTCTTTACTTGCTTGTGTTGCTAATGCAGCATTACATGACTGCTACAAGTGAGAGCTGAATAATTTTTATACATATTTTTTTCTACCTGAAGATAATGGCACAAGGCCTGCAGAGATGGCAATCAAATATATCGGGCATGCGATCAAGGCCACTTTACAACACTCATCTTCTCTCACAAATTTCACATTTCCACTCACCCTCTCAATCAATCTGTTGTTATTCTATTTGCCTTATGTTCTAACTCAACATGTCATCACTGTTCAAAATACATCACTTCTACCCTGGCACGCTACTTTTGCCTGTCAGCTGTCATGAGAACTTGTGACCAATCAGTATTTTGCTTTTTCTGTTAGGGACCACTTAAAACATCCTCAATCACTTCCCAAGATTCAAACTTTGTCTCTGGCCAAGGTGAGCCACCACATTAGTTACTTGGATTTTCACATGCCATCTATGAGCCTCAATCAGAGTTACAGAATAGGGTTTACTAAAGGTGACAATCAGAAGGGGTCTGTAGGCTGATTAACTACACTTCATGTGGACTAAACACCAACTTGCCTGACTAAAAGACAGAATTTGATAAAAACAGAGTGCTGGTAGCATCTATTGCACTAACATCCAAAGCACAACAGCTGGCATATGCAATCCATAGAATAGGTGTTGTATACAAAATGAGACATTGCTAACAGCCTTTGTGTCTTGGCTACAAAATCATGTAGGATTAAGGGACCCTTAAAACTTACTCAAGACCCTTAACCACCTACTTCAACCTCTTGGTCAAAGAATGGCCAGTTAGAGAAGGTTATCAGTGCCTTGTTTATATTATTAGTTCCAATCAGTGCTCTTAAAGTATTGTCACTCTTCTGCCTCAGTAAAGAAAGGGTCAGTAACACTTCTGTTGTGACTTTGGGTTCTCTAATGGAGGCTTCACAACACACACAGATGATGCATTGCAAAGCTTCACTGTCTTCACAAACCTCCTTAATACCAGGAATTTTTAGCACTGCCCCTCTTAGGCCTGGATTTCTCTCCTGTATATCATTAACATTTCATACCCTTACAGAAGGGATGCCAGAGCTGCTGTCTTGTGGCTCCTGTGTTGACTTGCAAGTACAGTTGGCTGTATTTTCCAAGGGATAGGACACTGAGTGATGGCAGGTAATTGGTGCACTACTGGGCTGGGCTCCAGCCAGCTCAGAAGGCTCTCCCCTTGCTCACTGCTCTGGGAGAGTTTATTTGCAGAGGCACCAGAGCACATCCTGGTGCTCATCCAGGAAGGCTGGCACAGACCTGAAGCCAATGAGCCCTGTTGAACTCAGCCAAGCTCCGCTGAGGGGCTGATTCTCCATCTTCCCACTCTGCTCCCCTCACTCCTGGTTCTGGGAACACAGCCCAGACCCACCTGAGCAGGCTCTGTGCACTGCCAGGCTTAGTTGGGAAAACAAGCAGCCTTCTTCTGGGCCTCAGTTGGATCTGAAAGCCACTTAACCATATTTGTATTGTGTTGCACCTGCCAGACCCAGACTGGAAGGTGAGCCAATACAAAACCCACCCAGCTGGCCGTGTCCATGCCATTGCTCACACAACAGGGATCCTGTGTCTATGGAAAACAGCGTGCTATTTGTAATGGTTTGTTACAGAGCACGTTTGTCCTTAAAGCAATAATGAGTTCACAACTCTAAAAGAAATCAATCTAAATATTCCTAGTTTACATTACCTGATTACAAACACAATAGTGAGCTTTACTCATTTGTCTGAAGTGGAGACACTGCAGAACATAATGTAGCTCTTTTCTTGCTTCTTTAATATTGGGAAATGCACAGAGAGATGCTCTGACCTGTCCAAATTAATGTTAACAATGTTTCCCCTTCTATGTTGATCAAGCACATCTAAATGGTGGCTAAAAGTTGACCAACAAAAGGTAATTGATTTTTCTGACATTTATTTGCTTACATCCAATAACCTCATTCCTCAAAGTAAGTTCATCAGTATGCTGAAAAACAAGCTCTAACTTCTGAAAGCTTGAACGGCTGCTGCTCAATCTTATAAAGCTGGAAAAAGCTAGAAATAGAAATATTCTGCATGAAGGAGGAAGATAGGAATGACTGCCCAGCACAGCAGCAGAGATACAGAGAATTCAATCAGTTACACCCCACCCTCCATCTTCATTAAACATCAGGTTTCTCTTTGCTGTAGCTTCAGCTAATGAAGCACTTTTCACATTTAAAAGGGGTTAAGTTTAAACAATCAACCTATTGACATATTTGTACAAGTTACTATGCAGCACACCTATAATACAGTGGCAATGTCCTGGATCACTTGACTGTCACTGCTAGGACAGAGTGCACCCATCTGCTACACACTGCACCTGTATTCCAGCACAGACATTAAACAACCCAGTTTGCTCTTTGGAAATATCTTCATTAGGGAATTCAAGTGTATCCAAAATAGAAATGAGCTCAGATGATTCAAATAGTTAAAATAATGGCAAATACACTGGCTTTGGCAGGGATATATGCAAGGCACTGAGAAGCCACAGCATTGCCACCTTTTTACATTAGTGGCTGTTTCTTGTCTGCCTTCCAAGTTGTGTAAAAATGCCTACAGATATCACAAGAGAATCACTTAAAAATATTTTTTTTTATGTAGGAAATTAGGCTAAAAGGACTGAAAAGCATGGGTCAAACACCTTCCAAAACTTGCTCAGAGTGACAAGGTAACAAATTCAGTTGCTGGAAGGTCCAGTTTGAGACCTTTTCTTTAGATCAAGTGTAAAATATTTATGCACAATTTGGATACCCAATTCCAGGGCCACTTATTTGCTTTTCATGCAGGTTGTTTAGTTTCATGTCCATCATTCTTTGGACACAGCTGTAAGCTTCATTATACATTGTTAGCAATCAAGGCAGCCTCAAAACCTGATTTTCACAGGTTGTTGTTCCTATGTCTCCCAAAGATTTATAGGAAAAATCTGTTTGTATTTATACAATGTGAACTTTTCTCAATGTACATAAGATTTTCAGCTATTTTTCACTGGTCATTTACAAGGTTTTTCCACTTAGCAAGCAGCTAAGGTGTCTTCATTCATCAGTCATAAACAACATGAAACTATTTTACTGTTGATAGAATCTGGACTTTTAGGGATTTTCTTGCAGGAGGTCAGGAACATGTCCAGTATGATACAGCTACAGGAATGAAGTTACCTGTTCATATTTTTTGACATACATTTTTGCATAAATACAGACTCCAGAAAGCAACTGGTTAACTTATGGTCTATCAGGGCACAATATTCCAATTTGAAATGTTCATTACAAGCTTGTAGTTTATAAAATACTGGATAAATCTCAGCAATGTGCTCAGTATTTAGGCTAAGTGACTTCATACCCAGGAGTAATTACATTGGGCATGCTCTTCCAGACAGGAATGCTGGGATGCTCTGCATAACAGAGCTGTAACTGAATTTCTTCCCACCTGAGCCTTGATAAGTTAAAGCAGTCACAATTTCAGTAGAATCCTTTAGTTGCCTGAAACAAAACACGGTATTGATCCTTTGCTAGAGGAGGATAAGAGTGGTCAGTAACACACAGGATCATGTTCCTGTTCTCAATCCGTTTTGTGGGGCTTTTTCAGACAAATTTGAAGCCTAAGAATGACAATTCCTCAACATTTGTAAAGTGAAAATACACATAACTTTATGTAAATGCAGGTGTGTTATCCTCAAATCAAACCTTTAATTTAACAATTCTAAACACACTGGCACTTGCAAAGTTGTAGAGATTAATTCACATGGTTGTGAATTGATTTATCTCTTACTGATTTGGCTACATTGATTATTCTGATGCCTTCTTAACTGGCTTAACTTTGGATGTCATTTTTAGTATATGTGCTTACTATACTTCTCTCATTTGATTAAATTAGAGCTGTGAATCAATTCTCTGTGCCATGCAACTGGATTTTCAGGTATGGTTTCACTTCATCTTGTATGAGGTTATTTAGCCTCCTGCCCCCCAGACTGTTTCAATAAATGTGCATTTATTCTACAGGGTTGCAAATGGAAACATTATTTTACTAATTTTAATAGTGAGGCTCATGGGTAAGTCTCGCTCAGCATCACAGAAGGGATACATTTGCTGACTTACAATATCTTTCTCACTTAACAAGCTTCTCAGCTTCTTTTTGGAATGAAATCCCTGCAAATTGAGGCAAATTTCTCATCAGTGATTCTGGAAACTGGTGGATACTTGACAAGATGTGAATACAAAAACAATGCAGTGGCTTCTCCTCATGTTTATATTTACCCTAAACTCCTCCATTCCTTGTCTATTTTTTTCTTTTCTTCATACCCCACAGGAAGAAGAAGAAAGAGATTTTTAGATGTCAAAATTAAAAAAAAAAACCCACACCACTAAAAGATTTTTGCAACTGAGAGGTCTTTATAAAATAGCCCCGAGACTGGTTTTGCACAGCAGTCTGAACTCACAGTAGAGGATCCACAGTCCCATGAATGGGCACAGAATGTTGTAGCTGCAGATGCAGCCCTATTCAGGATAAATGTAACTTTTTGGAATCTCTACACATCCTAAAAACCAACTCCTCCTTTTCCCATAGTCTCAATTGCAGGTTTTAAGCAATTATTTTATAATATTTTTGAAGTGTAAGACTTTTCTGTAAAATCTTTTATTCAAGATCCAGTAAAAGAGATGAGGGCTGTGCAAAGGAGTGCAGCATAGAGCGCTTTCATTTTATGTGAATCTTCCATAAATAGCAAACACTCATGTCCAAGTGATTCATTGCTATACAAGGGATGTTTTTTCTCTACTTGTGAAAGAGAAATTAGACAGAAACTAGAATTACATACCTGCACACACTGCTGCTCTTGACTGTGCATAATTCAATGACTTCTCACCACTCACTGTGTTCATGACTAGAGTTTTTTTGAGGCAACCTTTCCTCTGACTACATGACAACATACTCCCAAAGGTATGAGCATTTTTTATATGATGCCCAATAAATTATATTGATCCTCTGTGATTAGGCTCTACATTTGTTTCAAGGAAGATTTGAACCTTTACAGAAAAGGAAACAGAATCCATTGTCTTCTGTTAATCAAGTCCACTGTTTTTCTTCTGTAATTTAAGTCTCTCTACTTCACTGTAACTCTAGAGTTACGCAGTTCTCTGCATAATCATTATGGAAATAAGTGGTTTAGAGTTTAAGAGAAGTAGAGTACACAGGCAATTACAGAGGGTGGAGATATTTTACAGGATTTTTTACCTAGCACAATACCCTGTGTCAAAAGCCATGAGTTTTAAGATCTTGACTGAAGTTTGCTAAAACCCTCAGCTTTTACTGTAGTGATTCCACATCCCACCTTCTTCCCAAGCACTGTCCCTTACAGCTGCTGCTGTTAGAAGCTTCTCTGTGCTGTCAGCCTTTGTTCTGATTGAGACTGCACTCAGAGCAGTTGAGCACAAATGTATGTTGACAGAGAGGCTTGAGAGTAGCTTCTAAACCCAAAATACATCACCTTCACATCAGCAAAACTTCCTCAAATTCATTTACAGCCATCTTAGACATAATTACAACACAGCCATCCTTTACTTTGGGTATTTTTTTTATGTACACAGCCCTCTGTCATTCTGATCAATGCAGGGAAATATTTCAATACATTTGCAGTGCATGCATTTTCATTGCTCATATTAAATCTAATTTACTATTTTCACAAACTATCTGGTGCTAATTACAGACACTGAATTACAATAAGCAGGAGTTATTGTTTTTTAAGAATACAGTTTGATAGCCAGAACCCAAAATTCTGCTCTGATAGCACAATGACACTGTATTTATTTTTTTGCTTTGGGAAAATTGTGAAACATCTCTGACCTCAGTACACTTCTTTTTAGCACAGATTCATACCTAAATATAATAATAGAAACAATCAATTGCATTTTGGATGGTATGCCTCTTGTCCCCCCCACACCTTCAATTCCCCTTATGTCCTTAGGCTGTACTGAAAGGTCTGAAATAAGTAGGTATTGTGGGGACACATTGGGATCAATGGTGTCTTTAATGTTTTTTAACTGTCAGAAACCTTCCCACAGCATTAAGGACAATGTGTAGGCACAGTGTGCTCGTGGTGTTTATTTACATCCCTCTCTTTCTGCCCACCCTGCTGCCCAGAGCCAGGCTCAGTGCTGGCAGGTCTGCTCTCTGCATGTGCAGAGTGGCAGGGAATGAGCCTCTTGTGCTGGGAGTTAAAGGGTTCTGGCAGGGACAGGCCCCTTTGCCACCAGCCCCAGAGCCAGCCCCATAACCCATGCCCCAGGCTGCAATGTGTGACACACTGATCTCTGTGGCTAAGGGCTGCACAGGGAAACTCTCACAGCTGGCCATCCTTTGCTTTGGCAAGCATCCTGAGCCCTGTTCCCTCCAGGCACCTTGGATTTACCATTCTGAGAGCTCTAACCTTAACATAAACCCCTTGGAGAGTCCCAGGAGCTCAGCCACATGCCCTGACTAATTTTGAGGGGTGAATTTCACTAGCAGCCCCCATATCTCTGTGCCCTCCCCTTTAAACTACACTTAGTACATGACTAAGCTACAGCTTTCTCCTTCTTTGATCAGGAACAGACACTGAGGTGTTTCCCCATGTAGGAGTCCTGGTGCCAAAACACACAGAAATTCTGGTTGTGTACTTTCACTTTTCTCTATCTCAGTTATCCAAACTGCTGTTAATCAAGTTAAGCACTCCTATGCTAAGAATCTGTTCACAGATAGCCAGGAA
Organism: Poecile atricapillus; assembly: GCF_030490865.1. Lineage (NCBI taxonomy): Eukaryota > Metazoa > Chordata > Aves > Passeriformes > Paridae > Poecile > Poecile atricapillus. The sequence continues at coordinate 29,696,701 of NC_081253.1, read as the reverse complement.
AATGTTAACTGCACATGTTCATTGCACACTGGAGCACTCAAACTGCCCTGACAATCCGTGCTCAGGGCAGGTGACAGCAGCAGAATGAGATGTAGACAGTCCTCAAGGCAGAGGCCAAGGAATTAGGATTTCTGAATACACTGTGATGTGAACTTGCTATGTGCTTCAGATGAACTGACAGGGAACAATTGCTCCCTATTCACCTTGGCTGATGTTATGGTGGTTATAACCTGTTACAAAAAAACCTAGAGGAATACTGGCCATGAAGACACCTGAACACAGCTTAAAGAATACAACAATTCCTACAGTACAACCATGAGAAAAACAACATCCTCTGCAATACAGTTCATTAACTTCCAGGGAAGATGTGGATGCCCCATTCCCAGGGGTGCTTAAGACCAGGCTGGATGAGGCTTTGAGTAACCTGGTGGAGTAGAAGGTACCCCTGCCCACAGCAGGGGAGTTGTAATTATGTGATCTTTAATGTCCTTCCAACCCAAATCATCTATGATTCCATGAACTCAGAGCAAATACTGTCCTCAAGATGATGCCATTCTGGCAACAAATGCTGTTACCTGAGGTGCTGAGCTCTAAAACCTAGAGGAAGAATTAAACCTATGGCAAGCTTCCTGTTTCAACTATATTATGTACATATTGTACATGAAAAATAAGCAAATGGAACAAAGGTGCCATATTACTATATGCTTATGATTGCAACAACCTCTTAATGAATTGCCTGTGTTTTCTCTGTTACCTGCCATCCTTACGTCCAGAACACATGGATATGTTGTTACCATCAGATAGATAATCTTCAGGAGCTGCCCTTGCTTCATTTGTCAGAAGTAATGCTCTGTACACCTCTGCTGGGAATGCTGAGCTGGCTGCTGAATGCAGAGCCAAGAGGTCTAGATATTGGCTTCCTTCCTTTTAATTATCATCTCACATGTAAAGGAGACTGTTTTATCTTTCAGAGCACAAGGGTCATATAAATAGTCTTTAGTACAGAAAAGAGCTAGACAGTTTCATGGTTGTAATTTAGAATGTAGTTCCATTTCAGTTATTTAGTCTTGAAGCCAAATGAAGCAGAGAAATGTGAGTTTTTATGATATTATCTCTTCCAAAAATATTGTTTTGATCTTATTCAAATCTCTCTTTCTGATAAGCCAAAAACACTTTGTTGAGATTAGCATTTTTTTATAAAAGTGAAAATGAAATATTCCAGCAACTTCCCAAACTCAGATGGAAAGAAATAAGGCCATGTGTTTTCTGTTCACTTTTTTCCCCTCCCTGAAAGCTACATTAATAAAACCAATTCATCAAGAAGTACAGCTACAGTGTAAGTATCTTCATTTAAATACATGCCATCAGTGTTTGAACATAACCATGATTGATTTTCTTTTTTCAGATTATATTCATTTGAGGAATTTCACTAGGTAGATGTAATATAGACTTTTCTAAGTCCCTTGACTGAGCATAGCATGACATTCTGATTAAAAGATTTGCATTGTGCTGTATCAGTAGAGCACAGTTTAAATGGATTAGGAACCGACAACTGGACAGATCCCAAAACAGAGCAAGTTACTATTCAGAGAAATCAGGATTTCTTAAACCATGGAACTGCAAAATTAAGCTAAGACTCATAGTCAGAGACTTGCACAGAATTAATTTTTTGCTCTGCACTTTGAAACAGAAAAAGTTGGAATAATATGTCAACATATTTACATCTAGTTCTCACTAAAAACAGCCAGGTAAGTCATAATACAAGACACTACCTGCATGAAACACCAGGAAGATGATTCTCTTTTAATGTGCTTCCATACTTGTGTGAGAAGGGAGAGAGAGCACCACCACCTTATGAACACCAGATGTTACAAGAGTAGAAATCATCAGCGCTGTCTGAGGATTTCAGCAGTGACTGCATTTACCATGTCTGCCTCAAATAGGTGTGTTTTATTAAAAGACCCAGGCTGTTTGTCTGTGGTCTCCAGAACTCTGCAAAGACCTTCCTGAAAATGAGCCAAGATGTTCAGGAACAATTCCCAGTTTGGTTCCACCGTCACTTTAAGCCCTGCAGGACTATGAGCACAATTGTAGCTGTGCAAGCTGTTCCTGTTTGCACTGCTGAAAAATGGGGGGTGGTAATTTGTCTGAACACCCACAAGTCAGAAATTCCCCTGCCCCCCCTTCAGGGGGGGTGGGCTTGCAAGACATTTGTTTTTAAACAAGGGATACAGGGCTCTCAGCAAAACTTTGAAATAGCATCACAACTGAAATACCAAGACTGAAACACCATCACAACTGAAATACCATGTCTCACAACAAAGAAAAACATAGGTCTTAAAACATCCTTCATTAGTTTTCAGAGGATCAAGGAAAAAAACCTTGGAGTAGCCATGCTTATGAATCTTGATTTGTAAAGAGCTTGGATTAAACAGGGTCAAACAGAGTCAAAGAGGAGGGTTAAGAAAGAAATAAAGCAGCCTTCTCATCTCAGGTGAGGCTGAGGAAGGGAGAAAGGAATCTACAGCATGTGCCTAAGCAGGACCCTAAAACTCAGGGACCTTTTTGCTGTGTGTTTAACAAGGCTTTAACTAAGTCCTCTTCATTAGATAAGATTTTGTGAACCACTTCCAAGCAAGTAGCTTGCAATTTGGGAAGGCAGCTTAAACATTTTTGGTGCTTAATTGTGAAGAAAGTCTTAAAAAATTCTTGGGGGCTGAAACAACTCTGCTACCTTTGACTCTGAACAAAGAAAAACTTCCTTGCATTTAAGTGTGTGGGGACATGGGATCACTATTCCCACGAGGGCAGGCATGTTAGTGGCACAGGGGAGGATCTGGAGAACAGAAGCAGATGGAAATGAGGGAATTGCTACAGACTGGAATCTCCCTCCACTGCATTCCCTCTGTTTTCTAAGGGAGGGAAGAAGACAGGCCTAAGATCCCCAATACATTTCCTACATCCCTTTCTACAGGAAGGTGACCAGAGAGCATTGTACTTCTTGATATTTTTGCTTGACAAAGTTTGAAATTTAGAGAAAAGAGCTGTCTACTTAATTCAATACATCTAAACCCCTAACAATTCCACTACCAAAAGTAATTTGTCTTTTGGCAAACACATTTTCCCATCCTGATAAAACTTATCAAAATTATGTGGGTCTGCTTCTGTCTTCTCTAGATGTGTGTGCAGGCAGGTAAATAAACATGCACTAAAGCATCGAGACAATCCACCTTGGTTATCCTTTTGGGTACTATTTTTGTTTTCCCTCCATCATTACTCTTGCTGTTTCTGTAGCATAATGTCACTTCTGAGCACATGTCTGCAAAACCATAAGAATTCTTTGTCCTCTTCATCCTCCCAACAAAGTTTGATTTATTTTAGCTATCAGACCTGAAATATAAACATTTTTTCCCTGACGTAAGGAATTATCATAGAGTCATAGAATATCCTGAATTGAATGGGATCCACAAAGAGTGAGAGGATTTATAGCTGTTTTTGGTTAAAAGGGGGAAAAAAAATTAAAAAAATCACAGGATTCACATCTTAGGTGTCTATACCTCATGGATGCAAAAATCACACCACCAAATTCCCCCCGCAATATTTGGTTTGCTGACACATACTGTAAAGTGACTTATGTTTGATCATGCAATAGTCTAATGAATCAATCAAAATCAGCCAGGCAGCACAGAGCATAATAATCAAAATTACAAACAGAACTGTTGCATTGATTTTGTTAATCTAATCTCTCCCTTAGCACCAGCCTATCATTAGATCCTTACACCTCCCCAACTCCTGCCTGGCAGCTGGGGCTGTGCTGTATTGACAGCATTCTCATTAAACAAAGCCAGCCATTATCAAAGTACTCTCATCAAAAAATGTGACAACTGCCACTCGTGACTCAAGGATTGTGTAACCATAATGCAACTCTCCTTCTAATACTGCCATAAAATTAGTAAATAAGAGCCCTGCATAAAGCAGGGAGATACTTATTAACTTCACTTTTTGTACCACTTAATATACCATTGTTTTAATTGTGTTCACTTGTTATATCTCTGCTCTACAGAAAGCTGCTAGAGTGGTTTGTAAATCCCATTGTGTCAAAAGACAAACAACTGACTCAGCCTGCAGTGAAGGAATAGGCAACAGAAAAATCACTTAATCCCCAGGTGGTTTAGTTCTACCCCACTGCCTGTGATAAAGGTGTAGACACAGGAAAGCAGATTTAGTACAAATATCAAAAGCAAGGCTCAAATCCTAGGTCCCAACTGGCCTCTTAGCGTACCTCTGAAATTCAAGGGCTTGGGATAAGAAGGCTGCTTCAAACAGTCAACAAGTATTTGCTTCCATATAAACCAGCTCTTTATTAGGCTGGGAAAATAGTGGCCACAGCATTACTCATAACAGGCTCCTGACCCTAAAGGACATCATAAGGTCAAAAAGTGTGCTGAGATCTGCACCACTCTTTAATTAATGCTCTCATCCACAAGTAACACATGGAATTCTACATAACTTATTATCCCAAAAAAAGAAAACAGTGCTGCTCAGGTTTGCCTTCTGGAGGATCTTCTCTTTCATCATTATCAGGACTGTAAAGAAATTAACCTCCTTATTTAGTTGCCTAATGTTTAATGATGTGAAAACTCCTATGCGTCACTGAGTAAAATGGACAAGAGGAAAAACTGAGCATCTTTCAGGGGCACTACTGAAGGAAAGTTTTTTGGCCAAAAGAGATTTTTATATTAAAAACAAACAAACAACCAAAACTCAACAAACCCAAACAACCAAACAAAAACCCCCGAGATTCAAACGACAACAAAAATGGTCAGTTCTACAAATTATTTGAGCTCTGGTTGCCCTGGATGAAAAATCTACTCTAACTCTTCAGTCTTGTGTGTTCCGTGCTGCATACATAATTAAAGCCTACCATTTTTTATTACAGAGAACAAGTGGCTAGATTTTTACCAGCAATATAAAAATAACATGACATTTGCTTAGGAACGCTAGTAAAAATTTCGTGATCAAATGCAAGGTGTTTTATGGAAACTTCCTTTCTCTATCATTATCTGTCATTTTCAGTCAAAACACAGCTAATATTGGACATCTGGGAGAAAGGCTGCTTTTGCAGGCTTTGCTTCATGAGCAGAATATAGCAAATAACAAAATATTTTAAAGTTTTTCCCCTTTGTGGTCAGAAACAAAAAGCATAATAAATATGTTAAAAAGGGCTAATGAGTCCCAAGCAGTGAGATCTTCATCTTTCGAAGACTTTTATGAACCGTAATTATCTAATTACTGTTAATTGGTTGAGTGGGATGAGGGAGTACTGTGGGTGTAGGAGGGCATGCATTGTGCTGCACACTCGGAACTCATCCCAGCACCACTGGGTGTAATACACAACTTGCTCAGGAAAATCAACAATTTACATGAAAACTTTTTTTGATTGAATTTGCAGTTTTCATCTGTGGTTTAAAAACTATTGCTGATTCTTCACGCCCTGTGCATGCTAATTTAGAAAAGTTGACTGGCTTCCTTTCATACCCATGAGATCTAGAGAAATCCATAGAATATACATTTTTACTCTATTTATTACAAAAAAACCACCTTCACTCTAAAAATTGTGTACTGCAGCCCTGAAGTAACCCTGAAGAAATTTTTTGCATCCTGAATCCTAGACACATAGCAAAGGGCCAGCTCTGAAGAAATTTGCCAAAATGGACTCTGTGAATCCATCATGAAGGCTTAAAAAAATTCTGAAAATAGGAGATTTGGCTCATGTGGCTCCACTCTGTTTTTCTTCATATGATTTTAAGTATCTCTAGAACACTGATAAATGGTCACCACCAGTGAGGATTGTGGCAGTGCTGTCTCTCAAGGATTAACCCCTCTTCAAGCAGTTTAATGGGAATGAAATGATCAGAAAAGTATTGGTTAAACACAATAATACAGTTTTTCATACTCAGCTTTGTGCCAGAACACTTTTGCAGGTATGACTATTAAAATCTCATCTAAGCTCTATACAACATGAAGAGTAAGAGTATGTGCTTAACTAATTGTTACTCTGATCTAGCAGAAATTTGAATGAGTGGCCATGTGGTGAAGAGGGCTGGGGAGAGTCAAGCTTTTTTTCTCCAGCTATTTAGAACAAAACTAACTCACAATGCTAGAATACCTGACTAACATCTTGATCTTTGTTCAAATGCTCTCTTCTTCTGAGAAAACAGAATGTATTTTCAGATTTCTGATGCTTTAGGAAAAGAAATGGAAGGGAAAGCAAATGGGAGCACCACTATCTGGCACACATCATTACCTGCTCACCCGGGTGGGCAAGGCACAAACTGAGCCTAATAGCCCTCCTTTGTCTTCTAAAGCACAGCCCAAGGCCCTAAACACATTACTTACTGTCCAGAAATGGGTGTTTCATTAGACAGCTGCTTTGCTTATTAACACCTACTGCAGCGACACTTGTGTGGTGACAGTGCACACACACAGCAGCACTGTCACTACAGCATTAACAGGCAGGCCAGAGCTTGAGGAGCAGCCCAGATCTGTTGAATCAGGGAAGGATAAGCTCACCATTGCTGCCTACTCCTCATATCTTCAGAAACTGAGCTGGTAAAGTGCTGTCCCTGAGAGGCTGGAAATGCACTGGCTCCTTCACTGGTGCCTCTGCCCAGTTAGAAAAATGCTGGCAAGGGGGAACAGAGGTCTTTTAAAAAAGAAAATAGAAACGCATGTTTCAGCATGGAGGAACTCAGTGAGGAGAGTGAGACCTCAAAGAAATGAGAAGAATAATCTGAATACAGAAGAAATACTGCTGTCTGCACTTATATCACAGTGATATTTTGCAACCCACTGTAGTTGTGAAAATAGCCATTGCTTTTATTCTATTTAGTTTCCTAGAAAAACTGAGATTAAGTGCCCTTTGGAAGATCATTTCCACTTAAATACAAAAACACTGTTCTCACTATATTACTATTACTGCACTACTTCATGCTCTCCATTTCAGACAAAATGCTATGCCCAAAATAGTTACTCTCATATTTTGTTTTGCAATATTTTATTCCCAAAATTTCTGTTACAGGCTGGCTGTGCCTCCAATGAAAGATAAGTTCCCAAGTGCAACTGGACCAGAGAGGCTAAACAATGTGTTCTAGGTCCAGAGCCTCAGCAGTGCTTATCAGAACTTTGAGATTTGAACTGTGCATACCCTTCCTAGCCTGGGGTTGATTAAACAGCTCTGACTCCTCCATGACCAGGAGAGGCTGTTCCAGGATCTGTAACAGCACACAGCCAGCTGTAACTTTTGTTTACCCAGCCTCAGCCTCTTTTAGTATTGGAGTGTATGAGTATTGAGTGACGACTTGGGGATTTTGCTCAGCAACATAATAAAACCACCATCTTTCCAATGTTGTTTAGAAACAGTAACAACAATTTCAAAAGTATCTTGAATAGCACTTAAATTTGTGTTCCAAACTTTCACTGTCAGTCTCACTCCATAATAGCCCAGCATTCTACAGTGATGAGCACAGACATACAATTGAAAGCTGTACAAACTGTTCTACTTCCTCCATGTCTTGTAAAAGCTCGGCCGGAATTTTTCAATAAATTGAACACTTGTTCTCATTCTATGTACCAACCTAAACAAATCTGTGAGAATTTCATGCTCTTTCTACTCTTTTCTTTGCTATTTCGATGTTGACATCAGATTTATCACAAGAGTCTCTAACCATCCATGATTAATTTTGTAAGCAGCACTATAGGACGATCAACAACACATTCTCTTAATTTTACATCTGATCATCCAGCAAACATCATTTTCTCCTGAAGTGTTTTCCACAAAGAAATTTAGAAGTAGGAATTAATGTGGTCTTGAATTAATTTCCCTCATCAACCAGATGGTTTAATTACTGGAAATGAAAGAGCCAAGAAGGAAGAGTCCTTGTACCAAATTCAAAAGGCTAAAGAATGTAGCATCCCTTGTTTATTTAAGTCTCAGTGAAACTCAGAGTATTAAAACACGTGCAGAGAAATTTCAGTTAATATCACAACATTTTTTCTTCTCTCTTTCAAAGTGAAACTTATGAAATCAAAAAAGTTATTTTAAAAATTGGCTGTTTTCTGCAGTGTGAACATAATTGAATGTACAGACTTTTTCCAGTGCAAGTTTTAAGTGGGAGAGTAATGGTAAAAGATAATGTAAATATCACTCCAGTGCCCCTTTCCATCTGTGACTCACACTGTTGTGTACTTATGAACACCACATCTTGATATCCTGAGAAGCCTGCAGGTATTCATATTTTATACATCTGAAGAGTCAAATTGTGGTTTTCTTTTTTTATTTTTCCCCTATTTTTTCTTTTTTTTTTCTTTTAAATGAAATAAGTTTTTTAATAAGCAAGTGTTTGATGTTTAAGTGTGAAATTAGGATTTTTGACATATCTGTTGACAATATTCCAACCCTTTCTGGTCCACTGAAATCTAACACAGCTGCACAATCTTTTCTGAGTAGCACTGCAAGACTAAAACTTACATAAGTGTGACAATAAAAATGTAGGTTAAAAATACTACCTGCAACTTTACCTTTCTCATCTAGTGGGTTTGAAATCACAAATGCATATTTGTTTTAATCTCTGTGACTATCTGGCACGTTAAAGCACAGCAACACAAAAGGATCATAAGTCAGCTCAGTTACTACTGCACTGTCTGAATTTCAGCAAAAAGACTAATTCAGGCTGGAATTCTGCAGCCTTCTCTACCTTGAACTCTTGTTTCTTCATATTTTGGTCTTCCTGACTCTGACCAGATCTTGCCTGGACAATGTGGGAAGGGTGGCCTCCTGCCCAGTGGCTGATGTGGTGTAAGTGTTCTGACAATTGTGCTGCTGTCCCTTTTTGGTGTAAAGAAAACCATTTTTAGTCCTAGTCTCTGCATCCCAGCTCCTGGATAATGCACCTCAGCGTGCTGGGAGTTTTGATTAACATGTAGAGCTCTGAGACTCTTTACCAAAGGCAGCAGGGCAGAACAGTGTTTTCCAAATTGCATTGCAGGGGGAGGCTCATTAGATCTGCGATAAAGCTACCTGATCATCAAAGGCAACAGCTCCCATTGGCTTCTGTGGATTGAGTTGTAGCCCTGAATGAGCACAATCTCATTTATTAAGCCCTTGTTCATGGCCTCATTGTATTTCTCTCTGGCTAGTGATTTTCTCTGGTTCTTCTCCTGATATGCTCCTTAGTAGAAACATTCTCACAGAGATACAACATATTACTTCCCCAAATGAAAACATCCTAGAGAAGTAATCATTTATGGCCATGACTTGAGAGGAAATGTTTTGTGATTCTGAGGTCATTTGCATTTGGATTAATCTCCAAAAGCTTTGCTGAACCTTCCTGCACATACAAAGCTACCTGTAATTTTCACATTACCAAAAAGGTTATAGTACTATACCTTTCATTTTGGGGGTTTACCCCATTGAGAAACAGTAGACATTGCTTAAACCTTTCAGAGTGAAGTTCTTCTGGGCATTTCAAGGATCATATATTCAATGAAGTTAAATGTTTCCCCTCAAGTATCCCTGAAGGAGTGGGCTAAACGCTTTATTGATATTCAGAAGACTCCTGTTTCTCAGAACCAACATTGCTTTAACTGAGTGTGAAGATTCAACTACTGGGTGCAGGAGCAGTGACATGGAAACCACCAAAAGAGCAAGTCCAGAGTGTGGTAACCAGCAGCACAAATTGATCTGACATAACATCTGGAGCCTGGTCCCTGGTGTTGGGCCCCAGAGACTGATAGTGAGGCCAAATTAACATCTGCACTGGTGCTGTGGATGGTGGGAGAGCAAATACCCTCAGTGTATGCTCAGAAATGTAACTCTGAGGAGCAACTGATGCAGTGGATGGCTGAGGTGCCATTCAAAGATATCTCAACAGATTAAAGAAATGAGCAGGCAGGAAGATAATGGAGTTCAATGGAAAATGCAAAGCCCCACATCTGGGAAAGAATAACCCCAAGCAGCACTGCAGGCTTGACACCAACTGTCTAGAAAGCAGCTTTGCAGAAAAGACCTGGAGGTCCTGGGGGTGGTCAGCAAGCTGAGCAGAGGCAGAGGTGCATCTTTGTGGCACTGAAGGTTGAGACCATCCTGAGAGCACTGCCTGCAGGTCAAGGGGGGTGATCCTTCCCCTCTGCTCTGCCTTGGTGAGACACATCTGGGTGCTGTGTCCAGGTCTGGGCTTCCCAGTGTGAGCCAGACATGAGCATGTGCTGCAGGGAGCCAAATAAAAGGACACAAAGGTGAAAGGATCAGAGCATCTGGCACATGAGGGGTGGCTGACATTGCTGGACTGATCAGCCTGGAGAAGAGAGGGCCCAGGGAAGATCTCACTCGTGCCTATAAATACCCAGGAGAGCAAAGATGATGAAGTCAGATCCTTTCAGAGATATCCAGTATCAGAAAGAGAAGCAATGGACACATAAAAATACAAGATATGACATTGAAACAATAAGGAAAAAAAACATTTCTTGACTGTGAGGGTGGTCAAATGATGATGTAGATTTACCCCAGGAGTGGAGTCTGTCCTTGAGAACGTTCAACACCCAGATACAATCCTGAGCAATCTGCTCCAGCTGACCTTCCTTGAACAGTAAGTTGTACTAAATCATCTCCAGAGGTTTCTGATCACCTCATTTTGTAAACCTATGACACAATTGGTTTTGCTTTCCATCACACAATATTAATAAATACAGTAATTCCTTTGTTTGCAACAAACGTATTTAATTTAAAAGTGTGAGATTAAAACTATTTATATTCTAATCTCTAAATCACAGTTTTCTTTGCAAAATAGAAGAAACTGAAGATTAGAATGACTCCACAAGTAAAGCATATGTACATCCACATAAAGGAATATTTGCTACTAAATTTTACTGTGACATGGCACTGCCTGGGTAAAGACAGAATGGATTTCCTATCTCTGAATGTTAAAAAACAAGGAAAAAAAAAAAACAAACCCAAACAGCCAAAATTGTTTTCCTATCCCCTCTCTTTGTGTTCTTTTCCTCTAAAAATGTTAATCCATACACTCATTTTGTGTTCATAACTCCATCCCACTCTCTCTCCTCTAATCTTTATTTGCTTTCTTTCCTGAAAAATCTTTGTTAGGACATACCTAGGCTGATGGGCAAGAAGCAAATCAGGAAACTTTATCTCTGAGCTCTGGCATTCACTTTAGTTAATTGAAATCTTTCAGGTCTAACAAATCCACTTTTATTTCTCAGACTAGTTAGGAGAGAGTCACAAAAGCATCTTTGCACAATAAAAAGAAAAGAGCTAAATGTTATTTCTGACAGGATTTGCAATGAAATTTTACAAAAATAAAAAAAAAAAAACAAAACCAACTGCAAAGTTTATAGTAGCCTCCAAATATGAATGTGTCATATTCTTAGCATGACGAATATTTCCTGTTATTTTGTACAAAAAAATTGCCCTGGAGAGATGGAACTCTCATTTATTATGCTGGAAAGTTGTAGCTAAACCTAACACTTTCTATGGCAATAGACAGTTTTCAATACAGCAATATCCTTCTGTCACAAAGCAGCTTTCTACTCTACTTCAAGATTCTCTGAATTTGCACTTATGTCACTCTTTGAATATCTAGTTTACAAAGGTTCTCACAGAACTTCATCCTTGGCACATCATCTTTATAGAACAACTTCTAAGCTTTGGCTGCTCTCCTCTACCTCCAGTTGGAGAGACGGAAATTGAGGATATCCAAAATAAAAAGAGGTAGAAAATTGCCATGTTAAAATTCAAACTTTCACCTACTTATTTCAAATTTCTGCCTGACCAAACAACTTCTGTGAAAAAAACTGGAATCTTTGCTCAAATAAAAATAAATGATTTTTTAAAAAGTTAATGCTATAAAACTTAATGCTTTATGAGATTCAGGTTGCTGAAACCAGTAATAGCCAGTCAGCTAGAAAACTGTAACAAACCTCTGGCATGAAATAGGAAATGGTTGTCACTTTGAAGTGACTTGGAGCTCAGGCGTTCACTAGTCTTACCACACTACCCTTCCCTCCCTCTCCTCCAACAGAGCAGATTTTGGGTGCCTTCACTTTCCTCCTGGGATTTTTTTCTTCCACAGGAGAAGAAAAAGGGTTTCTCCTTTGCTAGGAGAACTCTGTCAGTGAAATTGTACTTTTTTGCTCAACTTTCAGCTTTCTACCAAACTAATGAAACTGAGCTTTGACTTCCCATTGACCAAGTGGACAGAGAGTAGGGCACTAACAATTTTACTGTCTTAACTAAAGACAAACAAGTGAGATTTGACCTGTTCTTACCTATGGCAATGAGCAACTTCCACTAATTTTTTCCCCTACTGAGTAGTAATGTTGTAAAAAGTATTGTACTTGGACTTCTGCACTTATGGCTTTTTCAGCCACTGACTTGTAATCACTCTGCTACCAGCTATTAAGATTCTGAGTGCCATAATGTTTCTGTCCTAGAGTTCCTTCAATTGTATAAGCCCCAGGTTTCTTTTTCTAAAAAGTGGAAATTTAGTTGTAGAGAGAACTTTGAAAAAATAACTAGAAAAATCTAAAAGAATAATTAGAAAAGCGTGTCACAAGGGAGTTTCTTTAAAATCACTATTTTTCAGCAAGTCTCAGCATTTTGAATGTCTGGTTTTAACAATATTGCTTAGCTGTACAGCATAAGAAAATTGTATTTCTGTAGGACCAACTCAATAGTTCATGTTTCAACACATCTTAATAATTAACTAGCACGGTTTGGGAACAAAGGTCAGCCAGACTTCTCATTTCTTATGAGCAAAAAATAACGTATATGAGGTTCTGATATGCCGAATATAAAAATAAAGCCTTGTCCCTATGCAATAATTATTTCAGCAAGTTTTTGGCTGAAGCAGCAAGAATCTGTGTGGCTGTTGAACTTGCACACCCACCCGTTTAAGAGTGCAGAATTCCCTTGGTGCCCATCCTTTTGGGTACAGAGCGTGAAGGAAGGGACAGCTTTGGCCCTGGCTGCGGTTCTGGGCGCTGTTCATGGTGCTGAAAAGGGACTCCCAGGGCACGGGCACCGGCCAGGGCTCTACTGGCAGCTGCGATTGTACTTGCAGGTTGCACTGGAGTGACATCGAACAGCCTTTGAAACCGATTCAAAAATAGCTGTTCCATGACACACGTGTGCAGGTCTAAAACTAATGGACGTACATTCATGGATCACCCTTGGATGACTCCGCACCATAGCAACTTTTCCTTCTATTCTAATAAACTTCTCCTTTCTATTCTAATAAATAGAAAAAGGGTTGTTTTTTTCCTTTTTTTTTTTTTTTTTTTTTTTTTTTCTCATAGATGACTGGCTGAATAATGTGACTACCTGAACATATACAAGGACATCAAGATTGTGGGTTTTGTGCATACCTAAGAATCAAATTTTCTGACACCACTGAAGGTATTTTAGTTCACTTCCTGCAATCTTTATTAATGCATAACACCAATCAGCTTGGAGCATGAGGGGTTCTGGTTTCTGAGCCTTTTCAGCACTATGCCAGAAAAAAATTCCAAAAGATTTGAAGCTTTTTTTGGTTGGTTGTTTAAAAAACCTTGATGTTGTTGTCTTTGTTAGGAGAACTGTCAAGTAAACTGGAACAATGCAAAAGTTCAGAATCTTAGTAGCACTATCTCTAACAGTCTCAAAAAAATTCTGCAAAATTGCATACCTAAAAATAAAAAAGCTGATACAAATATTTTATTAAAAGGAGATTCTCCTTTTAATATCCAGTAGCCAAAAACATCAGGCATATTTACAGATGAAGGTGTATTTTGGTTTCACAGCTCTCAGAACTTAGAAATACAAATATCAGAATTTTATATGGTCCCTGGGGAGAGAAAACTAATAAAAAGCCACTCCCTCTGAGCATCCTGTCTATTGCTTTACCTGCCCCAACATTTACTGAGCTTCAAATGAAATAGCATTTCTGTTTACAGAGGAGGCCTCTTATTAAGTTCCCACTTGTCAGAGCATTTTTGTGAGAAGATGGGAATCAGAAGTCCAGTGGGAAGTCAGTGACTTACACCAGTGTTTTTACTACCTGTTTTGGCTTGGCTGTTTTTAAGCACAAAATTCAAAACTGAGTTCCTCCCTGTGCTACACCAAGCCCTAGGCAGATGAGGTCTGTCTGTCAGACTCCAAGACATCCTCTAGCAGCAGGTATATTTGAGCTGACAAAAGGGTCAAGGCTCATGGGCAGAGTACTGCTCATGGAAGCAATGCGACTCGGAATTTGCAGGCACACTTAAGGAAAAGTTCTGGTGTCAAAGACTTGTTGCTGTCCCTGTGGGAAAGAAGCCAAAGTAATGAGGAAAAATATTGAAAGATATTCCATTCTCCAGGCTCTCCTATGCATCCAGTTTTCTCTATTTCAGCTTATTAGTCTTCATTCTGTGTCTCCTGCAGCAGCCTTTGTCAGCACATGAATAATTAATGTTAATAGTCTCATCAACTTCAGGGCATAGTGCAAGACTCATTGAGCAAATGTTGGTTGGGCTTGTCCTGCCTCATGAAGTCTTTTCTTTCATAAGAAATAAGAGATCCCACAGAAGAAAAGACGTGTTCTCCTTCTTTGGTGTTCCTTGAATAGGCAAATGTAAATATAATAATTATGTGTGGTACCTCCTGATATATAGATGTGGCCAGATTTTCTAATTAATGTGAACATTCAGTCACTATCTAATATAATGCTATTAGAAAAAAACCCCTGGTTTTACTTTATTGCCTTTAAATCCAGCCAGAAAATTATTTTTGTTGTTTTAGCATCACACAGGCTCATAATGTCATAGTTATATTGTGTTACCCATTACTCATAAATTTTAAGTGAAAAAAAAAAAAAGCAGCAGAACTGTTTTAGTCACAAATTGTTTCTTGCACACTTCCCCAAAGGTTTTTTCCACTGGAGGTATCAGCACAAAACAGATGAGTGAGGAGAACCTAAGAGATCTGTTATGTCTCACTCCTCCTGTGAGTAGTGATACAAACTCTCACTAGTGTCCTGTATATTTTTTAATCTCTTCTTGAATCCATAATGGGAAACTGAAGTTACAATGAGTCTTCCCCTTTTGGCTGTGACTATGAATGAAGCATGGTTAAAGTAAGCACCAAATACTACTTTCAATAAACAGACTGCCAAATTAGGTTGCAAGATACAAATACTACAAGTAAAAGAGGTTCAGTGAGATTCATCTGGTTTTTTAAATCATAGCATGCTTTCCTCCAGGGTGGAATAAAGATCCATTTAAGGATCCATTTAAGATCCATTTTATGAAAATGTGAGAAATTTTTGAATACCACTGCAGTTGAATAAAATGCCATATCGTTAAAAAAACACTGGAAATTATGCCCATTTATCTTATCATTAAAAAAAAAAAAAGGTCAAAATAGACCATCAGGGGTTTCAGAGTCAGACTCACATAAAATAACCCCTCAAAAGAAATTTCTTATTAAATCTGCCAAGAAACAGTAAAGTTACTCTTGACCACAATGAGAATACACAAATAAAAAATTGCCTGTCTCCAGCATTTGAAAATGCAAATAATTTAATAAACACAGTTGTTTTAGAATAAGCAAATATAATATGGATATATTTATGAAACATACTTAATATGGTTATATCTTCATCTTTTTATTTTAATATAATCATAACATGACCTCTAGGTGTTAGAACCCCATTAAAAATGTTTGAAAAAATTGTTTTAAAAGCAATCTGTACTGCTGGCAGTGTTTTTTAATCATGAGTACATCCTTCACTATTGAATGGATCAAGAAAATCTCTGGTGCAGATTTGAAATGGGTCTAAACTCAGAGAAAAATACCAAAACAATCTGATCAGATGGCTATTGGTTGCAGTAAAAAGGATTAAATTCAGCAGAACTGGAGGAAGCAGCACATTAGGTCTGATTTTTGAATCATCTGGAATATACCTTGCAGTAAGACACAAACATCAGTCTGGGCATGTGCTTCATCTGCTCCTGAACTCTAGACCTTAGTCAGGGTCTTTGTTTTGATGTTGTGAGCATTCAGGCTGGGGAAGGAAGGAGGAGACAGAGCCAGCCAGGCGCTGGGCAGCATCGCCGCGTGAAGCAGCCTCGCGCTCACTGCAGCAGCTCCAGAACCCTTGGGCTGGTCTGTGCCCCCAAACAGGACAACACCACATGCTCCCACTTCAGAGTGTGCTACCATTCACTTGTTTACAGTCTGCTGTCCAACCTCGACAAGTTTTGCTGGTTTGAATTGCTTCTTTCCTCCATCCCAGCGCATAAATGAAAACCAGCCCATTGCACGACACTCCACATGTTTTGGTGTCTTGCTTTTCTGGTATGTTTTAATTGAGTAAACTTGAATGGACTTAAAAATAAGGGGAAAAAAAAAAAAAAAAGAGAGGCAGACCAGCAAATATATTGAAATTCACTTTGCCTGCTTAGTATATAATGAAGGATGACAGCATTGGCTTTAAGGAGATAATTATTTTCATAGTCCATAAGAGTGAATATTTACTGGAGACACTTAGAAGAATTTCTCCAAATGAGTGAACTAATAAATTTTAATGAAGACAAGTGTAATATTTGGGGTTATACAATTAAAAGCAAACATATAGCATATTTAGCAAATTGAAAACCTACTAGCTGCATGTATAAAATACACATTTGTTTTAGCAGTATTTTGTCATTTTTAAAAACTATGCACTCACATCTACTTTTAATTAAAGTTCTAAACTTTTTTCTGGGTTTAATATCAGTACCCACAGCACCAAAAATGTAGATACTACAAACATGAAACAATTTATTAAATAGTCTAAATAAACTGCAATTTAGAAATGAACTCAAGCCTCGTCCAGAAAAAAAACATAAACACAAAACCAAACCCCAGCCACCCACAATCTAATACCCTGTTAAACAGAAGGCAACATTAAAAGTTAAAATAAAGGGACTTCAAAGCAGGGGGGCAAAAGGAATAATGGCTCATGGACAGGGCCATGAAAATTAAGTGGCTGTTTTATATTTTAAATGTAATAACTAAAATCTGTGGTCATATTTTCAGCTGTTTGCATCTGCTTGTAGGAGATATGAGATTTTTATTTCTTGTTGCCACTTATCACACCCACTGCACAGTGATCTAGTGAACTCTGCCAGTCTCACACGGTGACTTTGAAAATGTCTAAGCAAACAGATGACTCTCCACTCTGACTCCTAGAACAATATGTTTGCTTTAACACTCCTGCAAACACACAGGCCCTGGTAACTAATAAAATGAGTCTTAAAAAGGTCTTAAAACAGAGAACACTGGCACCACACTGGTGCTGTAGCTTCTCTTGTCTTTTTCCACAGCAGCTGAGCACAGGATATAATACCCATCTTCAATATTCAAATGGTTTCTGCAGCCCAGTGGAGCCTTTACCAGCCCAAAGCAGCCCCACAATCTGCAGTTATTTCCCTTTCATTTCCCAGCATTACAAAATGCCAGACTGTCAAGAGTCCCCCTCCAAGAACAGGACTTTCCTCTGAAATCCCATTTATTTAGATAAGCTGTAAAAGTGACATGGCAGCAGAAAGAGAAGAAAAATGATGCTAATTGGATATGTAGGAAAAAACCTCCATGCTGAGAACCAGGACTTCATTATCCCAGAGCACTTTTTGACTGCCAAAAGATACTGTGCAGTATTCAAACACAACATGATGACAGTCCAGGCAGGTCTGGGAGAAAGGCAGAAGAACAGCCAAGTAGGGAATAGCACAGTTAGACATATTCAGAGCAGATGGATAACACAAACAGCAAAAGATATCGTAGAAAGAAAATATTGTACCACCCTAATTCTATACTAGTGCAAACCTCCTGTCTGTGCCCTGTCAGAACACTTACAGAATTCTAGTACAAATTTCCCAAAACACTGGCAATTCCTAAAAATGGCAACAATAAATGTTGCCATTCCCCTCCCACCCTTTATTAAACTCTGTCATGTTGCCTACTTCTGCAAGTCCATGTATACCTGCTTCAGTCTGGAGGATATACAGCCATCTCAGGAGAAATCTCTAGCCTCATTTAATTCAGCAAGGTTGTAGATAATTCTGAAGTTCTGTGTGTTAATTTTGCATAGAATTGAAAGTGATTCCAAGTCTGGCATGTGGGGTTTTAAGCAGTTTGCCTGAAATCATTGGATATTTCCTCAGGAGAAGTCAGTCAAGCAATGTTGATTTTGGACTTGTCCTTTGTGCCATATAATAAGCAAAATGCTTCAAACCCCATGTAACAGCACGGCTGTTGTGGGTTATACACTGTGATATTTTTCATAAAATACCCATTGTGTCTGCCCAGATAATGCTAAGCCCCGTATGCTCTTTTTTGGCGAGCCAACTCCATTCAACCTACCAGATTAATGACACTCATAAATAAATAAAAGCCTACAATTTACTGTTAATAGAAGACCAGCTGGCATCCTACAGTGGAGCTGAAGGTGCAGCATGAACTGACAGAGATTGGTGAGAGGTTGCTGACTCATTTTTCATTTATTTTATGGGTGTTTTTCAGCACAAGGAGCTTACAAGCTATGATGCAGCTCTGTCCGAGTTCTAGCTCAACCTCATAGCAGAAATCAGTAATTAAAGTTTAATATGCAGCACTGAGACTGTCTGCATCTCTCAAGGGGCCACTAGAAGGAAATTAGCAAAGAATGATGCAAGTTTTCTAGAGGGATTTGATAGCCAATTCTAAATTCATCTGCTTCGATTGGAAAATGGAAATGCACCTCTGGGGCACCAGTCGTGTGTTTCCTGCAAGATTGGTGTTTAAATAAACACAGCACACAGCAAACTTTGAACTAGTCCCATGTAAACCCCTGCAACTGCTGAGGATTTGTGCTGCAGAAGCTCCCTACTCTATCCTGACAAGCCAAACTCCCCCAGCATAAAGCACTGTCATGCAGAGCCGGGCGGAAGGAGAGCAGACAGACAGCTGAAATTAGATGCTGATGAGATGCCAAGAGAAGATTGCTTCTAATGCCGTGCCACGCCAGCAACTCAACACGATGAAGCCCTTTTAGCTGAAACAAGGATCAGCTTGTAGCACCTTTGCTCGTTTGTGCAAGAGAAAGGGTTTTTTGAAAGGTTATTCAAAAGGTTCAAGTGTTTTGAAAGGTTGTGGGCTTCTAGAAAGCTCATAAGTTTCAAGAATACTTTACCACTCTGAGTTCTCATTCAGCTCAAGTGAAGGCAGCTCCTCACCTGCATTATTTATGCTTTGTACTCCCACCAAGCCATCTTTCTTTATGCAAACCAGGCAATGCCAGCAATTTGCCTCTGTGCCCGAGATGTCTTCTTCCCACATTTTCCAGGGCTCTCAGTTTGCAGAGCAGTAACCAAAGGGAATTATTTCTGCATCCTGGGTTACTGAATAGGTACTTCAAAGATGTATTTCACAGAAGATTTTCTGGCCTGATTAGCAAAAGAACAGAAAGGCTTGTTTAGCCTGCTCTACACTTCCATTTCTTCTAGTTCAACCTCTATTACAACCCTCTGCCATGCATGACTGCAAGTGGCCATTTACCAGCAAAAGTCTTTATGTATAATTTCGAAATCAGCTTTTTGGCATGCCATCAAAGGGAGGTAGCATAGGATCTTTAGGTTGGGAACTCTGTGAAAGAGTTTTTCTCTTTGCAAGGAGAAGTTTTACATGTAAGATTTCTGTTCCCTGCTTGCCCTGTATTTCAGGAAAGAATGAAATCCAGCTATACTGATTTCAAGCATGCAATGACACCTGGAATAGGGAGCAAAAAACTGCTAAGAGTGCAAGACAGATTGGAGACACCAGACTGATGTGCAGTGTCCAGCAGGAGTTGGTCTATCCTGCATCAGCTTCTGGAAAAAAAACTTTCCTGCAGCTGGCCAGACTGATAGTTGAAAGATTGCCTGGTTTGGAAAGGAGCTTTTACTTGTGACATGCAAATCCCTGGCTGTGAGAAGGCAATTGCTAATTTGAGTCAAGTAGCTCAAATAAAGAAGTGTCAGGTATCAGCTGCTAATCTGAGCAAATCAATGTCATTTTGATTAGTGCAATGGGAATTTGAAGAAAAAATTGCCAGGTTAACAAATTCACTTTTCTTTTAAAAGTCCCCATGTGTACAAGTTTATGTAAACTTAATTGAAGTCAACAAAGTGCAACTTCTTAAAAACAATATAAGTTCCTTTTAAAGGAGTCTAATTAATGATTATAGTCACCAGGGCAAGTTTTCCAAAAAATCAGCAAAAGACAGGGAAGCTTATGCCTTTGTTTAGAGTTATGGAAAACAAGTAACAACCCAGAAAGAAAGTCTCTTTTTTTATATGGTTTGCTTTTCCTTGTTCTGGGAAATATTTCAATTTCCTAAAGTATTTTGTCTGTAATACAGTTTGATACAAAGGAAGAGAGGGGAACAGCATAAAATTTAAAGGCAGAAGGCTTTTCTCCAGAGGACTCCTGTAAAAAGCATCTGAACTTCAACAGAGTTTGAAATAAGTAATTTTTTTCCAAACCCATGACTTATTTTGATGAAGAAGGTGCTGCCTACCAGAAGCAATGTGCAAGGAAGACATCACACTGATCTGATTCCATTTGTCTAAACATTTCAGCCCTTGTATATAATCAGTGAAACCCATGTGCTCCTAGTTCTTGCTCAAGGAAACAATCTTCCCCTGCTGTACCAGGCTGCAGGATTGTCCAGAGGCCCTAAGAATCTTTGTCAATGTCCTTAAAGCATCAGGAGCCATGATGGCAGCAGTAAATAAAAAACACATGAAGCATTCCAAAAGACAAGCTTATCTTATCTTCTCTCCAGGCCTTTGCATCTCCCCTGTCTCACTGGAGGGGTTTTATTAACTTCTACTGCATATCCTCTGCTTGAATCCCACAATTCAACTCTGCAGTAGAGAGCATGGACCAACATTGTCTTTCATATAGCTGGACGAAAAACCTCAAGGAATTGTGATTTTTTTCCACCCTTGGGGCTTCACTTGACAGAAACATATTTAGGACACTTCCTTCTACTATCAAATTCTCCACCATTCCCTCTTATATCTGCATAATCATTTTTAATCTGACTGTTAACCTGACATAAGGAAAAGTTTGCATAGCGTTGCTCTTTCCTTTCATTGTGTAAATGCTCAAACAATGAGAGCATGATGTATTGCTAAGCCCTTCTGTGTTTGCAAGCTGGCAGAGTTAAGTGGCACCTTGAGGGGGGTGACAAAGGCCACCAAACCAGCCTGGGTACCCACTGGTCTGACTATGGTCTGGAATGTGTTCTGCTTGCAGCTGGCAGACACGTTTCATAGTTTTCCATTTAAACATTTGGATCCCTCAAATTAATTTTCTTCCCCCTCCCCACCAGCTTAACACAATATTTTGAACAGATAATGCACCAGAATTGATTTCTGATGTGTGTTTCCTTCTTTTGAATTTGTTTAAAAAATATTACTCTATAAGATAACTCATGTCATTGCTCTGAGAAGCCAGCTAATCATACACAGATTTGTTTACACTGTGAGCCTTCAAGCTACCGTAATTGTCTCATTCTCCACATTTGTATCAGGACACCACTGAAGGCAATAAAAGAATATGCATTAAGTAGTCTTTTCCACAATTTTTTTTCACTTATACTGTCACAATATTACAGTGTCTATGAGGGTGTAATTTCATCGCTATGTGTTTCAAGAACAAGTTTATAAAGGTGAAAACCTCCACATCTAGAAGAGTTCACTAAGGGTGCAGACACACTATTTAAACAGCAGCATTATAATGATCTAAAGCTTGCCATTTCATATTTTTACTTAATGTTTGTCGATATAAGCTAAAAAGGATTAGTGTAAAGTTATTTTGTAATGAGCAAGATCACCCTTTGTGTTTATAGCTGATCAATAACAACTTGAGATGAGAAAGGAGATGAAAAAACTGCCTCATTTCCTGCTGATTTAATGGGGAATAAGGAGGGGCTGTACCACTAACACACACTGAACAAATAAGCTTAATGCTATTATTAATAGTGTTTGAAATAGAACCCTGAAAGTTCGGTTTGAAATCTTGCTTAAGTAAAGCTGAGGTTACGACATAAAGTCACCAGAAACTGCCAAAAGCACAAGCAGCATTAAAAAAAAAATAAATTATTTAATTTAAGACTGAGCACAAATGGAATTTCATATTGCTTGGGAAGTTTTGTCTCGTTTTGGACTCTCATGGCACAAAGCTCTTCGTGTGTCCACCAGTGTGTCCAAAACACACGTAGAACCAAATTCTCTCCCATTTACCTCATTTCCTTCCAGAAATCCAACACGCATCAGGCCAAAATAATCTGGTTATGGCAATGCAGAGCCACCAGCAAGCCACATCATACAAGAGAACCCGACCCACTGTCACTAATATTGTGTTGCCTGTGGACAGCTCTGGTGTAGCATCGTTACGCTGCTGCCTAATTGCTTCCCCTGCAGTGACATGTGGCTCCTTCTAGAAAAGCAACCAGCACTGCTGCTCCAGGAGACTGCCTGAATTCTGCACACTGAGAGTCAAGATCATTGCCTAATAATACAAAAAGCTTAGTCTCAGAGCGAGAAAAAGCCTTTTCTGCACAAACAGGGAAATAAAGCCGTTGCAAGCCTCCTGCTGCTGGGCACCATTTTGTGGGGATGGCAACATCTGAGGCTTTGGAAGAGCGAGGGCCTGGCAGAACGGCTGACAATGAGCCACCATACTGTGGGTGTCAGAAGCCTCACGTCAGCAAAACAGCATTCACCAGCTGGAGCCCCACAAGTGCCAGTTTTAATTATAAACTTTATTTTCAAATAGAGTTCACAGTTTGTACAGGGTACACTTCATGCCATCAGAGCATTTGAGCACTGCACCAGCCAAATTGGTGGCTTGCTATTTTCTTAGAAATAGAACTGTAGACCTAAAATACTTGTGTTCCTTCAGAAGAACAATAATCTTTTGCAGTCAGTTTGTCAAGGATTGTGTTACCCAGATGTACAAGTAAAATACCTAATGATTTCTGTACACAGGGCTATTGTCCTCTGCTCTACTTTCACCTCTAGACTCATGATTATTCCTTTCATATTTTTATTTCCAGCAAAGTCAATGTTCTTAGTTCTACAAATTTAGTACATGTACATTCACTTAAATGTTGATTTAAATGTTTATTTTGGGTTTGCCAAGGAGGTTGTTACTCAGTTTTGCATACCTTGATTCCATTGTACTCATGCCACAACTCAGGAGGCAGAAAATATGCGCATGAAAAGAATTGGTCAGTCAGTTTGTGATTTCACCCGTGCTTTCCAACGTTCATTTGGCACAAGTGTAACATTTCACTGCTGCTCCAGACTTCATTCTTCATTCTTTTGTTTTATAACCATCCCCCTTTTTTCAAACCATTGCTGTAGTACATTTAAATAAGGGCTCCATTCTAAGCTTTCTGTATTAACATTAGGAAGGTCTTAAAATGTTAATTTCTTCATATACTTATATAGAGCCTTATGTGTATCATACCTTCATATGCATGCATACATACATAGCATTACTATTACATTCTTTTGAATCATCTTGGTATCATGAAAATAGGACTTTAGAAACAATAAATATGAGCTTAAAAGGTATGATTTTTTCAGTGTATTCCAAATAATTCTGATCCACCAGAAAAATATCAGCCCAATTTTTGTTATCACAAATTATATCCATTCCTCCTTACTACTCTAAGCTAGTTTGAAACAGCATGCAAAGAGGTTTCAGGTAAGGAATTCTCCTGATACAAGCTGCTTCATAATACTTTTAGAAACTACAATCTGATGTAAAAAATGTTGCACCCCGTTTATTCCATAAGCTGAAAAATTATGCACTGTTGATCACCTATGATGAACAGATCTCATGCATTAATTAACTGCTTCTAAAACTGTCCATTTAGATTAATGGAGAAAATTCCACTAGAGATGAAAACAGTCTCACTATAAAATAAAGCATCTGAGTGACAGACTGGCAATCTGCATTAAAAAAAATAAAATGGAGGAGATATGAATGAAAGGACAGAGACATATCAGATATATGCTGTCAAAAAATCTCTTCTAGAACTTGCTTCACTTAATTCCTTTCTAACACACTGACAGGGATGATGTATCATTTAGTACTTTCTCCAGTAAGCCAGAAAAGCGATGAGCGGCTCTTGTGACCCTGGGACCCAGAATAATTATGATTATCTGCACTATTTAGCCTGGAAGGAATCGGACACTGTTCATGGTCTGTTAGTTCAGCTATGATGTTTGATAATCTATACACACAAGTCATTGGAGGTCACTCAGCCTTAGAGTACTTCAAGCACACTTAGCTGGCCTTTACTGAATGGTAAAGTGCAAGTGCCCCATTTCTATTGCTATGACACTACTGAAAGACTGGAACTGCTGAAGGATGAAAATAATTTCATTTTATGTCCGCTATCTAGAAAGATTTGAATACACTCAGTTGTTTGGTTGGACTGTAAATATGAAAACCTGCTGGGATGTCTAGAGAAGTGAAAACTAAGCAGATGGAAAATGAAGCTGAAGAAAATTAAGCTGCTTCTGTGCAACTGGTTAGAAGTGTTACCAGAATCCTTCCCTTCACCCAAACACAGAGAGAATCCCCAACGGTGTAACTATTCCTTAGCTACAAGTTAATCTGAATTGAAGAACAAAATCATAACAATAGTTCTATATCTGCATTTTCTAAAAAGTAAACACAAAAGTAGCTTCTTGGTTGCATGATTAAAGTTTTTATATTAAATTGAAGACACATAGGAATTTTACCTACATATTAGAATTTGAAGAGGCGTTATTAAAAGGAAGTATAATATGAAAAAAAATGGACCTCCAAATCACTAACTTATGTTTAAACATAAAACCATTTAAATTTTAAAAACAAAGTGGGTTAACTATCTCTGTAGACCTACTCCGTGGACTTTTGGCTTCAAAGGGAGCAGCCATGGCATCATCACATGAGAGGAAAATAAAAGAGTTATGTCAAAAGGGGTTGTTTTCAATGAGAAAGTGCTATTTAATAGATCTATTCTCACAGAAAACCATGATACATTTTCTGGCCACTTTGGGGAGCAGATCCACTTAATCTTTCAGAGATAATGCTTTTTTCACTATTTCCCAAGTACAGAAAGCATCAGGTGGAGTGGGCATAGGAATATTTTTCCAAGACCAATTTTGCATTCTAGATTTGAAAAAATACACTTCAGAAGAAAAGTTAAAAGATTACATATAGGTATCCTGTATGCTATATACAGCTGCTATGGTGCCAACCATTTTCCAGCTTTTCCAGGAATCAATATTCTCACACTGATACAAAATTAAGAGTGTGGCCCTCAGTATCGAGTCAAGACAGCTTTATGACTCAACCATGTTTGTAACAGCAAAGAACTTCTCAATGTATAATCTTTACAAGTAAATAAAAATAAACATTTAGGATGGTGTATTCTGTGATAGCCTTTGCTATTGCAAATTCTGCTCCATTGGCAAAAACCTTCCAAACCAAACAAAACTCAAACCCCAAAACCACAACAGTAAAGCTGCAGACTGTGCCTGATCCTGTGTGACCTCCCAAACTCCCTGGGTACTTTTCTTTTTGATGCTGCAATTTCTCCTTTGTCATTCATCTTTACTATGTGCACAACTTCCAACTGCCAATTTTTTTCACCCTCACAAGCTGTGTGAACCAATGCTGAGAGGAGAAAAAGGCTCTTTGTACCCCTCATGGGTCATCTCTCACTGCTTTTCTATCCAGCAGGTAACCACTGAGCCCAAGCAAGGCACAGCAAAAAATTCACAAAACCTCATTCTGGGTAGGCTGGAAGTGCCTCTAAGAACAGAAAGTTGTTTTTCCTTCTCCCCAAAACTTTAAACCAGCAGCAGATTGATACTGCTGTGTTTTATGTTTCCTCCCCACCACTCTTCATACATTATAAGAATCTCCGTTTTAGGACAAAAACCTGAGCTAACTTTTTTTTTTTTTAAATTTGCTTTCTGAAATAACCTCATTCTCAAAATTTGTTGTAAAATTATTACTTATAAATAACCAAACTAAACACACACACAGAGTTCTGCTGGAGCTTTATGGTGGCAAGATGGTGTATTTAAATCAGAAGCTGAAAAAAGATCAATACACAATTATTTTAAATACATCTATGTTATTCTGTTTCTCTTTGGATTTCTCTATTAATCTTGAATTAATTTTCTTTTTGCAATAGTTATAATGCCATTATTGGGCTTTGTATTTGAAATACTTTAAAATAGAAAGAACACCAAGTATTTTAATATATTATAAAGGAATTTATATCCAGGTAACAGATCAAAGCCGTATATTTCATTTTTACAACCAAATAAAATTGCATATTCCTTAGTTTAGCACAAATAATTCATGCTGTGGCAAAGAATGGTATAAAGAGCTGTCAGACAAGTATGCAGGTATTCCTTTTTTTTGTTCTATTTAAAGCAGTACATTTTCTGTTCTATCGAGTACCTGTGATCACTAAGAAAAATATTAATACCTCAGCATTTATCCCACAGTGGCCATGCTCACTGTGCCTGCACTTCTACTGATGAAAACCCTTTCACTGAGCTCAGCATCAGTAGTAGAGCCTGCTCTTTTAAGTTCCAGCCTAGACATGTACTCAGGACATCTTCCCAGTCAGCAATCCCAGAATAGTGTTGGAAAGAGAGGCTTTGCACCTTCATCTAACTCTACTTTTCCTCATACAAGCCAGTTTGTTGGTTTTGTTTGTTTGTTTTTCATGTTAGAATAAAGAAGGAAAAAGCTGGGCAGAAAATACTTTTCAAGAATTGGTCTCTTGCTCCTGGCCATAATACAGCTCCAGTATTTAGTGAATAGCTCATGAACATATTGAGTTTTCTTATATTGTGGATTTTATTCAATTTGAAGGGTTTCTCATCTGGCACAGAAATTTGATTGTTCCACCCCAAGTTTCAGTGATTGCAAATTAAGAATGTAAACTGTAATGTGCTCAAGGGCTAAAAGACTTTCTCCCTAAACTCAGAATGAAGAAAGTATGACAAAAGTAATTTCAAATATTTCAGTCTTTAGATAAAGCTTGATACTTCTTTTCCCTCCTCAGCCTTCCTCATTAGCTCTCTCTCATAAAGTTTAAGTCAAGGAATGATAAAAAGTCAAATGTAAGATATTAAAAACTAAAGTGAACCTCAGCACAAAGACAGTTCAAGTACCCTTGTACTGATCAAAATTCAAATCAGCTTGATATTTTAAGCAGTGTCACTTTCTCATTCTTACTTTCTCTCACATTATATTATCCCCTCTCATCAAGCGCCCCTGCCAGTTCTCAGATGTGTAGACAAAAATTGTTATTTCTCACAGGTCCTAGAAGCTCCCTTTATGGTACCAGGAAGCAGAGTTTGATGAGAGCAAGCTTGCTCAGCATCTTTCTTTTCCACTACCCTCAAAGGATGAGTAAAAGGATGCAGAAAGAAGATATGACAGCCAGAGAAAACAGGGAAATGTTTATCATTCAAGGGAGGAGGAGACAATTTGCTTAATCATAGCTTTGTTTAAGTAGCATCAAATTCTTCATGCAATGTTATAAACCTCTAATTGCTCCATTGCCTTACTTTCCAAGGAAACTTCAACTTGAATATCATCAAACAACTCCAGTTGTTGGCAGAGAAGTGAGAGTGATTAGGAACATAAATAAAATTAACTATGAGGAGGAAAAGTAAATCAGAAATTGAGTCACTGTCAATGAAAACTAGGGCTGTTGGCTGTAGAGACAAAAATCCCCAGAGCCTAACCCAATGAAAACAGCTCAGGGTAGGTAAGGCTTTTGTGCAGCAGATACTACGAAAGAGCTCAGATTTATGGAGAGAACTTGATTTACAATCATAAATGGATAAGGTCTACAGGCACAAGGGAGAGCAAAGTGACTGGACAAAACACAGACACCTTTAGTTCAGGTGCCAGGCCATTCAGACACCCATCCTATAAAGAGTGTAGTTTTTAATGAATTAGGGTATGTTTTTTCTTGGTACTGTGATGGTCTAAGAGAGGAAGATTTGTTAAAATAAAAATCAGATAACACATTATAATCTAAGGAAAAAACCAACCAGCTTTTGGACACAAGCCCTCTTAACTTCCTACATAATCAATCATAATTCTAAAACACATGACCCTCCAAGCAAAATGCGTCAATACTGTTCTTCAAGAGTGACAAAACTGGGAAAAAAAGCAGCCTTTGATATATTTGCTATTTCACCCACATAAGAGCAAATCTCAGTTTATTTCTATCTCACTGCTGATGTCCTTGTCAGCTGTTACTGGTCATTAGCATCTTAGCTCATTCAAATAACTTTGCCATTCAATTGCTTCCTCACCTTTCACAACAATACTTCACGTGGCTTATTACTGGAATTAATGATCACTTTTTAAAAAGGAATTTGGCAGTTACTTGTGACTTTTGAGTTTTGACTAGGCAGCCAGCAAGCAACAAGGCTGAACTTAGACTTTCAGGCAGTTACATATTTATCATTAAATTTCACAGAATACCAGGTTGGAAGGGACCTGAAGGATCATCTGGTCCAACCTTTCTTATCAAAAGCACAATCTAGACAAGAAAGATGGCTTGGCACCCTGTCCAGCAGCATCTTGAAAGTGTTCAATGTTGTGGAATG
The DNA here is from genome assembly GCF_030490865.1 of Poecile atricapillus. Lineage (NCBI taxonomy): Eukaryota > Metazoa > Chordata > Aves > Passeriformes > Paridae > Poecile > Poecile atricapillus. Next base: position 29,667,946 of record NC_081253.1, on the reverse strand, counting down.
TACCACTTCCCTGGGAAGATTATTCCAATGGCTGAATGATGTGAAAAGTTTTTCTCTTGCATCTAATTGGAATCCCCCCAGCAGCCTGATTTATCATGCTTTATTCTGATATGGGAAATCTGCTGCTGAGCTTGTGCTCAGACATCTTAGACAACTTTTTAGGCAATATGGATATCTTGAATTACACTAGACAATAAATATCATAACAGAGAATCCTATATATCCTTGAGGTGCTAACAGGTAATAGTCCTCTTCCTTTGCTTCTTCTCCTTGACTACCAGTGATGTCAGGAAAATTCAAAATTTCAAGCTAGCCTTACCCTGCAACAGTTTCTCCCGCACAAACAGGCACAAACAGGTGCACTGCTCCATTTCACCATCAGAGCTGCTTGAAATGCAGTGCATTTTCCATCATTCTCTCAAACCCAAGGCAGGATGTCCCGTGGTTTTAATGGAAAGACACTTTCAGCTGGCATTTGTGGCTAACAAAAGACTCTCTCTGTGCACAGTATCACAGAAAACTTGTTTTCCCTTTGCCTCGCAGAAGTGTTAGCTACAAATCCTGTCAACAAAAACTGCCTGGTTTTTGCTAGCAGCACAGCCACGCTCGGGTTTCACTTTGCTGAGGGCTTTGCCACGTTCCAGCAGAACTGTAATCGGGCATGTTTGTGCCGGCGGGGGGAAGGAGGTCTGCCACGCCACATGGCACTCGGAGCTGCTGCCACACACAAGCCAGCCACATTCTGTTTGAGAGCTTCAGAGTTAAGCTGTGTTTCACTGCAAACATAAACGCAGGGCTTTGGGTTTCTTTTCTTCTGCATCTAGCGCACATTACAGCAGGCACCTTGCAACCAAAACCCAGCCACCATAAATATACAGGGCCCTTGAGAGAAGCTGCAGTTCTCCAGGGACAAGAGCTTGCATTTAACACCAGTGAACAGAGAATACACAGAGAAAAACATGCTTTGGAGCATTCCTTAAGGCAGAAAGCACATGAACTATGCTCCAAATATCTTCTGTCTGATGAGGAAGTAAGGAGGCATCTTTCAAAGCTTTTTTATCATCCTTTTAATAAACTAGTACTTCCACATTCTTGCAGATGCCTTATGAAAACTCCCACCTGAATTCACTGATCATAATAATAATAACAACAACAACAACAATAATATTGTTAAGACCCACTCACCTACTGTAAATATCACTTTGGTAATTGGCGATACAGAAGAAATTTCATTAACCAATACATGTGTATTATTTACCATGTATAGGGTAATCCCAGTTTGCAGAAAAATAAACTAGCTCAATATTACTGAAATCCTCCCAAAAAATGTGGAGAATCAAATAACTCTCTGAGACCACATGACAATAATAATTTACAATCATTATCGTGATCATTGGAATTTCTATTATATCCCATATGCTTTATTTTTCACATGCATGTGTCACACACTTGCTACATTAGGGGAAAAAAACCCAACAAAAAACAAACCCCAAAAACCTTTCAGGCAGGGTGACTTGTTTCCTGAACACCTTTGCCCCATACCCACGAAGTGCAGGCTTTTTCAACCCAGTTGTGCCAAGAGACACAAGTCAGGTAAGCCAGCACGTTTCCCTCCTTACAGACAATCTGGCTAACACTTAAAACAGAATTCTGGCCCCTTACAAATGGCTTTGTGACTTAGAGAATTTGTGTCTTTCTCTTGACTGATCCCGTGGAGACCAAGCACGGCAAAGTGGAGTTGTGTGCTTGTGCTATGGCAGTGTGGGAGCCATGCCATTTTTCTCACAGCAACACAAACCTGTAATTTTTTAAGCCCCTGACAGCTGCAGAAGGTGTATAGAAGATTCCCCTGCTTTCTCTAGCAGAAATAATAAGACCTTTAAAAATGGACAAAAGCTTGGAAAAAAAAAGTTCTATATGTTTCTAGGCTGATTAATCAATATTTAATTATTTAGAAGTTCTAAATGGCTATCTTTGGCTGGCACGGGTACAAAACATGTTATCATCTGTCAATAGAGGCCAGGAAATCAGATCTTAAGCATAAGTAGCAGGGCACTGCTCTGCAGAGAAAGTGTTTACTCCATTTGCTGCACTTTACCATTTCATTTCATCAAAGGTGTTTATGTCACGCTTAATGAGATAAGGGACAGCAGAGGCCTCAATTGCAGGTCTTAGCACTGTCTGATAACTGCAGCAATCTGGGAATAAACACCGCTTTGCAGAAACCATTTTTTAGAGCCCTAATAAAGTAATCGGAGGCCTTAGTAGAAATTGGTTAATTCGATCATCTATGTTTTGTTCTGGGAGTAAAATGTGTATTACTAAGATTAATTCATTAGAGAGTGTTCTTACTGGAGTTAATTTGATAGTTCTGAACCAAGGCATCACACTGCTAAGTGGCTATTGTGCATCTGCAGAATTAATGTACTAAAGCCTCAAAACATTTTTGCCTTGCTAAAGGTGCCAGAATTTTTCTGATCCTCTGGATATAATGAGGTTCTCCTTGATTCAGCTCGTGGCCAGCACAGCCACTGCTCCCCAGAGCCCGGAGCTAATTCACAGCAGCTCTGTGAATGTGAAGAGATGGGAACACCCAGTGTATCCAAAATGGTCTGCCCAATATTTTCCAGTTCTTTGTACATCTCCCCAGGCAGTGGATAAGCTTTCTTCTATATTCACCACAACCTGAAAGGCTCAGAGAAACAGTGGCACTGGCCTCCATCTAGCCTGCAGCTACTAAAAGGGACGTGCTCCACAACTGCTTGACAAGCTCAGGCAGCTGACACAGTTCAGAGGTTTTTGAGCTCTTTTGGGTGCAGCTTTTTAGCAACCGATCTGCTCTGCCAGTCTCAGCTGCTAAGTGAAGCCCTTCACAGGCTTGTAGGTACCTGGTCTCATATTCATAATTTTACTCTTAACAGATGTGCTATCAGCAAATACTGTTTAAGTGCCCATGTATGAGAAATTGGTTGCTTACCAGCTGTAAGGATGCCTATAGACAATAGGGAATTGTCTACTAAAACAAGAGGGAGCTTGAAATTGCATTTCACTGAGGCAAAGAAAACAGAAATCTTTTACTGTCTATCTCAAACAAGATAATGATATCCTTTCAAGAAAGCAGTCTGAGAACCTTATACTGTCTTCTTATAACTTCTGATATCTCTAGATAAAAGTTACTAAATATTGATATTAGTTATAATATAATATTACTCAAAGAGTTGTACTAAACTTTTTTGGACTAGGTGATGTACTAGTACACAGCTAGAAGACAATTTCTTGCCTGGAATAAACTGGTCTGTAGATTGGGCTGCTGGGAAATCAACAGACACGGACAGAAGGATAAAGCAAATTTAGTGACTTCTCTCATCATGGCTATTCTAGCTCTAACTCTCATGTGTTCCATCTAAGACATAAATGTTTAACCCTATAAAGCAGTGAGAAGCAAGGACTAAACTGAATTATTTATTAATTCTTAAGTCAAAATAGAATATTCAACATATCTTCCATTCTTGGGATTTGACATATTCTGAACAAGAAAAAGTTCTCTTTTACAGAGAGAAAAACTTTCCTCTGCTCTCAAAGTTTATGGGCTTGTTAAATAGGCTGTAATAATTAAATGCATACACATGCTTGAATGATAAATTTTAGTAATAAGTGCACTGGGACTTACCATGACCTTATCAAGTGGGGCTAGCCAGTCATTAATTCAGATAACGCAATTTATTATCATAATCTTTTTGCTTACACTATTGTAGGGCATATGATTTATCCTAATTTACATATGCAGATTGAGATGCAATCATTTCATTAATTTTAATGCTTTTTCTTAATCCCATCAAGATTAACACTTTGCCTAAAAATTCTGTACAACATACTTGTAACTGCCCATTAAAGTGTTATCCTAATATTAGTATGGGTGAATTATTAAATTAACGAACAAAGTGCGTTAATTTGAATGTGCTAGTTCCAGATGAGAAACTGCACCAACAGGGCACATACAAAGTTATCTTTTTGTACATATAGGTACTTGCATTTGTTGGGAACACTGCAGTTCCTGTACACATTGTGGGCATTTCTTCAGGCAGGAATTTGGGGCCCGTCTCTGACCCTCTCTACAACCACTGCCAGAGGTACCATATGGCATGGAATACGTGGCATCACCACCAGATATTTGACTTGCCTGTTTTTCAGTAAGAGACTCAGTGGCAGAGTCAACCATTTATTAATACTTCAGGAGTGAAGACTCACATAAAGCAGATGCTTGAAATTTTGTTTACTAACAACAGATTAGGAACAGATATATCATGTTAATTCTTGTGTAATGTTAGATGGAATCATCATCTTTATTCTAATATTTGCATTGATTCAGCCTAATGACATCTCCATTTTATAGACACTCAGTGTGTATCTGAGTGTATAAATGTGCTTGTTTAAATGCAGGGCAAATATCTTGTTCATTTCATTTACAAAATCAAGAATGAATGTGTAGCAAGCAGATGTTTTTAATTGCTGACAGTGAAACCACGATCATGTTAATTTGCTAAAACTGCTGAACAGACATTAGGTAGGAATTTAACTCATCAATGATATCAACAGATACCAGTATAATCAAAGTAAAGGTTAAATTCAATTTACCATTTTATTGGAAAGGAAGTTTGACTTTTAAGCTTATTGGCAGAAGAGAACAAAAAATTGAAAACTTTCAGAAAAATGCCTAGAGATGCTTCCTTATATTATTTTGTTTAATTAAGAAAAATAATAAAGTGTCTGCATGCATTGCTTGTTTTCCTACATTGCCATAGATTAGAATAAGAAGCTGAAATGAAGTGTTTCATTGTACTTTTATATTTTTAACCAGATTCAAGGTTTGACCCATTAAAGCATATGCAAGAAGAAATACATTAAGCATTGAAATATATTAGGCATCCTAACTAGGCAGTGAGGATTTATCAGTGATGAGTAGGTTTTCCTCAAGCAAGTAAATATACATTATGTCCCTAGTTCTGCTGGAGATGCTTAAGGTAATAGATTTGGGCCAACATGTTTTATTCATGACTTAAAGCTGGTGTTTTTTTCCAATGGGAAAAAGCAGTTGTAAGTTTGAGTAATTACTGTATTACTCTAACCTTTTGCTGTTATTAGCCAGCTGGGATAATACTGAGGATTTTAACTTCATTCAGGCCTCTGCTGAGTTCAAAGGACTCTTTCTGTTCTCCTCATTCCTTGCCAGGCTGTTTCTAAAACTTGTCAGTGTTTTCTAGCTGGGCTTAATCAGAATTTCAGTCAGCCAGTGGAACTGAGAGTGTGTAGATCACTTTGACATGGATGTTAAGTGCCACTGTCTGCAACTCCCACCCAAATGCATTTTTGCTAGGATTTGTTTTCAGTTTTGCTACTTTCATCAGCAAGTATTTGTTTTTCATTCCAAGTTAGCATTATCCCAAAATTATTTATTAACAAAGCGACCTACTGATACTGCATCCACTTCAAAGGCACACTAAGCAGACTGTGTGGTTGTGAGGTGTTGGGGAATGCATAGCAGGGGCAGGTGCATTCTCACTATAATTTTGATATATGTTTACATTATTGTATAAAAGCAGAAAGAACTGAAAAAGTCAGTGTGGTACTACAGAGCACCTATACTTTGGAGGTACAGGACTGTGCACAAATTTATCTAGATCTTTATTAGAAACATCCTGTGTTATCTGGAAGGAACTTTCAACAACATGGCTATAATTTTAAGCTTTTCTTGCTCCATAAGAACATTCTAATGAGAGCACACAGATTTGTCTGTCAGCTTTGGTACGGGAGAACTGAATTCACATAAATTTTGCACCACATCAGAGTTAAGCCGTGGCTTCCTTCATCCTCTTGCATCTTTATTTTTATGAACACCAGGTACTCAAAATCATTCTTGTAGCTGTAGTCTAAGCCCCTGGACATTCCAGGCACCTGCAGATAAATCTCCTGCTACCACCACCGGCAAGGGCAGGGCAGAGGCACCCAAGACACGGTGCAGACACACAAGTCATCAGCTCCTGCTCTAGAACCAGCCAGCCTGTGCTCATCAGCACCAGTTCCACCTCGGCCAAGCCTCAACACGGCAGCTCAATGCTTGTTCCAGCTGGACTCCCACCAGCCAAGCCATGCCCAGCCAGCATCCCGGCACAGGCATCCATCCGCTGCCCACACCACCTCAACCACCAACTTCCATCCCATCAGAAAGCTTCCTTTGCATACCAATGGCACTGAAACCCTTCCCACCCAACCTAAAAATGCAGCATGTAGCACATAAAAGGGATTTAAAAAAGGTGGAGGAATAGTCTTTGAAATCCCATTGATTAGCATCTTTTAGCACATGATACAGAAAATTAAGAGCACCAAGATATAGATCAATCTCTTCCATAGTACATGCTGATGTACTGAAAGAGTATGAAAAAAACCACTTTTTTTTACTGTAGAGTATTGATCTTTTTTATGTTAACTATAAGCCTTAATTAAAATTGCAGGTACTAATATCATGCCACATAATTAAGAAGAAAAAACACTAAGCAAGTTTAAAGAAAATACACATTTTATGGCTTGTTTCTTTGTTTTCAAGTAGTAGCAGGGAAGCCCCTTACAAGTGAAAGAATATTTCCATTTTTACTTTTTTTTTTTTTTTAATTTACATTTATTTTACATTTCCAGTCCATATTTACTGGACTGTTAGGATGTTACCCTAAAAAAAAACCCTAGATTTGTTCCATAACATCCAGGGTGTTAAATTTCTCAGCTTTATTTCAGGCTGACTGCAAGGAATCCAGACTTTTCTTTCATTCCCTCAGTCAGACATGGTTATAAATGTTGAATTTTTCTTTATGGATCCTCAGAAGCTTACACTATCACCTTGCAATAGGTTTTATTTTTATGTTCTTACTACAGATTTTCCCACTGTTTCTTTTTTGCTGTAAAGGAGGGGAGGGGGGGTGGAATCTGATTCTTTCTTCTGGATTCCTACTTTATCATGAGAAAGTTCATCTGTGTCTCCTAGCATATTCCATAGGTAACAGTCCAGCAGCAAAGACTGAGCTTTAGTGTCAGGCTCAGATTATGCCACCAGCAATTAGGAGATGCTTACATCCCCTTTCTATTTTTCTTTATTACAACAAGTTCATTTTGTTCCTCAATATACTTACAACATAAATTTGCCCCTCAGCACCCATTCAGTGAGCAGAAGTGTGCTAACTGGAAGTGCAATAACCAAAGCTTCCTGAGAGTGCTTTGGTCACAAATGAACTTCATGTACAGATGTAAGAAGAGTGATTCTGAGCTCATTTTCCCACAGTTACTTCTGGAGAATTTCCATCAAGCCAGCATCTTAAATGAAAAGGAGATTATCCTCCACAACATTTTAATTCAAGAATAGTGCTTATTTTATTTTCACTCTTTAATGGAGCTCTCCTAATACTTCCTTAGTTGTATGCATTTTCTCTTCCCAAAGCTGAGGGAACCTGTTCTTTTTAAGCCAATACTGTTATTCTAGTCTCCTTTGCATGGAGATGCTGGAATAGAATTTTGTGAGTTTCTTGCAGATACTGCTATTATTAATAATCTCAACAAAAATAGCAAATTTTACCAAGCAACTCGGCAGAATAAACTGTTGCCCAGTGGAAGTGCCAATTAAAACCTGTTCAATCAACAGGGAGAGATGGTTACTAATAAGGGGATTTTCTTTGAAAATCCCTATCAAGTGTCTTTGCCCTGACTATGTGCATCATTTTCCATATGCATACCCTCATCAACATGAGATGGCTGCTCTCTGCCGTGACTTGCATCACCCCATCGTGTGGTTAGTGGGGGTTTGGCCAATAAACAAACCTTCAGAACCACAGCCATAAGATGCACTTCACAGCAGTTTGAGAAACACGTGCACTGGCACTTGCAGATTTAAATGATTGTGTGATCCACAAGCAAATCTGAAAAGGGAAAACATGTTGATCATGCGCTGTAGATAAGCTATTCTAACAATTGTTTCACTCCAATTGAAGCACCTTCAAACAGATGGAATGGTAATCAGTAGTAAGTGAATTTTATATCCAATTCATAGAGCTGAACTTCAGAGATAAGCTGCCAGCGATTTTTGAAAATACTTTAAAGACCTTAAAGGTTTGCATATTACTTTAAAAATTCACCCTTAAAACCAGAAACAAAAGTTTAATTTTTTCTTTTGATCTGCAAAGATATTCATTTCTCTTTAATTTAAATGGTCTCTTTTCAACTTTGAAGGATATGCTAGTGCATGTATATATACAGAACATATAAAATATATATTAGCTTGTCTGCAGCCTTCAAAAAGAGCTTTAATTTGCTGCTGTTTCGAAAGACTGAGGGGGTTGCCTTCAGTAGGATGAGAGGAGTGGCAAATATGACAGCTGCAGGGCTCTGCAAGATGTCGAAGAGAAAAATAAATGGACATGGGATTGAGTTGCTGAAGCCAGTCACATTCTCTTTCCCTCAAGCCCAGCCAGTGCAGTGACTGGGAGGATGCTCTCTGCAGTCTGTTACAGGCAAGAGCCAGATCAAACCTCGGCAGTGACAGGAGGTCTTTCTTGCACTGCTGTGTCAGCTCATCTCTCAGACACCCCTGCTGACCACATTTTGGTTCCTATTTCTGCTTGAGGTGAGCCTGCAGGCAGGAAGCACAGGCAGCACAAGGTGCTCAGCCTTGTTGCACCTTGCAACAACCCCACCCCTGCAGGCAGAGCAGGGCACCAAGGACCTCAGCAGCTCCTTCCCCTTGGGCAGACCCTGAGCTCCACTGCCACTGCCAGCACAGGCACCAAAACCCCTGCTCTCAACAGGAAAGAGCAGCTGGAGAGAACATCAAGCACAGGGACCTAGAGTGCACACTTCCTTCTTCACTAAATGAACTCAGGTGTACAGCTGGAGGATGACTTTTGCATCTTTCCAACTCAAATCACACCATTTTATTAAGAAGTTATTTCAGGATTGTAAACTCTGTCAAACTCCAGCCACTAAATGTGTTACATTTAGTGTTACATCACTGGTAGTTGCAAAAGCACAGAAAGATTAAAGTTCCCTGCAAACTTTGTATTGTGAAGGTCACACATTCAACATTAGTAATTATGGTTCACTGTGAGATGAAATTGCATTATATCAATATTTCTAACTTTTTTCCTCTCTGCAGCACAAAGATTTACTCAATTATTTCACTGGCCATTAATGATAGGTGTTCTTTCAATTAAAAGAAAAGCCCACAGACCTATATAACCTATGGTGTTCCAGAGACACTGGGTAAATCATTATCTCCTGTACAAGACCATTATCACTGTGTGCTGTAACAATCAGACTTAATGAGGTTTTCCTCTTGTCTCCTCTCTTGACTGCTACCAGCAATGTTTTCTGTTTACCAAGTTTTTCTATGCTGATTGTGTGTTGGAATTACAATCCATCCTTTTCCCAGAGAACACTATCAGCAGCTGAAAAGTAGAGAAAAAGCATTTCTGTTCTAAAGGCACAAGGAACATCTTGTTATTCTGGGTTTAAAAAAGTTTTCTGCCCTGACTTGGGAAAATCATTAGAAGTTTTGGTGTGTCCTGGCACATTTTAAGGGCTCCGGGTCATCATGCAAAGCAGGAAGGCAGTTTTGCAAACCCCAGAGATGAACCAGGACCTTCCCTGCCCACTTAAGATCCCAGCTATGTCAGATGTTGCACTCAGTGTGATGTTTCCTTTAATAGATTCATCTTTCACTAAAATATTCCAAAAGAAGGACAGCCTCACTATTTTCATCACAACAATAATAGATCAGTGTTATTATTTTCTGAACTTTTACAGGAGCTGCATACCCCATAAGAATGGGTAGGTGAGCCATTTCCTGGATTTTAGTCACATGGTCTTGCACCTTAAGAGCTTCAGGTTTGAGCAAGCCCAACATCCCAAAACAACACTTGAGACATTATCATTGCATCACTGACATATCAGTGCCAGCTGGACCAGGATGAGGCCTCACAGGACCCCTTTTGAACTCCATGAACTGACTGAACTGCAGTTTGCAGTGCAATGCATAAAAGCTCAAGAGGCTTTATATTTCACAAGAAAAAAAAAAAAAAGTTACGGTCTTAGTAATAAGGTGAACTTTAAAAAATACCCATGACAGGATGCAATCTGAAATGCAAATACAAAGCCTGTTTTCTCCCAGAGTTTAAATGTCAAGAATGACCTAAAAGTTTACAGTGGTTCCCTGGAAGATGTTAGGCTTATTGTTATATTAAAATTAAATGGTTGAGATCTGAGAGTCAGGAAGGCGATTTTCAAAAATTAAGCATGGCAGAGGTGACTGTGAATTTAATTTTCTAAAGCTGACTTTTGTTAGAACAGAAGATGTTCAGCTTGAACAAACCAAGGGAAATTGATGGGCAGCATGTGACAAAAGATGTCAGCACAAATCCTGCCTTTGCCCTCCATGCCCTTTTAAAGCACATCAAGACTTGCTTTTAACACAAGAACTGGCAGGGACTCTGTGTTGCAAGGAAGCCTAAAATACGTTGTACTCCTACACAGTAAAGTACAATGTCCACCCCAAAACTCAGCTCTCATCCTCAGGCATCCAAACTAAGGGTTAACAGGGCTGGGATGCTATTGGGCTTGGCTATGGCTTTTTGTTTTTTCTAAAAAAAACAATTCTTTCCTTTCTGGTCAGATTTGCATTTCTTGACTATGCACTTGAACAAAGAGCTAATTTAATATATTTAGGACACGTTTTTGTCATCTTTTAAAAAAACAGCACTAGTTCATTTAGATACTGTGGTTGTTGTGTGGACAGACAATATAAGAGCATGGGGATTTCTTCTGCAGCCCTCAGTGCCAAATTCTGTTACCAACAAGTAAATATATGTAATTTTGATAAATTACATAGATGATTCCATCTGTACTACACTGACTTGCATAAACAAGATTTCTAGTTTTCAGTATTATGACAGATAAGTTGCATCAACTAGTGCTAATAATACTGAATAAATTGATTTAATATCTGAAACTTCAATAAAAAAACCCCAACCAAACAAAAAGCCCCCACTTACTGAGGATTAAATTTGAGGTTCATGAAAACAAATTGTTTTCATTTACTCAATTTTGAGCCAGAAGTTTAGATGCAGTATCGTTTCAAATTTATTTAAAGGTACATAAATGTGAAGGGAGCTTCTTGTGATGCTACAAGGCTGCCCAGTGAAGGTGTCTGGAATGAGTTTGGCTCAAGAGCTGGGAAGGAATCATCTCTCATAGAGAGACTCGAAACCATGATGTTTTGAGTTGCACAGAAATCCATGCTCAGAAACACGAGGCTGTCAGGTAGGTGAGAGTTAAGGTCAGTAGGTTAAACAAATGCACAAAGTGACTGTGTTAGAGGGTTTTATAGCCTTTCTGCTCCACACAAGGGATAAATAAGGTGTGGAATTGTTTCTGAAATTACTTTGGCTCAACAGTCTGTCCATTGCCTCTCCTCTGGGTAATCTTGAAGCTTTGCCAGGATGTTATGTTCTCTGATACAGAACATTTGTCATGATGAATAGCATTATGTAAAAGTTGTATTTTTCCCTTCTGTCTTCTGATTCGTAATATGAGAGATCATAACATGGATTTAATGTTAAGAGGTCTGAGTACTTTAAATCTTTAAAATACCTGAACAATTGAGAGCTTCATATTTACAGTGTCAAAAACACCCTTTTGGATTCCCTATATTCATACAAAGCTCCCATGATCTGACTTACAAATACAGTTTAAAAAGAAACAAAGCATTTTTCCTTCACAGCAAGAAACATTTTCCCCTCAATAAATAAAAAATTACTAAACACAAAACTTCAAACATTTTAATCTTGATTCCCTGGTCCCTCCTCAGTGCAAGTACCTAGCACAATTTTCAACATTCCCCTCTTTTTTTGCCTATTCCCTTCAGGTCCATGCTCGGGCACATCCTTAATACCGAGTACTAGAGCACCTCTCCCTGCTCCTTTTTCAGGAGATATGCAGGTAGGCTGATGAACAGCACGAGATACAATTGCAGTGCCATTTACCACTTACACTGATCAAACCACAATCACTACCAGCAGCCCTTGAGTGATAACTCAGAGCACTGCTCTGCGTAAGCAAGGATCACAGGCTGCGGCCAGAACAATCACACTGCTCTGGCAGCCAGGCACAGGGCTCTTGATCTCCAGCTCCCTTTGTTCCCTCAGACTCCGTACAGAAGTCAATTACACATTTACTGATAACGTGCCTTACCCTGCCAGAAGGGTACTTCCATTAATATTATATCTAGTATCAGAATAAATGCAGAATAAAGGCAGTTCTGTGGTTAAAACCCGGGATATCTTGATGCCCACTTTCTGAAAACAACAGTAAAATGTACCTATAGCAATAACAAGGTACAGAGCCACATGACAGTTCTTCAGAGAAAGCCAAAGTGCTTTGAAAAAGATCAATTACTACAAAATTGTAGTGCACTGCTGTCAATCTTCTACCTTCCTTTATAGTGAGAAATGAAATATAAATAGCCTTTGGCAGTGGGTTGGAGTACTCCTCGATTAAGGGGAGAGTTTGCAGTGAAGTCCAAGGCCAATTCTGCTGACTTCATGAGCAGTGCAATGTCCTATACTCCATTTTGCAAGGCAGGGATAAATAATCATCACAACACTGCTGCTTCCAGACGCCACTGGTACCTCTTCAGTCAGCACTAATGAGAAATCAGCTCTCCACGGCCCAAATTGTTTAGGGTGCCCACAAGAAAAGTCTGTGAAGAAGCCCTTTTTGACAGCCATTTTAAAGGGGAAGACTATTTTAAGGTAATCAGAAGAGCAGGAAAAGGAAGCATTTTCCTGTTTCCTTACAATGGCAACAAAGAGCATGCAAAAATAACAGAAGTCTGAGAAACAAGAAAAAGGTCATTGAACCACTACTGGCTAAGAAAGAGATGTCTCATTTCTATTAATGTCAACCCAGAGAGGCCCAAGTGTGTCGGGCTTCGCAAATGTCACCGGTGTTATTACCTCGTTGTCGAGTGTTATTGGTGTGCTAAAGGTACATATTCTTCTAGATGGCTTTATGCTGATGTGGCAGAATAAGGCCAATGAAGCATGAATAATGTGTGAATTTATGCCATCATGAAAAGTGCTCATAACTACTTCTCTCCCTTGACATCTTCATAAAAGGATATTTCATTGCAGGACAGGGAAGATACTTTCCCAATTCAAACTCAGCTGCAAAGTAGAAAACTGATTTTGTTGTGAGCGGTTTTAAGCAGCAGAACTGAAGGTAAGTTGTGTACAACACTGGGATAGGATGCTGTTAAGTGAAGTCTGGGAGATGAGAGCCTCTGGACTGGGATATCCACCAGCAAGCAGAGCTGTCAGAGCTGCAATCTGCAGCAGGGCCACAGCAGTTTGAGAAAACAGGGCAAGCACCATAACCTGGCACCTCTGTGTCTCCATGTGCTTGGACACAGAGAACACAGGCATGTCTTACACTATCCATCCCTGGGTTTTGTACAATTTATACTCCTTGTTCATCTCCACTTGTCCAGTCTTCTTTATAAAGCAATCATGAACTTGTACACCGAGCAGGATACAAAATAAGCACGGGTGGTTTCCTTAGGGTGTCAAAACCTGCTTGAGACTGACAGCAAGAACTCATTTTGATTTTTAACCTCCTTGTCCTCTTCAGAATTAGTTCAGAATCTCAGCAACTCTAGAAAGACTATTACAGACTGAGAAAAAAGTGTTATATTTCACAACAGCAAGGCATACTAAGAAATAAGTGTAATTTTTCTCTTAAACTATCAAAGCAATTTAAAAGCCTTAGTGAGTACCTTAATAGACAAGAGCACTCTAGCTTCAAATGGGTTTTAATGGGAGGGTAACCACAAGGATAAAATCAATTAATGAATACTATAAATAGATTGGTGAAAACTCTCAGCTCTTTCTTTCCCAAACATCCTCCTACCCCACCACCCATGGAACTACTTCCAGAATAATATGAGAAAACAGCCCACATAAGAAATAAAATACTGCTACCATTTGGAGTTCTTTACACTGAATTTTCTGGAAAGTTTATGCAAGTTTATACTTCAAGAACACTGGAAGGTTGTAACTACACTAACAATACATTCACATGGAAACAGAGAATACCAGCATTTTTGATGTATTTTGGCTGCATTTGGAATGTCAGAAATAAGATGCCTTGAAAGTTAAGCTTTTTAGGAAACTTGGTCTGTTTGGAGATGAGCCATTTATAAGTTTTGCCAAGCTACATCTTCTAAAAACAGTAAAAACTTTTGAAAAACTTAGCCATTAGGTGTCAGTTGCAATAAAACTCAAGTAAATACTAACAACCACACAAATGCTTCTTGTATCTTTAGGAGTGGTAAAAACACAAAGAAAACACTTGATGTGTGCATTCAGAGATGAGAGAATATAGTTTCTGCTCCTCTTTAACATTTATAGAATGAAAGAAATGTTAACAGAGATGTAAGTTCCGGTGTTAACGTATATCATGATACAAACAATCAGGCCGTGATTTGCTATGAAACGATGCAGAAACAATAACCAGTAACTGGGTGTTGAATCCACATGAATGGTGTTCCAAGGTCTTTTCATCATGATAAAGCCTGGCAGAAAGATAGATCTGACCTCCTTTTACTGATGTGATTGTAATTACACAGTGTCATTTGAAAAACAGCCCAAGGTCTTAGAGTACTTAACCAATGAGTCACAGATGTATTTCCCTTTCACAGCCTCAAGTGTGTTGGAGAAATCTGTAACCACACTCAACATCCTGAGGGTTGCAGAATGAGAATGGATCATGACAAAGTACAAGTGTGGTGTTGAGAGTATGTACATGGCCAAGAGTATCAAACATCGGGCTGTTATCTTCTACTGAGGCCACACAAAACACCGGTTCATATAAGGAGCAGATACAGCAGGATTCAATAGAAGAGCAACCATAACAAAGGTGTGCTAAGCAAGAATGAAGCAAAAGCAGGAATGAATCACCTCTTCCTGAATGCTGTTTAGGTAGGAATTTACTTTTCCAGCAGCTATGTGATAGTAACGTAACCATGGAAATAGCCTATGACTGTTTATACATAGAGGTTCTTTGATTGTGCATCACAGTTGTTTCATTTGTAGCCTTTAAAGAATGTGAATTAAGTTGTCCAATTAGTCCATGTTTGTTCTTTTAATTGCTTCTGTACTGCTGCATCCTCAATGACGCAATTTGTGCCCTCCAATGTCACAGGGGGTCATGCCAGAAACGTAAAACCACTGACAGCGGAAAGTTCAATAAAGATTTCCACAGAACAGATTTATTCACTCTTGAAAGGTGGGAGAGCTCATACAGACCTCACTGATCTACACCAGGTCAAGCTAAGATTACATAAAGTCATTTACAGAATTGGCTGACTTTTCTCCACGTCTCTACCAGACAAACACATTCACACATTGAGAATTTATAGTTCTTATCAGGAAGTTTGGATAATTAATTTTTGCAATACAATTTTTCCATAGGATTTATGGTGGTGAATTAGAAATCAGTTCTCTTCTGAGGAGGGATTTAGGCATTGCCATGATAACTGGAATATAACCTGACAAACTCTTTGTTCCATGGGCTCCCACCCCAACAGAGCAACTCTGTGGCCATACCTCCTGTCCACTGTGATTAAATTGTATTGAAATTAATCTGCCTCATCCACACACCAGTCATTTGCTGCCATCTCACTTTATTTAATTCACCCCAACAGATTTATTAACCAGAACCTCAGTTATGACACCTCAGAGGTCATAACACCATCATCCCAAGCAGCATGCCCCAAGCCCTTCAGGAATCCGGATGCTGACCAATGTGGGGCTCTAAAGAGGTCAGAGTTGAAAGGACAGATGTGTCCACAGAGAAAACTGAGCTCACCAAGCTTTAGGTGATGTCTAAGTATTAAACTATTGATCCAAGAGCAAGAAAACCTAAATTCTGGTTAGATTTAGAAAAGACAGGACAAGAGTGCACACACCCACTGCTCAACAGGAAACCTCATCACATCACAAAATGTTTCTAAGATAATAGAGATGAGATTCTATTGAGGTGCTCCTCCACTTCCATTCCTTGCAGAAAAGGACAATGAATGTGCATTCCTTGCAGTGAATGACACTGGGAACATTTCCATCTGCAATGAATTCTTTGTTCTGAATATATCAGAGTAGTTAGAACAATTTCAAGCAAACATACAGGATACAGCAGACAAAATGAGTACGTTAAATGCTCATAATTCAAGACCAAAATGAGGAAATAAGTTCAGAAAAAGAACCTGTTTGAAAGGCTATTGAAAATCAGACTTAAAGGCAAGCACTAGGAAACATTTGGATTTTTAAAATCATATTGAAGCATGAAGGATCAGCTTCATGAGCTGAGTCTTTGGGAAAGCAAGAAATAAAAGTCTGAGATGGTGCTTGGTCTTCCTCTTAGTCACACATTTAAGACAAAGCAAAAGGTAATTAGCAAGATCACTTGTTGGTCATTGGTTAATTAGTTATTGTACATGTTCAAATGAGCCAGTATTCATTCAAATGAGTACAAACTTACTTAAGTTTTGTGTTCTTTAGAGTAGCTAGAGATTACTCAAGGCATGCAGTACCTGTTTGTATATTCTACAGATAAACAAAAATGAAAAATCTCGCAGAAACTGAGGAAACAAACACCTGGAATGAATGAAGATTGAAGTCTGACTTAATCTTGTTTTGTCACACTGTCTGCCTAAATCACTGCAGGAAAACACCAATTCACTCCTTCAATGTCTGTGTAACTGTCCTTCACTGACAGAGGATGCAAACTCCCAGTGTATGACTATCACAGAAAAATGCAAAAGTATCATTTTAGTAATGTGATTAGTTCCACAAAAACTGTAACCACATCCTTACAGTTCATCACTTAGCTAAGTGCTCTTCCCAGCTCAGACCCTAAACCAGTGGCTTCATGCAGAATTACACTTTCATAAGGACACAACCCTTTGTCTCTGTTAAGACATTGCAGATGCGCCTCTTTTCATCTGTCAAGGGGACACATCTGTACCTCTCATGACTGTGTTTAAAGCTATTGTGCTTGTATCAGGCATTCTAGTTTTAAAAGGTCTAGATGCATGAGTACATACTAGAATTTAATATTTAAAATCCATATTTATGTGGATTTGCAACTCTTTGTTGAAAAAAAATAATAGACCATGCATCAATTCATAATCAGTCATTTTTATGAAGTATAATATACATAAAGGTATACACAGACATATCAAAATATATCCAGAGGGAGCAAGATGAAGTACTGGAATGATCAGTTCAGTCCAAATACACAGATATAACATGGCAAAAAAACCAACTCTTGCTGTATTAGGAGCTGCAAAGCTTGGATGTGGGGTGGTTGGTGTTTTTATTTCAGGGGTGTCAGTGGGGGAGGGACCAGACCTTTAAGTTTTTTCCCTTTTTGTTTTTATTATTGTTTTGAGCACAGCCTGAACCCCATCTCCCATGGGTCAGGCTGGACCCCCACCTATGACCTAATGACAGGCTGCCATGAGCAGAAACATTTGTCTGGGTACCCCTCACCTATCATTATTCCAATTACATTGACATCTGGGCCACAAGCTTCAGCTAAATCCAGTGTGAAACCTGTGTCCAGAGGCCTGGACTATCCCTTGTTCCTTACCTGGGGCAGGTAGCCACAGGGTCATTATACAGTCTGTTAAAGCTTTTTATGTGGAGTAAAGATTAGCATTACACCACAGAAAGGCAGACAAACACGACACACCTGGGCTCCTTATTTAGCTGAGCACAGGAAACAGTTTTTATTACGTGCCAGGGAAATAACTGTAAGAACAAATCTGGCTTCAAAACTGAGAATCAACTGTACTGCAGCCAAAAGCGGTGCCAATCTGGGACAGGTGTACAGTAAGCAAGCAGGTGGAAGATAAATCCCATTGTGGGAAGCTCAAGGATGCTTATCTCACCACAAAGAACGCATCTGTCTCTGGTACTCGTTTGGTTTTTTACTGTCTGCTTCTAGGGGGACTGTGTTTCTGCTCTGGAAGACACCACAGGAAAATGGGAGATCACAAAAGCAGGCTTGGAACCCTCCCCAGATTTTCAGATTAATAACTATTTCTAAGGCAGAGCTGTCCCATCCTTCCTAATGAGCTAAAGTAGTTCATTAGTTTTCTGATCAAAAGTACCTCTGAAAGTAAAATTAAAAAGAGTAAAAATTGTGCCCTTGAGACAGAGGAAAACCATATTTAGTGATACCATGTTAAAATAAAGATGCTGCTCATTCTGACCTGAGCCAGTAAGGGAGAATCAGAGCCTGGAAACCCCAGGGTGGTCATCAGGGGTTTGCTTGCTCTAGGATTGTGTTCCCACCTCTAGGAACACATTGAATGCACATGTCACAGGGGCAATCTCTGACATAATTTCTCCAAACCTGCAGTATTACACAAACAGAGGACTTGCTGAACACAAAGGAGCAAGTAATTTCAGTTTCATAGCTCCTGCGCTTAGGCTGGAGCTCTGACTTTCAGTCAGCATTTTTAGCTGTCACATTTTGGAGAGAAAAGAACAAAAGAAAAGAAGCAGCAAGTAAAATCAGGACAGTATGTAGCATCACAGTTGAAAGGAACAGCTACACTCCAAGCTCTTTCAACATCTAAAATTCTCAGAAAGGGTAGAGTTGAATACAAAATATTCCCTAAAACAGTCAAAATAAGACATGTAATTTTTTCCTACATTCAGTGTAGGCAAACAGTGAACTCCACAACACAGGCAGTCACTGCAATCAGCTTCGAGCCACATATCAAGAGTGTGCAAGCTGAGAGAAAAAGGTAGCATGAGATAGAAATGCAGCCTGCATCAAAAATTGCTCACTGAGGTCAGACTGCCTTCCCACTTCACTGAAGTCAGGTGCAAACCTCTTACAGGCTGAGTCCTCAGCAACAGGCTGCTCTCCTTAAAATTCCTGTGCTTTCCAATAAGTACCACAAATACAAACCTTCAGCACAGCAGTTGTCGTACTTTTTTCTTTTCTTGAAATCAACCCCTTATAGATTAATTAGAGAAACCTTTTTTTTTCCTTACTGTAGATTTGTCTCAAGCAGAGATGAGCCATGAATTGAAGTGTAATCACCTTGATAGCAATTATATATGTAAGTTTCACCTCCATTGCACTTTGAAAATTTTCTTAATTAATGACATGTCTTTCTGCTATGCTAAATGTGGCAATGCAGAAGTCTGGATTCCAGCTGCTTGGGAGAGATGAACATCCTGCAAGACTTTTGCTTGTCACACCCACCACAGTGCCTGGCCCAAAGTCTCTCATTTAGAGTCCAGAAGCACACCTTAGCCTGTAAAGTGACCTGCTGCAGCAGGGGGATCATCCTTTCCCAAGTCTGTGCATTTCTTGGCCTTCCAACAGATGCCAAGTGAGCTCCAGTTCAAGATGAACATGCAGGAGTGTCTGACACCCCAGGAGTGGGGCTCTATATTAAAGAGGGTTCCCACACAATTGAGAAGCAGTGGGTCCTGCACAGCACAAAGTGTTTCTCTCAGCTTGGCTAGCAGCACTGCCAGGAAGCCACCAGCTCAATACAATTCAGCCTCAATTAGCTATTACTTGTCAAAAGCAGGACTGGACACAAAAATAGCAGCAATGCAAGATTATTTACTGACTTTGAGTTTCAGGGCTGTTTAATGTCATTAGAAGAAAGTGCTACCAGCTACTTTCCTTGAGGAAACTATGGCTGTCTAGAAACAAATAATGCAGGAAATACTGCCAGTTGTCAAAATTTTACAGTCAAAAAACCTCAGAAAGCCACAGAAAACCAAAACACCTGAGTAAAAAATCTTTTACAAAGTTTGGCATCATGAGGTAGAGATTAACTCAAGGCTCAGAGGTCAGTAACAGCATTCACAGGGAGTGCTACTGAGTATTTTGAATCAGGCTTTTAAAAACTCTTAGTTCCTGAGTGGCAGTCAAAAACTCACACAAACTATTATCTTCTCCTATTTATAAATTCTGGGGGAAACAACATCATGCATGTAATTGAAATTCTCATATAAGAGACTAATAATTGTTAAACAAAGTTCTCTCCTTTTTGAAATACTATTTTATGAACTTAGAGTATTTGTTTTGAAAAGCTAAACAAGGTGGTACAAAAGCAGGCTTTTTTTTTTATGTCTTGGATTGGAAAAGGAGGCCATTTGGAAGATAGGCACATACATGCCTCATTGGATATGTTAAATAGACTAATAGTAGACTGTAGAAAGATCATGTAATAAAACCATAAAACAGTTTAAAGTTTTTTGCTCCTCTTCTTTGCAGATTTGGAAATAAGAGTTGACATGGAAGAAAAGAGAGAAAAGAAATAGGGCTAAGTCACCCAGATATGAACACTTGTGTAATACCTTTTAAACAAGTGCCACATGGTTCCTCAGGCCAAGCAGGGACTATTTGAGTCTTAACATAAAACTTCAAAGCCACTTGCACTGTATTGTTGATGAGTGTTATAATATCTAGAAAAACTCATGGCCGATATAAACTGAAATCTAATGTTCTTTCACCTATTTCTTCACCATTCTAACAAGCATTTACCAAATTTGCCATTTATATATTTAAACAAAATGAGGGCTGAGTGCTTGCAACTGCTTTTTTTTTTGTATGCATGGGGAAGTGATCAGCAATTTTAGAATCTCATTTGGAGACCTGCTGATTTTAAGTTTCAATGAAACGGAGGCACTGTTCTTCAAAAACACGTCACAGGGGTTCCTCATAAACAATTTTAAAAAAATGTCATTTTCTTATCCGTACAAATGTAAGTCAAATAAAATTACTCCACAGCTGCTGGGTTTCTAGCTTTTCTAATTGTATTTATTCATGGATTTCCTTGGCATTTCAAAGTGGAACTAGAAACAAAAGCAAACAAAAAAAATCCAACCCAACAAACACAATGCATACATTGATGAAACCTCCTGAGTGCTTTAACATAATCCAAAGCAATTTTCTCCAAGAAACAAAATGAATGAAATTTGCTTATGGACCCCTAAGCTTCGCAAACCCTTCAACTAGAACAAGAGGAATATGTGGCTGGAAGCCAATCGGCAGCCAAATGTGTTAGATGTGTTCCATTTATTATTAATGTGACAACATTCTATATAGCAGCAACAGGGCAGGCAAGTAAAGGGTTGCCATGGAGATAAGTTACTCAAGATGCAGCTAAAAATACTCCCTTCTTCCCTTACTGTAATAAATATTGCATTATGTGAAGGCTAACAATGATGATATCAAATGCCATCTCACAAAGGCTTCCAGCTGTGAGCATCCTGGCTATCTAATGGATTGCCTGATGGACACACAGCACTTCTTGCCTGTGGATGTCAAAGAGCCTATTTTTGCCCTTATTACATGGTTAAATGTTAGATGGCAGCTGTTGACATCATTAGGACAAAATATTGCTCCCTGCTCAGGGTAGATGTCTTACACTGTTGTGACTTTGGGGGATTACAGTCATGTTGTGTGAAGAGACACAGCTTAAACTGGAAAACAAACATGGAAATGTCCCTTGAACGAGATCACAGGAGGTCATTGGGCCTTGTCTCTGAGGACAATGTGGTTACACATTTCACCTTTTGCTGCTCACAAGGTGCCTTAAGAGAACCAAAGATTTTAACAGTACCTATTGATCAGAGACACACACAAAAAAAATATAAAAAAATGGACAGGCTTTTTGGAAGAACTCTCTTCCACCTTCAGCTTTCTTGTAGTTTAGATAGGTCCAAACAGCAGCACAGTTTTTACAGAGTTGGAAAAAGCTCTTTCAACATTCTTTGCCCACCACAGGAAGTCTTTAAAAGCACAAGGCTTCCACTTTTTTAGTTTTACTTTTTCTTTCTCAGTAAAACTTTTCAATTACTCTGATATGAAGTGAATCTTAATCAACCAATTAAACTGAGAGATTAAAATATTTAATACTTGAGCAAAACATAATTCAGGTCTTTGCTAACGTCATAACCACTCCTATTTTTTTCTCAGTTTATGGTCTTTAAAAGATGGAATTCACATTTATTTTGTAGTTTATCATCTAATTGAACAAAGGAATTATTTTCATAGAATGCCAGATTATACAGGTGGGAAAAGATCTCATCAATCATCTAAACTGTGTCCTTCTGCCTGCTACAGAATAGTAGATCATGCCTGGTCTTCTTTGCAGTCAGAAACTCACCTTCAGCACTGTAACAATAGAGCTTCTTGCCAATACACACAATCACATATAAAATTCTCATATTTCCAACTCAGTTTAAATCTTTTTTTGTTTTGTTTAGGGTGATAATATGCTTATTTTTCAGTAGAATAAGCTATATCTTAAAAAAATAGGAAAATAATTACACTTGAAAAACCTAGGAACTGTTCCTAGAAAAACAGAAGGCAGGGTGGAAGTTTTAATTTTGCCATTTCTCAAAGTGCAAGATTGTATCTGCTGTTAATAGGCAGCAAAAAGCACACATGGGAAATGCAAGCAGGGAATTTAAGAAAATGGGGTAACACTACACAAAACTTCTGCCAGTGTGTCCCAGGAGCACAGAGCTCTGTGATCAACACCACTTCCCCTGCAGTGGCACACTTTATCACTTTGCTGAGAGCCAGAACCTCCCCTTGACAACACACACAGCCACTTCCTTCAGGAACACTGTTTTTAACTATCATTTTCCCTCTTTTTCTGTGTGTACTCTGTTCTTACCCATGATGGCACAAAAATGAGCTCTCTAACACTACACCCCAAGCACACTCAGCTGCTGGCTGAGTAAACACAGGAGCAAGTCTGTCCTGAACAGCAGGTGAGCCTACAGTCACTGAAATGTCTGGGTACTTCCTCAAAAGAAAAAGCACTCTTCAAAATAGGCCTCCCTACCACACGTAATTCCTGCTTCTCCCCTCTCCCTCAAGAGGCTACTTCATTTTAAATGCTCACCTGGGCTCAACCCCACAGAGCCTTTAAGCATGGGCTTTGTGGTTTATTTGTTGGCTCTAAAAGACTTAACACACTTCTGGCACAGCATTAATGATATCCCTACTACCATTTAATGGATAATAATTTGACTCAGATGTGCCTGTGGCTCTGTAAGCTCTCTCTACTTGACTCTCCATCACTTTCCACTACACCAGGTTCCTTAAAGCCCCATCCCGCCTGTCCTCAAGTACCAACAAGGATGGGGCATCCACAGATTCTCCAGACAGCCTGCTCCAAATGGAATTTACCCCCTTAAATAGCCTGTTCCAGTTTCATGATTCTCTCTGATATAGCATAGAACAATTTCTCTTTATTTCAAGGAGCAGGATGATAATTCTTTGGGAAGGGACTTTTTATTTGGCTTTTAATTTCTCCACTGCCGTTACGTACATTTACCCTGTGCTAGGTTTTTTTTTCCTGTTGTTCCAAGAGAGATGTTATCCTACTTTTTACAAGCACCACAGCTCTCCTGTGAGCCTCCAGCCTCCCTCCAAAGGCTCAGTGCCAGGCAGATCCTGGTCCCTGTGCTTTGCCATGCAGGTGGAATCACAGTGACCTTGGATGATACATTTGCTGGACAAGCCTCTAGAGGATTGCATTATTTCTGAAGCAAAGCTTCCTGTCAGATGCTGTAATACACAGCACAGATGCCTTTTCCTAGCAAACACCTTCCTTGGAAAAAGCATTCTCTTGTTTTTCATATCCATTGCATAGAGGAGAGTTAAGAAAAAGAAAACCTGCTTTAAAAGCTGCTTTTAAGCATAACCTGATTGTGCTTGCTCCCACCAAATCTCCCCCCACTTTATTTTCTTTTATTTTTTTTTTTTTGCAAATCCCATGGCTTACAAATGCTGGCCAACTTTAATTGCACAGATAATAAAAACAACAAATAACCCCAAACTAAGTATCATATATATTTGGAACTCTGATTTCTACAGGACTATGATTACACTGCATAAATGCACTCGGTGTAAGAACACCTTGGTGGCTGAAGATGTCAAACTGCAGCAGAAGGGGCTCCCAGAGGGACAATGTTTATCTTCTCTTTGCTTTAGAATCCTTGTTAGCTGAGCAGAGGGACACCAGGACAACACTGACTACATTTTTAAAACATGGAGAGTGCATCACCTCTTCAAAAGGGAAAAAAACCCCAATAATGAAAAGCAAAATTGTTGGGGGATTTTGGGTGGTTTGCGTATTTTTGTTTTTTTGAGTTTTTTTTGTCATTGGTTTTGGTCTTTTGTTGTCTGTGGGCTGGGATTTTTTGTTGCTGTTATTTCATTATAGCTTGTGAGAGGATGTGCATTTAAAAAATAATAAAGATTAGCAATGATTAGAAGCCAGAAACTCCAATCACAAAAAGTTCAGGTGGATAAGATGACGATTTCTTATCAATGAGAACAATTAATAATCACAATTAATCACACAATTAATCATCACAACACACTCTTAAGCACAATGCTTGATAATATACCTGGATGACTGGATGCCTTTCAGGTAGGAATGCTCTAGCTAACCACAAGTTCTGCCTTAAAGAAAAGTTACGTAGATGTACAAACACTCAATGGATCTCATCATACAGGTACTGGTGTAAAATTAATGATCCTTTCCAAGTTTAAATGCAAACTGATAAAAACCCTTCATGCAGTTTATATAACTTATGGTAACGCAGCCATTTTCACCTGAAATATTTCTAACTCTAAAGAATAATAATAAAAAAAGCTCTGTTATGCATAGGACAATATTGCTCACATAGATCAAAATTTTAAAATGATATGAAGTAAACCAATGACAGCACAGAGCCTGTACTACAGATTTAGCATATCTTGAAGAAGCATTTGAACAGAGAGCTTGAAGGCCCTTTCCCTGTCCCCAGAGGAGCCCCCAAGAACAGTCTCCTCCAAGAGCAGGAGAGCTGAGCTTAGAGGCTTCTGTTAGTTCCAGGTCACTGCTTTCCTGTTCTTGCTCTGAATATGAAGTTCTGCATTAGCCCTCCATCATCACACTACTCTGGTGCCTTTGCAGGTATTCCCACTCTGAAAACACAATGGGCTCACCTGTCTTAGAGCTGAAGTGTCCTATTTGGTTGTTACCTCACATGGTCTTGCACTCAAAGGTCACACAAACTCAGGCCAAATATGCAGAAACAATTCATTAAATGATAAGTTAAATTTAGTGCTGTTATAACTAGAGAGGGTGTCATTTATGTTGAAATTACATGTAAGCAATGACAAATTCCACCTTTGATATCCATTGATATATTTTGGTCTTAGCTTAGTCTCTCCCATATTTGAATATTTTCTAAAAACATGCATTACAACTTCAGTAATTAATCAACAAATGTCATTTTCCATTAAAGCATATTTAATCATCACAAAAATTAGGAACAACTAACAACCAAAACCAGTATAATTACTTCTAATGCAAATGTGCTAATTTAAATTGTGGAATACTTCTTTAAGAGAAGTCTGTGTTAATTGGGGTCTGCTCATGAAAGCAAGCTGCTAATTGAGCTGGCATGTGCCAGATAGACTAGTCCAAGTGAAAGAAAGACAATATTTGCAATGTAACACTGATTTTAAAAGTTAACATTTTAATGAAAAAAGCTGCTATCAGGCTCATGCCAGTTCAATTAGTCACTCCTTCCCATGAGCAGACCCCAATTAACACACTTTTTCGAAAGAAATATCCCACTGTTCAATTAAAACATGGAAGCATAGATGATTACACAAGTCTATTTTGATAATTAGTCTTATGTGATCTGTCTCAAATGTGTTGTTTCTGAACTGCTGCATCATCAAACTTATGGATTACTTTTGAGCAAAGGCTTTTTATCTGCATTTAGCAGGCACTGTCTGTACAACAGAACCAAAACAGCCCAACAATCCAGCAGTGGCAAGGTAATACCTTGCCTGTTGGTAACAGCAGAGCTCAAATTGTGATCATTGTGATCAGATGGAGAAATCAGGTGAGCAGGATTTCTGCTGTGAGTGAGCTCTTGTACAATGCTATGACAAGCAGGAGTAAATAAAATCAGGCACAGGTTGATCCAAAGCTTGAGGTCAATGAGAATCTGTTTTGACTTCGGTGAGTGTTGGATTAGGTCCCCATGTTCCATGGGAGAAGAGGAATTATCACAGTGCATCAGGCAGTGGGAACTGGAAACTTGGCAAATATTGATTTGGCATGGTAACTGCTATAATATTGATCTGAAACACCACTTGAATATAGATTTATCAACCATTCTGCAGCACTGTGTCAATGTGCAATAACAACTGCCTTTGATGGCTCAGTAAAGTAACAGCAGCAAGGAAGAACGAAGGAGGAGGAGTCATGATCACTGCAAATGTTCCCTCAGAAGTATCATGATACACATACCTGGGGAGCTTCTCACATAAATGAGCTACTGAAAGGATTGATAAATTGTGTTAGCCAAGAGTGATGTTAATCAATAAAGTCACACGGAATTTGGGACTTTTCCCCATATTTGGGACTGTAGATTAAAACACAGTGGTTTCCTGTGGAAGGAATTGATATTGCCTGCTAGTAAGTTAAAACAATGCTTCTTACCATCGATCCCTTCAAATCAATATTAAGCTTTTTGCTTGATATGATGGAACAGGCATTTCTGAATTCACAAGTCCAGATGGAGTGGAGGCAGACATGCCATCACTAGAACAAGCAATGTGTGATTACAGTGCCCCTGCAGTCCACTAGTAGTAATCCCAACTTCAGTTTGAGTCCTTCATCGCATGCTTGGACCAAACTTCTGCTGTTACTACTTGTCCAAAGCAGTTATCACTATGATTCCATGAGGAGACATTCTTACTGGTCTAAAGTGTCTTTAGAGAGTGCAACACAATCATCCAGTCTGAAGGAGAACATACAAATCTCTTTACTTTGGGATATTACATGTTTGCTAACTTGTCACTGCTGCATCTAATGCCATTACCTACTGCAGTATGTGGGTATTCATGTCAACAAGAATTTTATTAAGGACAAAACAGAAAAAAACCCTCATAATCATGCTTTAGAAAATTATTCCGATCAAACCAGACCAGTTTGTTAGGTATCTATCTCCAAAATTTGGGGGGGGATAGGGCAGAAAATCTCAATGGCATATGGTCTTTAACTTACATATTTACTTTCCTTGAGATAGCTGCTGTAAAAGTACCACCCACATTCCTAGTATTCAGGAATATTATCAAATGTGAAATGCAAAGCAGGTTTGTTCACTAAAATATTTTCATTTTGAAGGAGAGGCTGCACTTCCTGTTAGAACTCTTGTTAATTTCTGTAATCCTGGTGCACCAGAATAATCCCAAAGGTTTGATTTGAACTAAGTAACTGCAATGAGACTGGTGGATTTGCTAAAGGACCCCAGAAGCTTTGCTGCATAAGGACCTCCCCTAGGCAAAGGGTTTGAATGAAGGCTGTAGGAAGGTGGTGCAGGACAAAAGCTGCAGCTGGCAGACTGCAGCCAGCTCCTGGTCTGGTAGGTCAGAGCCACCCTCAGATAGGTCAGTGCAAAAGACACCACACCTGTCTTTTAAATTAATATTTTCTTTTATTTTCCTGTGGATAGAATCTGCCTTCTCCGTTTGGCATCAATTGCAGCAATTCTTTAAGTCACAAACATCTTCATTTTATGGAGTTTTTGTTTGTTTGGGGTTTCTTTAAACAAAGTTGGAGCAGGAGAGACACAGGTATGTCATTGCTTTGATGTCAGTGGAGGTGCATGTCAGTGCAGAATTTGCCTCAGTTTTTCTAATCCTTTCAGGTATGCACAGCTACTCTGAAACCTCCCCGCAGAAACTTGGCAAGAAACAAAAACTAAGGGTAAGCGACAAGGAATGAGAAAAACTTGCCTTCCTGGAGATGCTTTGCACTTCTGATGGCTCTCAGAATCCATCACCCTGCTCCTATACGTGACAGACTCCTCTGTTCCTACCCCCAGTATTGCTACGGTTAAAGCTGCCCCCTCTTTTTTCAAGCTGTTTAGTTTTTTTCTTGTTGATTATGGCACATTCACTATCATATAAATTCTCATGCTATCTCAAAGTGTAAGTATTTGGCCTCTAGCAGTGCAAAACATTTTTTATTTTATTCAGAATGCCCCCATTCTCTATTTGGTCACAAACCACCAGAAACTTCACATTTAAATTCAGGAATTCAAACACTTGCAGTAAACTTGACAATGAATGAGTTAATACAGACATGCAATTAATTTTTTTTTTCCTCAGGCTGGAGATAAAGACCATGTAAAATCAAAACAAAGTATTTCTATTTCAATCAAGCTTTCAAAATCCAAAAATAAATATCCTCAGTTTTAAGTACTAGGGAATTTTTTCAGTGGACTTGAAGTTTCAACAACTTCTCCAAATCTAGGGGGGAAAAGGCCCACATTAAAATACCAATAATTCTTACATTTCAAATCTATTTATTTCCTGAGACAGTACAGAAAGGTTTTTATGTACTTCCACAGAAATTCAGGGCCTACTTGAACCAGTAGCTCTTGATACATATTTTGAATTAAGTCCTCATTTAGCTTATTTTCAAACAGAAAATAAGTTGTTTGTACTTTTCAAGAACTTCAACATAAACTTCAGTTTCAGACTGAGGAAGAATACAAAGTCAAACATTCTGCATCACACATATGAGCTAAGGATGCAAACTAAAGGCAGCCTGCCCTAGTTGAGAACAAAAACATTTGTCAATAATTTCAGGATACTATGAGAGGTCTTTTTTAAACAAAAACAACAACAACAAAAAGGAGATCCAAGGAGCTCCCTATGACCCAGCTGCAGAAGTAAAAGCAAAGCACAGAATGCAGCAATAGCAGATCTAAGCAGACATTGTTTCTGAGAGAACCGAAGAGAGGGAGTCAGCAGGGAAAGGGAAACATGCTCTCCATTTTGATGTTGGCATCTCTCAGGCTCCTTGCCAGAGGCTACAGGCATCCCCAGGGCCCACCCAAACCCACTCAGGAGACCCTACTACAGAGAGCTTCACTTGAGCAATGCAAGCATCTCCCCTGCCCCATACATATTTTGTATGAAGTCTTACAGCAATCATTACACAAAGGCTAATTTTTACAATCCTGTTCCCAAGATAACCAAGGTCTGTCCCTGTTGAACTAGACTTGTAAGGCATTAACTTGGAGCTCAGGCAAGTTCCTCAGGTACAGGAGCAAACTTAGGGCAATGGGTGGTGCCAAATGAGCAGGTTTTACACAGCACCACTGGCCCTGCACACAGTGAGTTATTGGCACCCTGGATATGCTTCAAGATACACTATGCCCGTATTTACTTGGTCAGGCTTTACAGAAAGCTAGACTTTTTCAGGTACAATCACTCTTCAAATTCACTCTTCAAACACAGAGGCAGAGAAATTTGGTATATCCTAAGAAGATCAACCCTCTCAAAGACTGTATGTACATGCCCATCTTACATAATCAGCAATTCTACCATCTCAACACCTCACGTTCCAGAAACCCTAAACCAGCCAGAACAACTCACGTCATCTTTGCATTTTCCAATCTTTCATCTCCTTAAGTCTCTGACTCAGGAGCGTCAGAGTCTCTTGATCTAATATACATTACAGAAAAAGACACATAATTCCATAAGCAGTGACTCACCCTCACAGCCTCTGCCTGGGGGATGGAGCTCCACAAAGGAGGGCTCCAGCTTTGTGTGTAACTCCTTCTCCCTGAGCTAGCAGCCCTCTGAGGGAAGGCAGGAAGGAAAATGCCCCCAGCCTGCCTCATCAGCAGAGATTGGGAGCAGCTGGGATGGCCCCAGGGTTAACCACACACAGCTGAAGCTCGTTCCCTCTTCTATTCCAAGGCTCATTCAGGTGCAGCAAATCCCTGGGCTTTGGCTGGACAGGTGAGGCCAATTCCCACTGCCCTGCCCTCAGAAAGGGCAGTGGAACAGCCTTCTTCACTCTCTCCTTTCCACCAGTGGTTATAATGAGCTCCCCCATGGCTTCAGAAATGCAAACTGAGAGGTGAGGAAGAGCTGATCATTATAGTGAGCACTGTAATGTCCTTTTCACAGGAAGGACAAACAAGAACTCTCAGAGCTTTCATGGGAAATCAAGAGAGCTGCCAGACCACAAAGAAGAACAGTGGGCAACTTGGAACCTCCCAGGAGACAGAAAACCCACGGTGTCCCACCTCTGCTTTTGATGGCTTGCTCAGAAAAGCCACCTTGTTAGCACAGGCAGGCAGGCACTGTGTGCTGAGACTTTCACCTCTGTCAAAAAGTGAGCAGCCTAAGCCCTGACCCCTTTCCCAAGGTGCTTTCAGGCTGTGCCTCCTGCACTCTCACAGCAGATTGGGCTGTGACAGGTTGGTCAGGAAACCAGAGACGTTTTACATTTTCTGCTTGACTTGCAGTCCTTTAACCAGACTAGGGCTTGGGACAATTTTTCCACTGGTATTTTTATTATGCTTTAGAAGAAAAACAGGTCTGAGGTTGACACTCAGCATTACAATTTCACTACTATGCACATAAATTTAACTACTTAATTCCACTGAGCATTGGGTAAGTGGGGCAGCTAAACCCAGTATATTGCATGGAACATTTATCACTAACTACAGGATACAATTCCCTTTGCCATTTAGGCTTACACATTTTACAGCATTTACAATCATGCTGAATTATGCTGGAACTCTCCTTTTAAAGGATTTCATGAATGTATTGCTTGAATGTTGCCAGACTTTTTTTTTTTGTTGTTGTTGTTCATGCAGACTTTAAGGGGAAGTGAGTTCCTGTGAGGCTGCTTATGCACTTCTGGCTCACAAGTACTGTTGGGATGTCTGGGTTTCACTGAGAAGCTGCTGGAATCAAAAGTTAAGTGGGATCTGACTGAAAGCTACAAAGAGAAAACTGATGTAATTTTTAATCTAGTGCACCTTAACAACTAGTGAATGTTGATTTCTTACTGGCATCTTATTGATAAGAGTCTTTATCAGCTTTTTACGATGGAGGAAGGTCAATAGTGTCCCTCAGCCTGGCTGGGAGTAGCTCTGTACTGGAGCAGAGTGACCCACCTTTGTGACCTTGGTGTGACCTTGGTGAGGGGGCTCACAGGGCCTCGCTGGTGTCTGACAAGGTGTCATCAGAGGGTGGCAGAAATCAGCTCTTGCATTCAAGTGACTTCTTTTCCTCTCAGAGCAGCTCAGCCAGCCAGGGAGCCCCACTGTTATCTTTCTTGAGGGAGATATGTACTTGTTGGCTTGCTGCTATCCTCCCCCAGGAGAATCTCCCAGTGTATTTTCACAGTTTGGACCTGACTTTCTCTGGGCTGGGAAAACAAAAGCAAACCCAGAAACCCCCAGAGCTCTCAGAAGACCAACCTCCCACTTGTGCAGGGGGCACACCTGGCCTGCAACTCAATTACTTCTGCTTCCTAGTTCGGTGGTGCAAGTTTTTGGATATATAAAACACTTTCAACTGTGATCCTGGGTCGTGAGAAGTACAGAAATATCATTCTAGGTCTCCTTAAGTAGATGACAAAATGTATCCACACTTTCCTACCTCTCCTATGCAAATCCTGCCTATGATCTTCCCAGTTTCCTTTATGTATCTTAAACCCTGAAGGTTTAAGGGTAATATTTCTGTAAGTCATATATTATTAGATCTTTCTGCTTTTAAAACTCTTCCTTCTCTTCTTGAAAAAAAAATAAAATAGAATCAATTAAAAGAAAAGTCTTTTCACTCTGACTTCAGCTGTAGTGTAAAACTGTTATTAAAACTATCGTGGATATGACAGAAATAAAGGAGGGGATGACGAGATATTTATGATGTACAAAAAATGTCCAGGGAATATGTCTAATGATGTGATCAGGATTTTTAGGCCCTTAATACAGTGATTATTAATGCAAGTCTTCTTCTATGCTTATGCAAATAGGCTTGGGATATCACAAGAAATTTCCAGTCATGCTGCTTGCAAAGGCCAGGTGGGGATGCAAGGCTGGCTGAAGCCTGAAGAGACTTTCTTAATGGAGTCCAACAAGATTAGTTGCCCTTCCCCACTACATGACTGTAAAAAAAAGCAAATAAATCACTAACAGTCTCCTAATAGACTTAGCTCTCTCCTGTCCTGAATGAATATTGCTTGGAATAAGCTCTACAATGGCCAGACCCGATATTGCCAAGATGACTTGTTTTTTCCTCAAGGCTGCATGAAAATGTTTTTTTGAAAACGTTCCCCCTTGTCCTGTATGCAGGAGTGTAAAAGGCATTCTGCTGGTGGGCTGGAGCCCAGTTACTGGAATGGTTTGCACCTGATCATGTTCTTGCTCTGAGGTGAGGGGGTAACTGGAGTTCTCTCCCTTCCTGTGAGTAACCCAATACATTCCTCCTCTGAGCCCTCTGTGTTAAGGATTTATTATGGACCCTGTGATATATTGCAGCCTCACTCAGGACTCAGCTGTGTCTAGTGGAGCAGCCTGATTCTGACTAGTCTACCCCTTTTTCTGGGATTAGCCCATTTTATTTACCTTTTTTATATTTTATATTATCTTTCCAGATTTCTTTTTAACTATTTTTGTCTCTTCTGTGCAAGCTCAATTTTAAATATGTTACAAGATGCTGCTCCATTCCTTTGTTAATGGTCAATGATCCCACCAATGCTTTCAGGAATGGAAAAAGTCCAAATAATCCCATGCAGTGGGAGAATAAAATTGGTCATGGTTGAAACATCTGTGCTTCAGAAGTTAGGAGTGAGGGACACAGATGCAAAGGGCTAGGGCTGAAGCTGTGGCACAGGTGTGTTTCATGCCCAGGCAAGGCAATTGGGACACTTGCTGAAACCAGAAAGAGGAAAAAAAACAAAAACCAAAGGAAGCCATAGGAAAAATTATTCTGGATAAGAAGTCAGCTCAGGATGGCAAGCCCAGCTCACTGAGGCTGGATCTGATAAACTCCTCTTTTCCAGTAATTGTGTCTGACCTGATTCACTCCCACCTTTTTTTGCAAATCTGGGTGCAAATCACAGGGCATTTCTGCCATGGGGGTAATGGAATTGAGAAGCCAGTTCCTCTTCCCATGCTGAATTCCCACAAGACACCAGAGCCTGGTGCATTTGTAGCAATCACCTAGAATTTCAGAAGTTTTATTAACTAGCACTTCAACAGACCCTTCCTTGATATTTTGTAGGCAAGCAACACAGTTTTGAAATGGTGGGTACCTTTTGCATAAATCTATTTATTGCAGTAAAAAAATAAAAATAATAATAAAATAATAATAAAATGCTAAAGTAATAGAAATCAAAGCTTTTCATTATGATATAGATTGGTCTTTTCTTTGTAGGAACTGTGGACTTTTGTTAATGCAGGCATGAAAGACCAAAATTTGCCCTAGTTTTCCTCAAAGAGTTTTGGAGGGAGGGTGGTGTAGGGCCTACCAAGTTGCTGTTTTGTGTGTGTATCCAGAGAAAGTACTAAATAAAAATGATTGCTATTTTGATAGAAGTAACACTGCAATTGACAATCAGTGACTGACTTCAGAAGTTTTATGTCTCACTCAGCTGAATCAGTGCAGATGTTTTGATATTATTGTCCTTTTTTTATTTTTAGTAGAAAAAAAAATCCTTGCAAGGCAAAAAACTTAATACAACTGTAGCAGAAGTTAAAGCTGGAAAAGTACCACGGATTTGCCACTGACTTTTGTTTTGATAAAGAGTATTTTATGTTCAGAATTCAAAACTCTTCTAAAGTGACTTGAAGCATGCTTTATGCTTCAGGGGAAACTATTTCAATCAATCCCAAAGCTAGAAGGGATTCACTCTAGATTCCCCTGTTAAAATAATGTCAAAGTATTATTAGCTAAAGCCTTTTTACAATTGGATTAAGAGCATCCTGTTCTCAATCTGTGTTCTCAAGTTTGACTTAGTTTATTTACAGAAGGTTATCTAACAATGCTAAAATAAACAAATCAAAGGCTCCTCTTTTCCCCATACAATACTTTACTTCTCAAAAAGGGCTGTTTCCTTTTTTATATGGAAATAAAAGATTTTGTTCCTAACCTGTTAACAATAAATAATGATATTGGACAAATCTCAGAATACAAAATATGTTTGGATACTATACAAATGTTTGGAAAATGCAAACATACGCCACAGGGAATATGTGACAATTGGAGCTTCAGCTGGAAACAAAATGTTGCAGGTTATTGAAATATCTATTCTCACTGCAGCAGAGCACTTGCACCAGTTCACTTCAGTCCAATTAGTAGGAGATTTAGATTTATAGGATAAATTGATAGTAGATAGACTGACCAGTCTATACCCTTAACCTATCCAACAAATTTGACACAAAAAAAAATGGGGTTCTCACAATTCAGAGGGCTGAACTAAGACACCTCCAGATTCCTGCTCCAGTAGATTTGTTTTAATTTTAGGACAGTTAATGAAATTTTGAAAGACTCCAAAAGAGAGCAAGGGACTACTTTTGTGAAGCACCCAGCTGCCTCTGCCCCCTCAGCGCTCAACAGTGCTAGAAACCAAATAAACCAGGTTTGGGACATAAACACTGAGAGAGCAGATCAGGAGAAAGCAGGCACTGAGGATCTATCCCTTCCTAATGAGCTGCTGAAATATTTCTGTTTGGATTGTCCCCTGTTGTGCTCAATACCAGCTGCATTGGACATTGCAGGGAATTGAAGATACAATTGATTGAGGTTTGGGGAAGTGACTGCATTAAGTGTTACGTGCTACTGCTCCATCTGCCCAGGATGGCTCCTCCCGTACCTGCAGTTAGCTTCTAGAAACTAACTATAATAGTAATAAAAAAATATTACCTATTAATTAATTTCCTAAATAGTACCATCTAGAGCAGGTACAGATATACAACAGTACACAACTAAAACTCCTGCCAAACTTCCAAATCAACATCTCAGTCATGGTTACTAACATTTCCATTGTCTCCTAATTAAGTGGCTTATAGCACACTGAGTAGAAAAACAATAAAGCAACTCTGAAATTCCAGAGTTTTGGTATGGAAATGCTAAGTGTAGAATTTGGGGATAAACCCCAGGTTTTTGGTCCTGAATTCTTCTTAAAGGAAAGCAGAAATTCTTAGATATTTCTTTAATTAGACCAGATTTTCATTTAGTAAAACAAGAACCAAATAATCAGCAGCTTTATTTACATAAAAGTGCCTGTAATACCTTCAAGTTTATTCAAGTCACAAGTGAATGTGTAAAAATCTGACATTATAATAATTACAGTAGTACGATTACTTACCTTTGTTATCATCAGGATTGAAATCCAAACCTTACATGGTGCATTTCTATGACTGAGCTTTCAGTCATTTCTTGCTGAGAGTCTAGATGGAAAAAAAAGTGATTTCCTCACTAAAGGGAATGTCAGTTTTGAGACACAAGTTCCACCTCATCTCCCGTATGGATGGAAACATGGATATTTAAGGGAAGAAAAGCCAAACAGAAACTGATCTATATAAAATGCATTAGCACTACAATAGCCATTTCTTTTATTTTGCACAAAACAATGACATTTTCTTCCTATCTTCTCAGCCATATCTGTACAATGCAATAGGAAAGACATTTTGCTTGGGTGATAACATTTTGATTCTGGTTTATGTAACAACTTTAGATGAAAATTTAAGCATATCCTCACAATTCTGTAAAGTTAACGTCGGCGTGGAAGAATTATACGACAATTTTTATCTTACATATTGGTTTTAGGCTTTATAATACCAGAAAAAAGAAAGTGGAAAATTATTTGTACATGTGTGGAATATTAAAGGTGTTTAGAAGTCTGAATGCTGCTTGCAATACATTTATTGAAATTCAATTATTTTACAATTCTGACTACAGAACAACAAAATTTATATCAACAGTCCATAATGATGGTGTTAGGGTTGTACTAAGGAGAAAAGAAATCTTCACATGCTTGGTTTGTAGTATTCTCAGGAAGTAATTAATGCTAATAGTCCAGCAGGCTGGAAGCTGGAACATTATAAATTCCATCCTGGGCTCCAGATTGCGGAGGCAAATTCTGAATTGACTTAATACTTTTTAAAGTGATATTTCTTAAAACTGAGATATCCGAAGCAGTTGGTTTAAATACAATCAATATGATCAGTATAATCAGGACAAACTTATGCCCTTCACTGGGAAATATATGTTGATAAACAAGAGAGGCTTCCTGGGAAAGAGCAGAAGGATTTTTTCTGGTTTTGCACTGTATCTTTTACCTTTACTTGGAGCATGAATTGTAATGACCACAGTAATCCATCACATATTTATAAATAGTGCGTATAGCTCTATTACAATGCACTTTCCTTCCAAACTCTGATGTATTATTCAGTTTATCATGGCCTTACACCCTCTATCCAGTGCTGACATGGTGAGCTAAGCAATCTCTGTTACTGCAATAATGTGGCTTTTATACCCAAAACCAAGATGCCCAAAGATACTTTTGGAGCAGGAGTGTATAGACAAGTACCAGCCACAGTGCTAAAACTCTGTGATCATAAAATACAATTGCCAGCAGCAGTTGCTAAGTGACAGCGATTCCTTTGTGATACAAATAATGTCCTAAAAAATTTACAATGCCTCTTTAATGCTTTATTTTTTACCTTGAAAGGGATGATCTTACTAACAGAGACATGCCAAGGGCTAAGGACTTGTATCTGAATTGTAGACTGCAGTGCCATGTAATGATGCTGCTGAGTTAGGCTTAAACTGGCTGGGGATATGGTAATGGAGCTGGCATCTGGGGGAGCTCCTGGGTTCTCAGCTGTGCAGGGAAGCATTAGTCAAACAAGGGAGAGGTCTAGAAGGCATTTCTGTATCCCTTCAACAAATAGTTGGAAGCAGGTCTGCCACATGAAAAATCTCTGATGGAAATTATATCCTTTAATGAAGATAAAAATATTAGCGAAGGCAAAAATGAGAATGCACTTTGGAAGATTAACACCAGGAAGGGAAATAAAAAAATGTTTCAGAAAGTCTCAGTTTTTCTTATAGGCTTTGGGCAAGGACATTTGCTGGCCTACAGCCTCAGAGGTCATGTGCTCATATTTTTTTCTGCAAAATTATCAGTCATTTTACATTCCCATGTGCCAACATGTTATTTTCTGCAATTGTCTCCAGCCCATCAAAAAATCTTATTGTTAGAGCTGCATGAGAAGATCAAATTATACTCAAAAGGTGAGGAATAGCAACAGACTTTGGCGAGATGCAATGATTTTTAAGCCAAAGGTGAGATCATGCCTGCATGAGTTCACAATGGGGAGATTAGTTTTACAACACTAAAAAGGGATTTCAGAAATTTTTAAATGCCACAAAACCTGCATTTGAGGCTTACTTTACATCTTCATTACATCACTTGGACATTAAAGGAAGCCTGAGGAAAATTCTGAGAAGCCGGTTGCGCTTCCAGTTAATAACGACAGGAACCAGTCCAAGGACAAACATCTAAATCATGTGGCAGCAAAATGCATGGGGAGATTCTTTGGTGTCTGAGGTGTGCACACACACTCTGAG
Source organism: Poecile atricapillus (assembly GCF_030490865.1). Classification (NCBI taxonomy): domain Eukaryota; kingdom Metazoa; phylum Chordata; class Aves; order Passeriformes; family Paridae; genus Poecile; species Poecile atricapillus. The sequence continues at coordinate 29,630,344 of NC_081253.1, read as the reverse complement.
AGCTGTGGCACGTTCCTCTCTTCCCTATCCTCGCTTCTCCCATTCCATGGATGCTCACACAGAGTCACTGCTGGTCCCCACCCCACGTGTCCTCACGGCTGCTGTAGTTCTTTCTCCCTCCCTGTTCTTGAGCTCTGGAGGTACAAAAGGAGAGTCAGCCCTGAGGAGACTGTCCCTCACCACAAACCTCTAGGGATTGCCCAGTGAGTGGGGAGGAGAGCTCACAATGCTGACTCTTCACAGATGTACAGAGACTGATTCTGACCTACACCTGCCTTTCTCCCCAAGCCTTTATGCAAATCATAAAGCTGTACTGAGAACACCCATATAGCTCCAAAACCTACACAGAGTACTATGTTATGTGTTTCAATGCTTCCCTCACTATTTTAGAGAAGATAATTCACATAATCCACATAAGCTGGAGCTAAGACTATGAAAAGCCCTCCCCACCATGAATATTTTCCCTCTCAATGGCAGTTTTGTGAAGGCCAGGCCGTAGTGAGATCTCTGTATTTGTGTTGGGTGTCTCCATCACATATCAAATCCTTCTGTCCCATATCATTTTACACCACATGGAAAACATGGATTTAAAAACTCATGAACCCATCATAATGACTTCACATTTGTGATCTTTTATAAGTCACTTTCTGACACTGTCCCTTTCTGGAATGACACTGATCTTTCTTGTGAGTTGACTTAAGACCTGTGAATTAATACTATGCACTTGGGGCTGACTCATTAGTCTTAGAAGCAATATGAGAGTGGCTGTAGGCAAGGCAAGAGAGTTATCTTTGCCCAAAAATAAGGTAAACAGGAAAAAAACTTTCTAGGGATGCAGTTCCTGAAGCTTTCTGGGAGACTGAATGCCACAAGTCTCCTGAAGAATGTTTCCATTTCCTTCTTAGTGAGTTGCTTTTTTAATTATGAAAACAAAGCTTAAGTCTTATTTTTACGTATGTGTACACCAGAAGTATTTTAAAGAACTGAAAAGAAGATGCCCCTGTGCATTCTGGTGAGGCTGCCATGGGCAAGCCAGGCTGTGGAGCACTGACCTTAGTTTTCCACCTGTGCCTAGTGACAGGATAGCCTGCAAGGGTTCCCCCGGACATGGAGTCTGTGAATTTGTTGGCATACACCAGTCCTGACCTGCTTGGAAGTGGGGGAATACACAAAACAAAACTTTTTTTCCAGAGAGAAGCAATGCTAGTTATTTGTCCTGAGTTTAGGGGAAATTTGATGACATCGTGATACTTAATTTCTTTAAATTATTTTTTTGAGAGAAACATTCAGAGTTGTTAATTTTCTCAAGCCATTTCATTTGGATTTATTATGGTTATTCACACTTGGAATTAATAACACACATATATACTCTTAAGTAGACAATAGCCCTCAAGTAATGAAAATAAAAACATGCCTGCAGAGAACAGCCAAATAGTCATGATATAGAATTTTACTTTCCAGGTTTAAAGCTGTCCAGAAATCCTTAAATATACCTTTTACAACTGCATGTTTCCTTTTTTCAAATTGTCAAAACCCAAAAGAGCTGAAAAATCTCCTTATCCACTTCAATGGAAATATTATGAAAATCAAGTTCCTTCTGTCCTGGCATTCTTTCTAATAACAATGTAAGCTGATTCATCTTTAAGGCTAAAGTATTATTCCTGAGAAGTTTCATCTAGTATGTTCAGGATGAAAAAAAGTAAAAACTGAGACTAAGATTCAATATTTTTTGCATAAAAAGCAAGCAGTAATAGTGATGAAACCATGTTGGCTGAAAGATATGAAAAGAAATGAGAATATTTTTTACTATAAAATGTTAATTTCAGCAGTGATGAAGCATTTTGAGAAACTGGTATCCATAACCAGCCACAGAATATAAGCATTGAAGCTCCAGCTGACCCAATTCAGGGAACTCAACACACAGCGCTGGGAATTATCCAGACTGCTGCCCATTTTTCTCTTGTGCACAGATATATGAGGTGGTTTAGCTGAGTAAGAGGTGAGGAAGGATGTCTTCTTCTAAAAATGGAAATTTCAAAATAATTATTTGCACTTAATAACACAGGCAGGCAGAGCACTGCACAGAGCAGAAAGCTGGTGGCTACTTCCAAAAGCTCTTGGTCTGCTGATCACTATGATTTTGAGAGGACAAAATGTCCCTGTACAGTAATACCCAGCAATGACCTCCGGTGCTTTTGAAAATGTAAGGTGGATGGCAATTGTAGTAATGTCCTGAATTGTCTTTGTTTTGTAGCTATATAACATAGTAAAGACAAAACTTGTAGGTACAGATAATATTCCTTATAGTATTAGTTTGTATAACTGTAAAATAGAAGGTGAATTTTCATCCAATACAAAAAAAAACCCAGTATTACAGAAAAGCAAATTAGAAGTAATCACTGATTGTCCAAAAAGATTTCTTCAGACATAGCCTCAAAAATAAACAGTAGGAATTAAATTTTTTTCAAGTAATTCTTCAGAAATTGAAGAAACTTCTCATCATTATTTATGACTGATATTCCCCAGAGAATTCCATATGTCATATTTTACCAGCTATCAAGAATTTGAACATTATTGATTAAAACCTCTGTTCTTCTCAGCCATATCCATTGCAGTTTGCATTTGAAGTAATTTTTTAAGATTAGGCTTTAATGGTGATATTAAACATTATTCCATCAGAAATGAAAACAAAGGGATAAAATATATTTTAAATAATGTATTATATTTCATTAGAATAAAAACTATGCTTTATTTCAAGGAATATGTGTTCTGTTCATAATAAATATCAAAAATGTATTTCATGTCTGTCAGTTGGATATTCAGAATGTGCAAGGAACAGGAAAGGGACAGGGATTTTTTTGGGGGGGGGTTTAATTAAAAAAGGAAAATTACTAGATTAATTGCCCAAAAGAAATATTACAGCAAGGTAATAAATGCAGCCTTGTGTTTCTGCTAAATACTGGAATTTATATTTTATTTTTTTTGTAATTTAATAGATGAAATAGAAATAATATTGCGGTATGCTACCAAGTAGAAAATTTCAATGAAAAGTAGCATTTCCACTGAAATCAAGAAGAGATTTTCCAGTGTAATGAATGTGGCAAAGTAACCTACTCAGCTACAGGGAGAAGCTGACAGATTTCTCAGTCACTTTTCTTTTTGGTCCACAAGTCCAGTGAAATTATTTTTTTATTCAGTCCCTGCCTGCGTGTACTTAGTTTATGCTTACTCCCCAGTCAGATTTCATTTCCAAGAGTTCAATATGTTTTTAAGGTATATAGTCAAAAGGCAAAGATATGTGTTGTGAAATTAAGGTACTTGGAACTGGCTGTGGGCCTGGCCTTTTGAATACTTCATGTATGTATTAAGAGCTTTCACTGTAATTCAAAGTAAATAACAGTGTCAGAAAGAATGAGATGGAATCAGCCACAGTGGGCATAAACTCTAGAAATAGCTTCAGCTTATTCATTACTCTTTCATATCACATCCCAATCCAGATAGACTTCCATTTAGCTTTGGACAGAGCAGCATTTTTTCACATTCTTGATGGAATCTGGTTTATTACAGCACTTGACCTCTCTTCCTTCTCAGGAGATGCTTAATTCTTGATATAAGGATAGAAATGCTTACCCACTTGGGGCACACAAAACTGACTTCTATTACAAAATGTGATTTATAAAATGAGAACCCTAGTTAAATGGGAGTTTTTAGGGGCAGGGGGGTAGGCAGGTGAAGTTTGGATGTGGCAAAGCTATTAAAGCAGTGTTAGCAACAGCATGCCCCACAAAAAACCCGACAGACTGAAAGATCGTATGCTGATTGTGATCTTTCATGAATGTATTCAGATGTGTGCTTCTGCTGCAAATTCTCTATAAAATACATTTAAGCAGCATGTTTTATATGCAATTCTGAATGCTTTTCTAAATTAGGGCATTTTTTTCCCCAGTTTCCTAAGATGGTATTTAATTATGTGAAATGTTTCCCATTTATTTACTAAAAGCTCATAGCTGCAGTGGGATGGTGGGAATTGCTACTGCTCCCAATCCAATTGTTCATTCAACTCACTGAGAGCCAGATTCTGCCTGCCACTCACACAGGAGTGGGATGAGATGTGAGCAGAGAAAGGAGGGCTGCCCAGTCAGACTCACTTTGTAGGAAACAAGAAGCTTAAACACAGGAAGAAAGCATTCAATTCTGCTCCCCAGACTCTCAGGTCAGTGAAATGGGTGGTAGCTGAGGAGAGGCCAGATCACCATGACTGAGCAGCAGCAGGCAAATCAAAAGCTTTGAGAAGGAGGCTGGGTAAGGTGACCACTGCATCTCTTTCTTCCTGAATAACCCTTCTGCCCAACGCTCCTCTGTCTTTTCCTGGGGAGGGCTCAGTTACAAACTGTTTTTTTTTCCCCATGAAAACACACCTAGTGCTGCAATGCACAGCAATGTGGGAATAACACCTGCTCCTCTCTCCAGCAGGTGTGGCAGTAGACATAATTTGCACTCTGTTTATCTCACTCTTTCAGTTATGGGGATGTCCAAGGGATGTCAAGTGGGTAAGCAATCTCCAACACCCACTGCTGGCACACTGTGTCCTGCCACTGCTTTAGATTTATAGCCACTGTAGACACTCTATTAAAATATTCCTTTTCCTTCTAAGAAAACAATACTTGGATCTGGAGGAAAAAAATAAAGAAAAGCGTGCTGATCTAATTTGTGCTTCCTTGGCACAATTACACTGGAAGGCCAATTTCACCTTTAATTTTAGTCATCTTCTGACTGCTTCCTGAACATCCTGCGTGCACACAACACATCGAGAGAATGTTTACACGACTGTGGAACCTGTAGCAAGCTGACAGTGCACATACAAACCACTGACACTTCAATAAAAGTATTAGTTTGCAAAACAGACAGGATAAAGAGAAAAAAAGCTGCCCTTAACAACAGTTTGTCCCAGCACAAATATGCACTATTCAAATGAATTAACAATGAACGACCTGGTCATTTTGATGCTTATGATCCATTATATGACCTCACACATCCTACATATCCTGTAGCCAAAGCTTAAGGTCTTCAGTTTGCTGCTATTATTTACAAGCAGGAAATATTAGTGTCTGTGCAGCAGTCTCTGAAAGCGTGGTGTGCCTCAGGGCTGGGTGTGTGAAGCACTCAGGCAGGGCAGGCACTGACACCGCCTCCATGATTAAGAGGCAGGGAAGAGATGGCATTTACAATGTAGGCACATTTAGGCCTCACTTACTGTCACCCTTAAACTTCAAATGATTTTATTAAGCTTTCCTCTTTGCAAAATAAAATTTTTACTTGTGGGATTAAAGGAGCACTATCTCCTTTACATTACATCCTTACAACTTAAAGTTGTCCCTCATGTGCCTTTAAATGTGTTCAGCATCTCACAAATGAGATGCTCGTACACTGGTGCATATCCTGACCTATCCTACATCCGGGTACAACCCAACCCAACCCAACCCAACCCAACCCAACCCAACCCAACCCAACCCAACCCAACCCAACCCAACCCAGGATGGGCTCAGCACCTCTGTCACAGCTGCACTAGGTTCACAACTCACCTGTGGGTTCTGCTACACAAAACCCACACCCCTGAGAGAGCTGCTCCTACCCAGGGACTCGAAGATGATCTGGAGCCTATGGACACAATTAGTAAACAAATTGTAAACAAATTTGGGTTTGCAAATTTCTGCAAGGGGAAAATGTTGCCTTGAATTGTTCCCAGTGTGTCTGGCTAAAGAATGATTATCTCTTTTTCTTCCTGTTGGGCATTTGTTTTAGCTGAAGATGGTGAAGGTCATTACAAGCAGTTAATTGTTAAAGGTACTGGGCTGAGCAGCACACAGTGTTTAGTACTCCCTGCACTGCATCAAGAGCACAGTAGAAAGAATCTGGGAAAAAAATTTCATCAGTAGTGAAAAAAAGAGATTGCAAAGTCGACGAAACCAGAAAATGTGGGGTTTGAAAGAAAAGACATAAGACAATATGAAGGAACCTTTGTATCCAGTGGTCTATCTTGTAGCCAAGCTCATAATTACATGAGGAAAGAAAGGCAGTGATCTTGAGGGTTATTATTTTCAACACAATACAAAAGAAAGTCACAAGTAATACTTAGAGCACTTAGAATTATTCTCAGCTTTGGAAACCAGAGTCTGAATCCATAGGATGGACTGTCTGAACATAAAAAAAACAAACATATAATACAAACATAATTTCTTCCTTTAAAAATGAAAAAAAAATGTCATTGGAAATGTCCTCATTATGCTCAAAGAAAACTTTCCCCAAAATCGCTTATCCTAAATAAACTGAGTGCTATTACCATTATTATTGAGGAATTACTAAAACCAAAAATAAAATCAAATCATATGCTTAAATCTGTAAGACGTGTATATTGCGCACTCCTGTTATCTTTATTTTTCAAGAGCATTATATATGCTGTTTGTTATTTCATTTCTTCAAGATAATTAACTGACTAAATCTCTCTGTGCTTTGGTCAGACTACATAAAATACTAACAGAGTGGAGCTTCACAAAGGGAACTCGATGAATCACCAGTTCAGCCTTGCTTACTGCAATATAGATGAATTTTGTCCATACACATAAAATGTGGCTATTCCAGAGAGACAGGAAAAACTTCAGTGATAGAAGCCTGCTATGAATATATATATATTTTCTTTTAACTGTTTCTTGTATATTCTGTATTAATATGGTATTACTTTTATGAATGCATATCGAAAACAACAGTGATCATTTGTAATTTAGTTTTTCAGTAACTGTAACACGAAGGAAGAAAATGCTGTAAAGGCATTGCACCTAAACCCAGGCTTCTCTTGGGCTTAAGGATGGTGTATAGCAGGGAAGCCTGGATCATAAGGAAGGACTGAAAACACCACACCACAATTTGCAGTAATTCAGTGAAGAGACTGAATTTCCCAAAGTTTTAGAAGAGCATATCACAAGCAAGAACTGAGAACTGTTAATAAAGAAGCACAAAACCTTTTACACTTGTTCATTGTCCCACCTCCCTCATCTAAATAATGTCAGAGATATCAAACCACAGTGCTGTGGGTTGTTTGAATTGTTTCCTTGTTCCAGTGTAGACATCAAGAAGAGAAAAGCACAATATACCATTCCAGCTAATACTTCAATTTGGGTCAAAGTCAGAAACTTCAAAAAGCGTTTGTGTGTCTTTGCACCATAAAACCCCATTATAAGGGCTCCCAGGTCATCCACATGCTTTTAAAAATCCCTCGGGTGAAATCTTAGTAACTCTGTTATTGACTGCAACGTGAACAGGATTCTACACCTTGTTTTACAGTGTCAGTTTTATCTTTTCTGTTTTCATCCATAGCTTGACTGAAAATGTCAATATCCCCCAAATTCTGACAGCTTCTTACTGACACTTCTATTGAATCTAAAGCTTTTCGAGTCTGAGTACCTAAACTGCCAAATGAAGGGGAAAAAAGCCCCAAAAACACAGAAAAACCCAAAACAGAAAAAAAGGGCTTTTATTCATTTGGAGAAAATAGTTGGCTTTGTTCAATATCTGAAGACCACCACAGGTCAGAGGATTCTTCTTTCTTCTGTTTTATCTCATTTTTACAACAGTATGGTTTCAGATAAAAGATATAGATTGTTTTTCCAGATGTGAAGAGGAAGAAAAGATATCCTTGGAAACAATAAGCTCATTGTATTATTTCAATAGGAGTAAGAAAAGCATATTTTACCTACAACAAAGAGCTGGAACCAATACATTCCAATATATGAAAGATTTCAGGGCACATTAAGTTCTCAGACTTAAAAGACTGATGATATAGTATTGGAGATAAAACTGAATCGGGACAAATCCAGCTTTTCATCCAAGTTCACTCACACCTGTTTGTACTTGTGAGCCTCTTTTGGTCTCTCATAAATCTGTCAGAGACAGGCATCGAGTGTGATGCTTTTAGAACACATGCATCTGGAACATTAAACTGACATAGCATGGTCATGAGGAAATATAAATAAATGACTGGTCAAAAGGAATGATTTAACTTGAACAACAGACAACCTCCCTTCCTATGCAAGCTCTTGGAGTTACAGGTCAGAGTCATAGGGGAAGATCTCTATTTCTCTTCAGTGTTAGGAAAGGAGTGCTTTTTCTTTGTTAAAATATTTCTTCTCATTACATTTAAGAAAAAGAGGAGAACAAGGGAAAAAGGAAATAAGGTTGTTGACCCTGGACTTTCCAATTATTTTTTAAGAACTCAAGAAATCTCAGAGACTTGAGGTTAACACCTTCCTTTATTCTTCCTTCAGCAGAGGGAGATAAAAGCATGCACACATTTATGAATATTTGGAGAAGAGAATTTGATTTGTTACTTGGTTGTGATGCCTTGCAATCCTCTAAGAAGGCAAATGTGTTGAATCCCTGCCTGTTCAAAGCAGCTCAGAAGGGCATATAATTTTCAACAGTGCAATTGCTTAGATAAAGTGGTCTTCCTGAGAAATAAATCAGGAGGAGACAGTTTGGTCCATAAACAACTCAGCAATGAGAGTCGCTCTTCCAGAGGATGCGGTGTGGAAGAACCCTTTCCTGGAAGGAGCAGGGTTTATCAGCATTAGAAAAGGAGTTTGCAAGCTTCCATACCTCAGAGTGAGATGAAATTAACAGTTCTACTCATGATTATGACAGTCTGTTTTACGAGACTAGTAAAATGTGGTTGGGTACTCACACAGATCAAATGTCAACAATTTGTTTTATTTTCCAATGGCCAAGAAAGAAAATTCATCTTTCTCAAAGTGAAGTTATAAAACATACTAGACATAAAACTGATTCAGAACCACTGTCCCAGAACCTGGATCAGCTTAATGCCACTGCACTTGTACTTTTAGCCAGGAAAATCAGATAATTTTTTTTTATCCCTCCTAGGACTTTGTGGGCTAATAATAGGCCTCCTCCCACTTTCATATCAACAATTTACAGAGACAGATATTAAACAATGTTTTTTCCACAGAGTGTTATAAAAGAAAAAATATTTCAATTCCATGTTTTCTCACACACAGTACCCTCCATCTCTGATATCCTCTGGTTTCTTTAAAACCCTACTTCATGAAATAGATCACAGAGGGCACCCACCCTTACACAGCTTATGTGCTCAGACAACCTTTTCAGAATCAGCAGCAGAGCATGCGTGAGGCACAGCTGATTTTGGAAGAGAGAAGAAATTCATTGTTGGAATCAGGAAAAAAGTATTGAGAGAATGAAACATTAGGTAAAGAATTACCGAAGGAGCTCCTGATGTGGAGGCTCTTCTTTAAAAGTCTCTTTTTCTTGCTTGCACATGTGCATAACCAGCGTGGCTGTTATCTCTGAATATCTCTCTCAAATTCACGAAAACTGAAAAAAACCCTTGCTTTTGTTATGTTCACATTCCTCTTTATAGAAGGAGGTAAGTATTCAGCTGGTTCACTCATTTAGAGCCCCAAGGCAGAAATGCTTAAAATTTTGTTGCTCTCTAGCACAGAGGCTTTTCACGAAAATGTGTGGATTTTTTAATTTTTTTTTTTTTTTTTAATTTGAGGAAATGTATAATAGAGGCTGCTGGACTGACACCTGTTCTATGATTTGCTGTGTGTCTGATGGCCACAAGCATGTTTGAGCTCATAAAAGTCCTCTGTCACTACAACCCCTAACTCTCACTGAGGATCTGAAAAGATGGTACAAGGTTTCAATATGTAAGAGTAATTTCAAACCCTGACTGTAAAGCCAAATCCCATTTCCAGGAGCAGTTTGAACTGAAATCCCAATAAGCAGCAACAGATACAGGTGCTGACAATAACCATAGCTGCAGCAAGCTGCTCATTAAAGATCCTGACTCAAATAAACAGACCCCACCGGGCCTCATGGAAATCACTGTCTTCTGCCTCCATTTGCTCATTAGGCTCATCCTCAGCTTGCTCAGGCTCCTTGTCACTTTGCAGAACAGCTCCTCTCCCCATGAAGCTGCAAAGGCTGTCGATCCTCCTTCTGTTCCAAGCACTGCTGCCTGTCTTGAAAGCAGATTTGGGGACTTGAAAGCTCACACTAAGAAGGGTGTGTCTGTATAAATTTTTCATATTCCCCCAGCTGGCCCCAGTGCTATTGCAGAACAGGCACTTTGGAGTGCAAGGACAGGGATTTCCATTTACCTCTCCTCTGCTGATTCTTTTGGCAAGGTTCAGTGCAGCAGCAAAATGATAAAAATTCTGCTTCAAAGATAACGAACCAGTACATGAAGCAAAATGTGAAGTGAGGCACTTTCCCTGTTTATTACTCAGGATATGAAATAACCAGAAGCAATAACAAGTTCCCTTGATTTGTATGGCAGGAATCCTGCAAAATTTGGACCGAAATTTCCTGTCTGTGTGAGGAAATGTATTTTTAAGTATGTTGAAATTTGATCTGAGACCAATGCATTGAGCTTGATCCAGAGCGCTCTGAAATCAGTAGAAATGGAGACAATCCTGTGGCACTCGCTGAACTTTGGACCAAGGTTTTATGATCCATATTCTCTCTCCTCTACTATTCTCCCTGAAAAGTCAAAATGACCCCTGTTCCAGGACATGCTTCAAGTCCCATTAAAACTGCAGATTTAATTTGACTGAACAATTCTGAGAGCATAAAAGCATCCACCTTTGCCTGAGCCATCCTTCTAATGTAGGTACCACACTTAGTACCTTGCAAAGCACTTCGTGGAGCCACAATAGCAGATGATAATCCCAGGGCCCTGCACATCATTGAGATAAAACTGGTGAATAATGCATAAGTATTTTGGGTATTCATTTGTATGCTTGATGGATATCTCAATTTAGCTGTCAGATATGATAATTTAAGCTACAGTTCTAGCCAAAATACTGTGTATGTTCTTTTTTTCATTATTAAACCAGAGATATAAACACATATAGGAGTACATACTGTAGTAGAGGAAACCTACAGATACTGAGACACTCTAGAAAATAAACTTTCCATACAGCTTGTATGACAAGTATTTGCAACCAATACTCAATCTGAAGTTTGAAATAAATCATCTGAAGTGACTTCATGCAATCTATATTTATTGTACTTTAAAAGTACAGTTCTTATTGTAGTAATGTGTTTAATTTGATACAAGTGTTTATGGATCTGTTACTGAATGGAAAGTAAATAAAATACAAAATCTAAAACTCAAAAAAGAAAAAAAACAAAATGGCTTTTCATCTGTCAGTTTTCTCAGATACATTTCAAAATGATTTTTTTTTTTTTTTACTTTATATGCTTAATTGGCTTCACTTATGCAATTTACAACTTTGAAATCAAATTTAGATGTGTTCACATGTCTAAAAAGACATAATGAAATAGAATGAGAATCACAGGTAACTTGTTCTAATATTTTT